>NW_022900932.1:40736938-40737258 GCF_012274545.1 Fukomys damarensis
AATTGCTTCTTGCTCTTATAGTCTTATCTTATTCTTTTTTTCATTGTTTAGAGAATACTTCATTGGTTTCTGTAATCAAACCCATGTAGATGTGACCTTACATATTTAGTATGATGTGTTGTCCCTGTACACATGGAAAAAAAATAAAAAATAAAAATAAAAATAATTAACATTTCTAGACCAATATGGCTGTCCATTTCTGTACAATGTCAACTCAACACAGTAAATTGGGATGACTTTATCCAACGTTGGCAGCACTGTTAAAGTTTCCCAAAATTCAATTTATATATTTATGTATATATATATTTATATAAAAAGAC
>NW_022900932.1:40738007-40740540 GCF_012274545.1 Fukomys damarensis
GGCACCATTTTTTTTATTAGCATCTTAATCATCATCTGGAAAGAGAACATTCTAGAGTAATATCATTAAATCTAGCTCTGGTAAAGCATGGTCCCTACTGTGTATCATAAAGCAGGTACAAGATATTTTACATTCATAGAGGTACAATACAGTACCGTCCTACATCAATAATACTAGAATCAGTTTTGGTTTGAAATTTACTTTGTCTGCAAATAAGACTGCTACCGCTGTTTTTTTCTGGGCTCCTGTCACTTGGAGAATGGTTTTCTATCTTTTTACTTTCAGTCTATGGGCTTCTTTTTGTACTAGGTGTGTTTCTTGTATACAACATATTGTTGGATTTTGCTTCTTATTCCATTTTGCCAGTCTATTTCTCTTGATTGGTGAGTTGAGGCCATTGACATTGCTGGTTATAACTGTAATGTACTGACTTATTATTGACATGGTATTGGCCTTTTAATTTCTTGCCTTGCCTATTTGATTTGCTCTGTTGGGCCTCATGGTGTTGTTGCCTTCATTGTCTTTTTCTAGGATCTTGTTTAGAATTACTTGTAGTGCTGGTTTGGTATTCATGTAGTTTCTCAGGTGTTCTTTGTCGTGGAAGTGTCTTATTTCCCCCTCCATTTTGAAAGAGAGTTTTGCAGGATACTTCAGTCTAGGTTGGAGGTTGTTCTCTTTTAGTACTTGAAATATCTCATTCCAGGCTCTCCTTGCCCCAAGGGTTTGTGTTGAAAAGTCTGCTTTGATTCTGATGGGCTTTCCTTTGTATGTGATTTGTTTCTTTTCTCTTACTGCTTGTAGTATTTTGTTCTTCTGTTGGGTTTCTGGGATCTTTATTATATGTCTAGGTGTAGATTGTTTTTTATTGTGGCTAGTTGGGGTCCTATATGCCTCAGTTATGTGAATGTCAAATTCTCCCCCTCTGTTTGGGAAGTTTTCTGTCATTAATTCTGTGAACAGCTTTTTTAAGTCATTTGTATTTTCTCCTGCTACTTCATGGATTCCTATCAGTCTTATGTTATTCTTCTTTGCATCATCTAGGAGTTGTTGGATCAATTTCTCATGATCCCTTACTGTTTTTAAGAGACCTCTCTTTTCATGGTCACTGACTTATCTTCTATATCTGAGAGTCTATCTTCGTATTCTTTTATTCTGTTGCATACACTTTCTATGGAGTGTTTAATCTCCTGGATATCTGTTTGAATCTGTTTTATGGATTCCATTTCTTTCCTATGTTGGGTGTTTATTTTTTCCATTTCTTTCTTATGCTGGGCCTTCATGGCTTCTATCATGGTCCTGAGCTCACCTATTTTTTTGTCAGGCTCTGCTCTAGAGTCTTGAATCACGACTTCCATTTTGCTCCCTATCTCTATGGTTATCTGGGAAATTATTTCTGTTTTGAATTTTTCTAGAGCCTGATTGATCTGTGTTGTTACTTCCTGTGCTTTAAGTTCAGGGTGTCCTAGTGGTTCACTATCGGCCTTTTCATCCTCATTTGCCCTGCTGTTTGCCATTGGTGAACTGGAAGTCTGTCCTTGTGTCTTGCTTAAGTGTTTTCTCATTTTTATTTTTGTTGTCGGACTGTCCTTGTTTTAATCTCTGGGTTATCTCCCAAATCTTACTGATATACTTGCGCCCTCGCTTCTGTGTCTCTAATGACCCACAGATATTCTCATCTTCATAACATCAGAAAAAATAGCTCATAAAATCAACCTCAATGCTTTATCCCAACTGATACAATCAGCAGCACATTAAGATCAAGCACCTGACCACCTGTGGTAGTCACTAGTCTATCACCCTTAAATCATTTGAATTAAATTGAAATCAAGAAGCAATCCAGAACATGTGTGCAGTGAACAAAATTTCAATATAGTGCATTTATCATTTAATGGCTCAGACAGAGTGACCCCTGGTCTTAGTTAGCTGATGGCTGAACCCCAAGACGCTGACTGACCTCAGGCTGCAAGGCCCAGATTAAGTTCCCCAACCTTCTGAAGGGTTGAACTCCACAACATTCTATTACAAGTTTCCCACGCCTTTTCTTAAAAGATGTTCAAAGTTGGGAACTCAGAAAAATACCCTTGATGAACACCTCTGCCTTTGCAGAGTGGGTCCAAAGACTGGCACAGTCAGGAGGTCTGAGAGTGGGGGTTTTGGGGGGTTCAGGGGTGCCCATGTGGCTACCTTCCCGGTGCTCAAGTGATGGCTGCTGAGCTGGGAGAAGGCGTGGCTCTCCTTCCCGCCGTGGATCAGGGCCCAGGCTACCTCCGGGTGCTGGAGCAATGGCTGCCAGGCCTGGCAAGTGTATCTTATTTCTTAGATTTCTTTATTTTGCCATGACTTTTAATCAGTTTTGTATTTTTAAATTTGAAGAAACATTCCACAAATGTAACAAAAAACACATGAAGCATGCTTGCCTGAGTGCCAAGGATTAATTCCCTGGTCTAGAAAGAATAAACTACAAA
Source organism: Fukomys damarensis (assembly GCF_012274545.1). Lineage (NCBI taxonomy): Eukaryota > Metazoa > Chordata > Mammalia > Rodentia > Bathyergidae > Fukomys > Fukomys damarensis. Next base: position 40,740,473 of record NW_022900932.1, read on the forward strand.
CCAAAGAAGAGATTCGAGATGCTTTTTATTTCCCTCAGATAAGAAGTGGCTTAACTAGTGCTATATAT
>NW_022900932.1:40740704-40746478 GCF_012274545.1 Fukomys damarensis
AAGAAACTGAGAAGCAAGGGAATACGCATTTATGAGTCCTGGGAAAATACAAATCAAGTACTGTACAACTTTCAATTTAAGAAGTTTCTGTGTACTTATTTCTGAGGCAGGGCTGGGGGTGTTTTTCAGCAGTAGCATACTTGCCAAGAGCCAGCGTGTGTGAGGACCTGAGTTCCAATCCTAGGATCGTGTGCCCCCCCACACACAGAAGCTTTCTCTGAGACATAGCCGTTCCATAGCTAGTTTTTCTTCTCTTTGGAGTTCAGGCCTTTGATGAGACAAGAATCCAAGGAGTCGTTTCTGAAAAGACATCTCCTCTGCGTGTTATAAATAAACATTGGAGAAAATTCTCAGTGACCATGGCTATGGTACCAGATAATGTGGTCCAAAAATAAACTTTCCTGTCCCTTCTAGCAAAACAAAACTTCACTACCAATAACAACACTCTCCATCAGTTTCTTTCCCAAAGTCGTTTCCTTTTATCTCCCTGAAAAAAATCTCTCATTTTCTACCTTGTGTTATATTTAGCTGGGTTCAAATAATAGCGCCCTGCCTAAGATGGGACCACTGGAAGGTCAAAGCATGTTTACTTATGTTCATAATCCAAAGAGTGTGTACTAATATCATATCCTTCATAGTTTTTGGTAGACTTTGCTTAATTAAGTAGAAAGAAATTAAATTCATGTTCCAGAAGCTATGCCTCTGAAACCTGTTTTTTTACTATGTTTTCATTTTCTTTTCACATAGCTGATTTAGCAGCAACATTTACCAGTTTTAAATGTGCATGAACTCTTATTTTTTAAGGAACTATCATAAAGATTATAGTCAATACTATGACAATTTAGCTAACAGTTATATATTTAACCTAACTAGGCTTCAGTTCCCTATTTGAAATTTTAGGGAGGGTAAACAAAAATAACATTAAAACACCAAATTAATAGCTAATATCTCTTTTATTACTTTCCATTACTCAAGAAGTTTGTGTAGAAGATTTGGCCAATGTGACCTCATTTACACATTTATTACAGTCTCCTTTTTTATAATCTTTCTAATGAATTCAAGCATAAATAATTGCCAGCTATTGAATAATTATTGTTATAATACTGACTGATGTAATTCTAGGCCTAGTCATTTATTTGTTTATTCAATAAATGTTTATTAAGTGCCTACTGAGTATCAGGTTCTGTTCTTGGCATTGGGGGGTAATGGTGAATAAAGGAGCCAATGTCCCTGCCCAAGTGGTGTTTATGCTAGTGGGCATAAAAACAAAGAAACGTGTTCATTTATCAGGATTAAGTAAGCTTGTGCAGCAGTGTTTGACAATATTTGTATGACTTGAGGCTATTTAAAGAAATGGCTTGAGATTCAGTTCACACCATTTCCAATGTTTAGGGACCTTTGTTTAGAGAAGCAGTAGACAGGTCTCTAAAGTTCCCTCTACTTTGAATATTCCGCTAATGATTTTCCTGAGTCTATTTTTTTCTATTGTGCTGTCAAAAATTACCACAAATTTTACAGCTCACAACATTTATCAAGGGCCTGGGATTTAGTTCCGTGGCACAGTGCCTGGCTGGCAAGTGTGAGGTCTTGAGTTTGATACCCAGTACCAAAAAACATTTATCAAAGTGGGGGGGAGAAAAAGATGAGCAGGGGATGCAGCTCAGTGGTGCCATGCCTGCCTGGCAAGTACAAGGTCCTGAGTTCAATCCCTGGTACTGAAAGAAAAAAGGGAAAACAGCATTTGTGTGAAACTTCATTATTTCTGTACATCAGAAGTTCAAGCAGTATCAGCTGAGAATCCCGTAGGACTGAGGTCAATGTTTCAGCTGCCTGGGCTCTTCTCTGGAGATTCTGGGAACATTCAAATTGTTAGAAGTCATCTAAGTACCTCTCTCTCTCTCTCAGCTCCTTAAGGCTGCTTACAGTCTGCTTCATGTGGCCCCTCCATCATCACAGTCAGCTCATGGACCCCTTGTCACACTAAGTCTCTGTGCCAGAAGAAGCACCCTGGTGCCTGCCTTAGGCCCACATGGCTAATCTATGTTAATATAACACAATCATAGGGGTAAGAATGCATCATCACATTCACAGGGTCTGGGTAGGAGGTGGGAACGTGCTTGGGAACCATTTTAGAAATTCTGCTAATTGAATTTCTGTCCCAAGAAAGTGGTCCTTTAGAGATCTTTGTTGCCATCCAAGATTTCAGACCTATGACACAGGTAAGGACTTTAAAATCATATAAGATTCATTTATTAATTGAAATTTGAGTCTTTGAAAGTAAAAGTTGAAATTTCACATAAATCATTGTTCTCATCTCTTTTCCTTTATGTCTTGCTCATAAAACATCATCTTTTCAGGAAAGTAAAACATTAATGACAGATCACTGAGTACCTTTAAGTAATTGTTTGTAAGTTCAGTTAATGAAAATATTAATTTATTTTCATTTACCAAAATCTTTTAATGTTTAATCCTCTAAAACATGGGGTACTAAACAACACAATTTTACTTTTTCCATTTTTAACTGGCACATAATAAATTTTTAATATTTTACTTTTTTATCAACAGAATGCAGATAGATGTGATGAGCTGATAACTAAAATGGCAAAATGATGATAATAATAATGCCTAACAATTTTATGCAGCATTTTTTACTTGTGTGGAGTTGAACAAAGGCACTGTTAGTTTTGTTTAAACTTTCTGCTCTGATGACTGAGGTGACAGTTCAAATTTCACTAAGTAATGATTCTTTAAAACCCATTTTCTGTACTTTACTGCATAAAAGGCATAAAACTGGTGTCATTGTGGCTGCAATGAAATTGTTCCTTATGATAGCAAGGCAGAAAATGTATTATTTTAAGTTTCAAGAGCATTTATCTTTGGCAGATATGTTACTGTCAAATGACTTAAACTGTCAAAACACAATTCATTTAATATGATTTAGTTAAGTTCTTATTAACCTACATATTTTCCTTAAAGGTTTACAAAACTTTATGAAGAACCATCTCTATTCTCTGAAAAATGATATCTGTCTAAACACATTAGACTGGGTCCCATGGCACTCACTTCTGAATCACCTAGTTGTAACTTAATGAAAATGAGGAATCCTCGGCTCACCCCCCAAACTTACCATTCCAGCTAGGATTTACCTCGCTGTAGATAGTAACAACATCCATACAAAGGTCACTTCTTTTTTTTTTTTAAAGAAAGAGGACTTAATGAGTCAAAGGAGTTCAATCAGTGGCTCAATAATGTGAAAAACTGGCTTATTTTCTTCCTCTCCACCCTCCATGGTGTCAGCTTCATTCTGGAGAATGCTATCTCTTATTCCATGAGGATATGTTTCCTCTACCACATCTTGGGAGACAGAGGAGGTTGTTCCTGAAAGCTCACTGTGTAAGAAAGCATCCTCCCTTAAAAGTTCCTAAAATACATTTTTATACCTCTTGCTAAACAATATGAATTGGTTCAAATTCCCATTCCTAAGTTAATCAATGTGAGGGGCTCACCCTGATTACTTTGAGCTACATGCTCACACCTAAAACCAGACATGAAGACATCTTCTCCTAAAGTACATTGAGTGAGCATGAGAATGTGTTTATGTACCAGGATAAGGAGAACGAAAGCGCTGATGGGAAGACACCACAATGCCTACTATACTTCTCATGCTGTGAGGCATGTAGTACACTCACAACCAGGGAAACTGATTCTCATAGAGTACAGTATGACGATCCTTCATCCCATGATAATTTTGCAAATTGACAGCTTTAATCTATGAATAAAGTCCAATTCTAATAAACCTCCCAAGAGACTCAAAGAAAGCCAAAGGAGTTCAGTGTAATTAAAAATTAAAGATGAATGCACTACATGATAAAAGTTTTGTGGATAGTTCAATTAATGAATATCTTAGGCACCAAGTCAACAATATTACCTACTCTGCAGTGACTAATGAATGACACTAGTTAATCGGTGATTGCTTTATTGATTTTTATCAATGAGAAAAAGGTGTTCAGGAAGACCTAAAATGGTAGCATAGTATCTACCATGGGAGTTAGCCCAGGGTTTCGGCATTTGGCCTGTATTTTCTCACCTTATAGACAAATTCTCAGCAGCAGCAATGGGTAGAAGAATCTAACAAAACAATGGAGTTATCACTAAAAATCCACATTTGTACTTTCAAATTGGTTTCCCAAAAAGGTTTTAATCAGTATTAATTATAAAAACATGAGTATTAAGGTAAATATGAAACTTCTTGATTTTCACTATGATCTCCTTTGCTAATGTATTAATACTTATGTTGATAGCATTTTTCCCTCAAGAAGTAGATTTTTTAGCTTTCTCTAACCAAGCAAATCTCTCTCATGGTGTAAAATAGAGTCAGAGATGAGAACAAATGTTCTGTGGTCAGCAGAACACATCATCATAGACCCTAAAGCCAGGAACTCACTGATATCCTGGAAGATACACTCATGTAGGCAATCCCCATGTCACAGGAGGCTTTTATTCTGTGACAGATGAAGTGACACGGCATGTCATTTTCCTATGAAGAAAAATATGCTAGAGTAACCCCAGGAAACTTTAATGTATCTCCTTAATTTGTGGAAGAGATTTACCATGTACCTATACTCTCATTACAATTAACCCTGCTGTCTAAATAGTGATACTGAGAGTACCAATTTCATATTTTCCTGCCCTTTAGAAATCAACTCTAGATCGGTATCAACAGATGGCAGAATCTTCCATTATTAGTTCCCTCACAAAATCAATCGGAACAAACATCCATGTAAGAAAATATTTTCACGGGATGTAGGAAATCTAGGTGTTAAAAATGTCAGTAAAGTATAAAGATGGGAAAGGATGTATTGAAAAGTGTAAGAAGAACAATTTGACATTATTCAAAAACTCCACTCCTGAACCCAAGCACCATGATGTGAAGAGAAATGCCCTCCAAAAGGGGGAAGGGGGAAGTAGCACCCGATTTTAGCATGGACCTCAGAAACAGGCCTACCCTAGTGAACCCTGTGACTAGGCTGGCACCTCTTGACTCAGAGATAGACCCATTTCTGTGTTTCAGGCTGTAGGACCACCCAGCACCAGATCAGGATCAAAGGATACCTCAATGTCAGTTTGGCTCCCAAGAATACAAGTTTCAAGCCAGACCTTGTGGACCTACTTTCAGACTCTCCAGTCCTACTTCTCTGGACACAGATTCCAGGCCTATGCTTACACACCTATCACCAGGCCCACTCCACTGGACCTTAGCACCAGGCCAGTGGAGCTAAACACTAGGGTGTCTTTGGTGGACACAGGCACAACGCCCACCCAACAAGGGACACAAGTCAACCCATGAGGGAACTGTAGCACCAAGCCTACCCAAAGATGCTGCCACCAAGCCCACCTAGAATCTCTGAATGGCTGAATAGTGATGGGTTCTCCCTGCCAAAGTCCATTTGTAAAGATTCAAAGAGGTACTTGCTTCTTCAACTACAAAGACACCAAAATAAGGCCACCAGGCTCAAGGAAATATGACAACATTAAAGAACCAAAATAAAGTAACAGTAACTGACCCTAATTAAACAGAGATCTATAAACTGCTTGAGAATTAAAAATAATGGTTTTAGGACTGGGGATTTAGCTCATTGGTGCTAACATACTACTAAATCCTAAAGCATAAGAAAGTATTCTTTTGGGCCAAAATTTAGCTCAGCGGTTCAGCCGCCTGCTTGGCAAGCAGAAGGACCCAAGTTTGATCCCTGGTACCAAAAAAAAAAAAAAAA
>NW_022900932.1:40746605-40760063 GCF_012274545.1 Fukomys damarensis
ACCACTATGGAAATCAATATGGAGATACCTCAAAGAGCTTGGACTGGAGGTTCCATTTGACCCAGCCATCCCTCTGCTGGGTATCTTTCCAAGAGAACTAAAAGAATCATATCACAGAGAAGTATGTGCACCCATGTTTATAGCGGCACAGTTTGTAATAGCTAAATCTTGGAAACAGCCTATTTGCCCATCCGTTGGAAACTGGATAAAGAAGTTGTGGTTTTTCTATAAAATGGAATATTACTCAGCCATAAAGAATGAGAAAATAGATTCATTCATAGGAAAATGGATACATATTGAAGATATACTCCTAAGTGAAATAAATAAGTCACACATGTGTAAATACCGAATAGTTTCCCTGGTGTGAATAATCTCCAACAATGCATAAGATTCTAATAAGATTACTGACATTTAGAAATGGGAAGAAAGGAGCTAAAGGTGTAGGGATGGTGGGATGGGTAGGGGAAGAGTAAAAAGGGAAAAGAAAAAAATGTGAGAGAATGAAAAGATGAAAATAAAGTGTTTGTAGATGGGGAGGGGAGGAGGAGGTGAAGGGAGAGCAGAGGTAAGGGGAAAAAATGAGAATCAAGACTTGTCATGTAGAGTTACAAGATCCCAACAATGAAGTAACTGTACTGTATCCTTAAAATGTACCAATAAACTCAATTAAAGCTGAAAAAAAAAAGTGAGTGGAGAGCCAGGTATTTAGCTCAGTGGTGCTGCCCCCTGCCTCACAAGCACAAGGTCCTAAATTCAATCCCTGGTACCAAAAATAAAATAAAATAAAAACAATGGTTTTTAAGAAAGTCAATGATGTTGGGGATTTAGCTCAGTGGCACCACTGCCTGCCTTGCAAGCTCAGGGGTTCAAATTCAATCTCTGGTACCAAAAAGGAAAAAACAAAAAGAAAAAGAAAAGTAACACAGTGAATTTCAAGAGAACACGGGCCAATAACTAAACAAAATCAGGAAAGCAATTGGTGAACAAAATGGAAAGTTTAACAAAGATAAAAACCATACAAAAGCCAAACAAATTCTGGAGATGAAGAGCACAATAAATAAAATTAATATTTCCATAGAGGGCATCAACAGCCGGCACTATCTAACAGAAGAAAGAATCAATCAGTGAGTATAAGGACAGGTCATTTTAACTTTATCCAGCCAAAGGAACAAAAACAAAATTTTCAAAAGTAAAGAAAGAACAGGACTTACAGGACACCATCAAGTAAACCAACATATATATAATTAAAGCTTCAGATGAAAGCAGAGAAGAAAGTAGGGAGGGTTAGCAAGCTTATTTTAAAAAGTAATGATAGAAGACTTTCCCAAAATTAAGGAAGGAAATAACATCATGATTCTTAAGGCTCAGGGAACCCCAGGTAGGTTAAACCTAAAGAGATCTTCATTGAGATGCATCATAACCAAATTGTCAAGATAGAAAAAAAAAAAAAAAAAAAAAAAAAAAAAAAAAAAGCAACTTATGCATACAAGAGAATCCTCCAGGCTATGAATGGATCTTTCAACATAAGCCTTATAGACTGAAAGAGTAAGACCATACATTCTAAGTATTAAGAAAAGTAAAATTTCCAACCAAGAATAATGCAGGGCAGGACCGGGGATATAGCTCAGTGACATAGTGCATGCCTGCCAAGCGCAAGATCCTGAGTTCAATTCCCCATACCACAAAACAAACAAACAAAAACTTACTCAAGAATAATACAGGGCAAAACAATCTTCAGAATTTTGAAGGACAGATAAATACAAACAAAAGCTGAAGAAGTTCAATCCTTTCAGAACTGCTTTATAAGAATTGCTAAAAGAATTATTCAAGCAGAAATGAAAAGATGATGCTAATTAGTAACATGAAAATATATAAAAATAAAAACCTTATTGTAAAAGTAAAAATGCAACCAAATGTAGAATACTCTAATACTGTTATAGGTGACATATACACCACTTTTAACTCTAGTAGTAAAGTTTATAAACAAAAATATAAAAAACAGCTATTATTACAGTAACCTGCTACTGAATATGCAAAACAAAAATCTGTAAGTTATACATCAATAACAAAGTGAGGAGTTATCAGCCTAAAATAGATTATAATAATTATAAGATGTTTTATATAAGTTTTTCCCAGTAATCACAAGGAAAAAAAGAACCATAAGAGTCACACAAAGATAAACAGGAAGATAAAAACAAAGGAACAACAAGACAAAAGACAAAAAATAGCAAGAATACACCCTTATCAGTAATCGTGGAAAAAAAGAACCATAAGAGTCACACAAAGATAAACAGGAAGATAAAAACAAAGGAACAACAAAAGACAAAAAATAGCAAGAATACACCCTTATCAGTAATCACTTCAACTGTAAGTGAAGTAAATTCTCCAATCAAAAGACAGTAAATAGTTGAATAGATAAAAAGAAGAAAACAAGATTCAACTTTAGCTGCCTACAAAAGATACATCTTAGCTTTAAAGACAAACACATAGAAAATGAAAAAATGGAAAAGGTATTTCATACAAATGATAAACAAAAGAGAGTAGAGATGACTACACTTATCTCAGAAAAAATAGACTACAAGTGAGAAAACAGAAGATACAAAGACTGTCATTATACAAGGATAAAGGGGTCAATTCATCAAGAGAATACAAGAAGTGTAAATATATGTGTACAGCATCAGAGCACCTTAATATATAAAGCAAAATACTAACAGAGCTGAAGAGAAAATTAGTTAGCAATATAATAATAGTAAGAGATTTAGTAACCCACCTCTGACAATGGATAGACTATCTATATAGAAAATCAATAAGGAAACAGAGAATTGAATAATATAGATGAAATGAACCTAACAGATCTGTAAAAAATATTCTGAGTGCCACAAAATGTACATTTTTCTCAATGAATGTTCTATGTACATTCTTCAGAATAGATTATGTTAGATCACAAAGCAATTCTTATCAAATGTAAGAAACCATACAAATATCTTCTCCAGCCACAATGGTATAAATTTAGAAATCAAAATTAGGAGCCAAATTGGTTAGCTTTGGTGTCTGTCATAGTTTTGATAAAATGCCCCCCAAATTCTCATGTGTGTGGAAAGTGATTGGCTCATGGGGTGCTATACACATCAGCAGATTCATCCACTGATAGGTTCAGTAGTTGAATTGCTGTTAGGAGGTGAGGCTTGGGTGGAGGTTGGTCACTGGGGTGTGTATCCTTTGCATGGATTATATGGATTTAAATTATTAGAATTTTACTCACAGAATAAGAAATCCAAATATAAGCAGTAGAAACTGGTATAGCTGTTCTACCACTTCAGGAATGTTCTAAATTCCTTGTAAAAACCATTATACCCTCATGTCAAGCGGAATAAAGGTAGTAAATTCTTTCCCATACTTTTTTATACTTCATTGGAAAGTATTGTCACATGACCACTTCTAACTACAAGAAAGTTGAGAGACTATACTCTTTCAAATAAGCATATTGCCATTTCAAATGATATCAGAGTGTTCTTAACAAGACAAAAAGGAATAATGAATAGTTACGTGTGCCATTCTGGTTGGTGACATCTTCAGCAACCTTAGAACACACAGTTTTTTAACTCTCAAGAAAAATTTAAATAGGTACATCATGCATAGTATGCTTTTGACATGCCATTTACTATTTTGTTGATTTTATTTCTTATGAGTAAGAAATAGATATAAAATTGGAGGTAAGATTTAAAAGAATTATCAACATGTCCAAGTAATAGAATTTCACAATGGTGGCCACCAGTCACATGTGGCTATTCAGATATAAATTAAATAAAAATTGAGAAATGAAAACTTAACTATTTTTAATTAAAAATTCATTTACACAGTCACAATGGTGATATTTCAAGTGCTCAAGAGAAGACAGACTTAACTAGTTTACCTCAAAAAATCTAATTGCCAGGGATTTAGCTCAGTGGTTCCACCACCTGCCTTGCAAGCACAAGGACCTGAGTTCAACCCCCAGTACAAAAAAAAAGAAAAAAAAATCTACTAATGAGTAATAATCACCACCTTATTTATCACCAAACAAATTTCTCATGGTTTTTGTGGTTGTATTGCAATTTAGGAGATCTCATATTTCAGAATTCAGATCATAAATGACAGAATATTTTTGGCTAGTATTAATGGCTGGTATATAGGACAGCAGAAATACGCAACATTTCCACCATTACAAAAGTTCTATTGATCTCATGTTAGCTTTCTCATCACTAACACACAAGATCCAACACACACAATTCAAAGTGGAGAGGATTAATTTGCTCACGGTTTTAATCTACACTAACTTGTCTCCAAGACAGAAACATCATGGTGAAAGGACGCAGCAGAACAAAACTTCTTAGTTCATCATGGTCAAGAAGAGAAGCAGGGTGAGAACGCCAGAGAGAAGTGTGGAGAGACCAGACACAGAGCTCAGGGCCTGCTTCCGTGACCCCTCACACACACCTAGATGTAAGCTCCACAACACCCAGCTTTGATCTCAAAATGAATCAGGTTGAAACTCCACTCTGTCACAATACTGCTCAGTAAAACTGAGACTTTTTTCCTGGCAAAATTTTTAAGTTTATTGGTACATTTTAGGTGTACAACACAGTTACATTCATCACTGGAATCTTTCGCCATTACATGACAGATCTTGGTTCTATTTTTTCCCCATACCCCTGCCCTCCCTTCACCCCCTCTACCCTTCCCTACTTACAAAGATATTGTTTCCATGTTTTTCCTTTTCTCATATTTTTCTTGTGCCTTCTTACCTTTCCCCTAACCCTCCCATGTCCATTACTCTTTTAGACCTTTTCCTCCTATTATGCAATATAAATAATACATTTTGATTTTTATTTACATGTTTAGTTTTTCATACCAAAGAAACTATTCAGTATTTACATGTGTGTCTTATTAATTTCACTTAAGAAAATGGCCTCAATGTGCATCTACTTAACTAAAAATGCTACAGTTTTTCATTCTTTATGGCTCCATTTTACTTTTTTAAGAAAAATCTTTATCCAGTCTCTAGTTGATGGGCAATTGGGCTATTTCTAAGCTTTATCTATTACAAACCATGCTGCTATAAACGTGGTTGAGCTATATAACTGTGGTATGATTTTTTAAATTCTTTTGTATTCTTTCTTTCCTCCTTTCCTTCTTTTCCTTTTTTTTTTGTACCAAAGATCAAACTCAGGACCTTGTGCTTGAGAGGCAGGCAGCAGAACCACTGAGCTAAATCCCTGGCCCTCTTTTAATTCTTTTGGAAAGATACTCAGCAGAGGAATTGCTATCTTTGAGGTATCTCCATATTGACTTCCACAGTGGTTGCACTAGTCTGCACTCCCACCAACAGTGGAGAAGGGTTCCTTTCTCCCCACAACCCCATCAGCATTTGTTATTGATTGATTTTTTTAAATATTTTTTAGTTTTGCTTGGTTGTGTGTGTGTGTGTGTGTGTGTGTGCCAGGGATCAAACTCTGGACTTTTTGCTTGTGAAGCAGGAGGTGGAACCACTGAGCTAAATTCCCCACCCTGGTTGATTTCTTGATAGCAGCCATTCTTTTTTTTTTTTTTCAGCTTTAATTGAGTTCATTGGTATTACATTTTAGGGATACAGTACAGTTACATTCATTGTTGGGATCTTGTACCTCTACATGACAAGTCTTGATTCTCATTTTTTCCCCTTACCTCTGCTCTCCCTTCATCCCCTCCTTCCCTCCCCATCTACAAACACTTTATTTTCATCTTTTCATTCTCTCACATTTTTTTCTTTTCCCTTTTTACTCTTCCCCTACCCATCCCACCTTCCCTACACCTTTAGCTCCTTTCTTCCCATTTCTAAATGTCAGTAATCTTATTAGAATCTTATGTATTATTGCAGATTATTCACACAAGGGAAACTATTTGGTATTTACACATGTGTGACTTATTTATTTCACTTAGGAGTATATCTTCAATATGTATCCATTTTCCTATGAATGAATCTATTTTCTCGTTCTTTATGGCTGAGTAGTATTCCATTTTATAGAAAAACCACATCAAGAAGATATAAAAATTTTTAATAAACTGATATCAGCCAATGAAATTGAAGATGTAATTAAAAACCTACCAACAAAGGAAAGCCCAGGCACAGATGGATTCATTGCTGAATTCTACAAGAAATTTACAGAAGATTTAATGCCACTACTTCTTAAACTCTTTAATGAATTTGAAAAGGAAAGCCATACTCCCAAATTCATTCCTATAAGCAAGTATTATCCTGATTCCAAAACCAGAGAGGGATCCAACTGAAAACTACAGGTCAATCTCCCTAATGAACATAGATGCAAAAATGTTCAATAAAATTCTGGCAAGCAGAATTCAGCAAATCATAAAGATTATACACTATGACCAAATAGAATTTTTCCAAGGGATGCAGGAATGGTTCAACATACATAAATCAATAAATGCAATATACTATATTTACAAAGCCAAGGACAAAAACCATATGATCATCTCAATAGATGCAGAAAAAACATTTGAAAAAAATTCAACATCCATGCATAATAAAAACCCTTTAAAAAGGCCTTTATCTCAACCTGAAAAAGCCATCTATGAAAAACCAACAGCCAACATCATACTAAATGGTCAAGTACTGAACTCTTTCATGCTAAAATCAGGAAAAGGACAAGATGTCCACTATCACCACTCCTGTTCAGTGTAGTTCTGAAACCATTAGCTACAGCAATTAGACAAGAGAAAGAAATAAAAGGAATAAATACAAGAAATGAAATTGTTATTATTTGTGGATCACATGAGACTCTATATAGAAGACCCAAAAAACTCCACCAAAAGTCTTCTGGACTTGATAAGCAAATTCAGTAGAGTAGCTGGATAGAAGGTCAACCTCAAAAATCAATATCCTTCCTGTACACAAACAACAGACTCATTGGGAAAGGAACTGGGGAAATAACTCCTTTCACAGTAGCATCCAAAAAAATGAAATACCTAGGAAACAATCTAATGAAAGTAGAGAGATAAAAGGTATCAGAAAATAGAAATAGATTCCTTATTCTTGAGTATGAAGAACCAATATAGTGAAAATGGCCATATTTCTAAAACTGCTATATAGATTCAATGCACTCCCAATTGAAATTCCAACAGTATATTTCACAGGACTAGAGAAAACAATCCAAAAATTCATTTGGAACTGGAAGAGACCAAGAATAGTAAAAACCATTCTAGGCAACAAAGACAAGTCAGAGGGTATCACAATCCCCAAATTGAAACTACACTACAAAGCTACAGTGATTAAAAATAGCATGGTACTGGGAAAAGAATCAATGAAACAGATTAGAAGATTCAGAAATGACTCCAGACATACTCAGCCACCTCATCTTTGACAAAGGAGCTAAATACCCTCCGTGGAGGAAAGACAGCCTCTTCAATAGATGGTGCTAGAAGAACTGGGTCTCAACTTGCCAAAGATTAAAACTAGACCCACATATTTTACTATGCACTAAACTAAAATTGAAATGGATCAAAGATCTAAATATTTAAACAGAAACACTAAACCTGCTAGAAGATAAGTTTGGTAGAACTCTTGAAGACTTTGGCATAGTAAAAGACTATGAACAAAACCTCAGTCGCATGTGAACTAGTACAAAGAATCAAAAACTGGATCTCATCATACTAAAAAGCTTCTGCACAGCAAGAGAAACCACCAATGGAGTTAAGAGACAACTCACAATGTAGGAAAAAAATTTTATCAGCTGTTCCTCAGACAAAGAACTACTATCCAGAATATATAAACAACAACAATAACAAAAGACCCCAAATTTAAAGACTCAGTCCAAAAATGGGCATCTGAAATGAAAAGACACTTCTCAGATGAAGTAGAAACAGCAAATAAATATATTACAAAATGCTCAATATCATTGGTCACTTGAGAAATTCAAATTTAAACAATACCGAGATTCCATCTCACTCCAGAAAGAATGGCTATTATCTAGAAATCAACCAATAACACACGCTTTCAGGGGTGTGGGAAAGAAGGATCCCTTCTCCACTGTTGGTAGGAGTGTAGACTGGGTAACCACTGTGGAAATCAGTATGGAGATTTCCCAAAAAACTACAAGTAGAGGTTTCATTTGATCCAGCCATTCCCCCTTTTGGTATTTTCCCAAAAGAATTAAAAGTGTCATATCATATGCATACCCATGTTTATAGTGGCACAGTTTGTAATAGCTAAATCTTGGAAAACAGCCCAAATGCCCATCAACCAACGAATGAAGAAGATGTGTTTTTTTTAATACCATGGAGTACTACTCTGCCATAAAGAAGGATGAACTTCAGATAGTTATAGCTGAATTAGTGGACCTTAAGACCATACTCCTAAGTGAATTAAGATGAATAAATTGTACACACATGTTTAAATTCAGCTTTGTTTTTCTGGTGTGACAAACTTATGAAAATAAGGACTAAAATACGTATTGGGAAATAGGAAGAAAATGTTCAAATGGGAAGAGAAACAAGGGAGGAGGGAGGGAGAAAGGAAGGAAGGAACAAGTAAAAATAGAAGGAAAAATACAAACAAAGCTTTTGAACATAGGGAGGGTGGGGGGCTTGTAGGGAGGGGAAGAAGGAGGAAAGAGAGGTGGGATGTACCATGTACATGTGCAAATTCTCTAGGAGTGTTACTATGTAAGCCTAAAATGTACCAATAAATGTTTTGCTATAAAAAAAATGAACCAAACAGATTCAACACCGTGTTTCAGTAGATTCTTTAAAAGAAAAGCAAGACACATTGTGTGTATGTGTGTATACATAAAGAGTTATGTGAGATTTCATAATGATACAGCCCAAGGACTCAGTCACAATATAAAGTTTTGTAGGATTATTTTGCTAAGATGTATGTTCTACTTTTTCTGCAATGCAACATACTGCCTTTTAAAATAAAAGTTATTTTTAAAACAAATTTCAAAGTCACAATCATTATACCTAAGGAAGTAATCTTACAGTATTTTAACAATGTCAACATGTCTAAAATAAGTATATTTCCCCAAGTTTACTGCTTTAGGATAACAACTGAAATGTCAAAAGTCTTTCTTCAAACATCAGTTGTACCATTTCAGGGCTGTACTTCACACAATAGTTACAAACCATTTGTAAACTCTCAGAGCCTACTTTGTCATTGTTTACTCGAGTTACTCTATGTATTTAAAGTAGAAGTTATCTGTAATTAATTTTTTCATCTGTTGCAAAAAAACAAAAAAGATTCTCTAACTCCCATCCTACCCCCAAACTCCTATTTTCCTGAAATACTTCACCTTCTTAAATTGAGATGGAAAACTTAATTAATTAATGGGCTCAGGGTTTTCTGTTTTGTTTTGGTTTGGTTTGGTTTGTCTGTACTTAGGAAGAGGCCTTACTTCTGCCTCATTCCTTTTTCCACGGCCAATGAGTTTATACTTGGATTCTATATATAGAACAGCCAGAGCTTTCTGTACATCCTGCTCCACCATCACCTCTGCTCCTTCCCGGGCCCTGAGCAGCACATCAGTGGCAATTGGGACTATGCCTTTCAAGCTCATGAGCTCTCCCCTAACTATCACTCTACAGCTTTCCAGAAGATGTATAAAGGAGGTATACTTAGTTTTGATATGTAACTCAGATAAATTAGTGTACCTGTTTACAAATGCATTTTCTGCTCTAGTGCACTAGCAGAAATTAACACTTCTGACTCCCCTTGTTGTGCCAATATTTAAGCATTTTGTTCTATATTGAATGTGACTACTTGTACAATTTTATTTAGTCTCACACATGAAAAGCGAAAGCAGAAGGCATGTAATCCAAGTGGTTTCTGATCCAAGTATTTTTATAGCAAATTACTAAATCTAGTTGAAAATAAGTGGAAAGAAAATACTTCCCCCCAGTATTTGTTCTATTAACCTAGATTTACCAGCATAGAATATTTTGAATTGTATTTAAAGCTTTCTCTTTATAACATTTAAGTGGTTATCAATGAATCAATGCTGACTTTCTAAAAGTAGAAAGCAATGGTGAGCCCCTTTATGGGAGGAGTACAGTGGACCCTTGATTTATGAACTCAATTTGTTTATGAGAGCTGGTTGTAACTCAAGTTCGTCCTTAGAGAGACATTGACCAAAGATTTCTCTATTAACTGCATACAGGAAAGGAGGTTGCATTGTTTCCTCCAGAATTCTTTAAGGGTTAAAACTAGATCTGAGACCACCTGGAAGCACAAGCATCCATCATCGGAGTTGTAACTTGATTCTTTGTTTGTAAGCTAAAACTAAGATTCCAGTCATAATCTAAATTGTCCCTATGTCAGGCTGTCCATAACTAGAGGTTATTTCAGAGGTTTAGAAGGGAAAGTTTTGAAAACAGAATTCAAGGAAAAACAAAAGGAGGAGGAAGCCCTAAAGTACTATCTACACACATCATTTCTGTCTGAAGATAATTAGTACTGAAATAACTTTTGCTGACTATATGATTTACTCTATACTATTTGTTAATTAGAATGGAAATAGTGTTGAAGTCAGCGTTTGCTAGGGAATAGATTTAATACAGGACACATAATTTATAGGATTATAGTGGCCTCAAGTTACAGCTGGTCTGACATATGAACAACTTGGGTTGCAACTGGAATTCTAGTTTTAACTTACAAAGTCTTGAGTTATGATCCAAATGCCAGTCACGTGTGCTTCCACATGGTCTCAGACACAGATTTAACCCTTAAAGAGTTCTGGAAGGAAGGAACCTTACAGCATCCTTTCCCATATACAGCTAATTGAGAAAACTTGGGCCAATGTCTCTCCAAGGACAGCATAGATAGGCCTGTATATAACAGAGAGACTTTGAGGGCTGTGTAGAGGGCCCTGAGCCTTCAATTGACCAACTTGAGTTACAACCAGCCTTCATTAATGAATTGAGTTTGTAAATCAAGGGTCCACTGTATTTTATAATATTCACCTGAAAAGTCAAATGCAGAAGAGTGCAAAAGATCTGTCCACACAAGACTTGAAGAATCCTGCTGAAGGCCTGGATCACACAGCAAGGTCCTGTACAAGCCCAGCTAAAGGCCTAGAGCTCAAATCAACCTTCACAAGTCCACCCAAAGACCTACAGCCTATGGAAATGTCTCATGCCAAGTCCATAACAAGGATCTTCACTGGGAAGGCTTGAATGCCAGGGATGGAAGCTATAAAGCCTGCGCTGGCAGAGTTCAGGATCTGTGCCAATAGGCTGAGGGATCCTCTCTGGAGCCAGAAAGTGACACTTAAGGCAAAGACCAGAGCTCCCTTGAGGAGAATAGCAGCTATGCCCAACAATAGTGAGGACCCGAGCTCCTCTAACTATTAGGGACAGCTAAGCTGGTTAAAAAATATTATGAGGCAGTTAGGCAAGGCTTGGCTTTCAGCACGGAAGACAGTTGGGGCCCAAAGCTCATTTGCTAAAGGCCAGGCTTCAAAAAGAAGAGGAACAACATAGACATACTTATCCTAGGGATGAACAGCAGTGACTGATATTCTAAATAGGTATCAATCACCTGAGTGGAAGACCAAGACCTTAACCCATCCCTTCCAGGAAAAGGTCCTTGATCCATCCCTTCCAAGAAATCATTGTTCGGTCCATACATGCCATGTGACTTGCTTCTCCATTTGATCCCCATTTAATCAATATTACCTAAGCGACTATTTTTGTAACCTTATTAGTTGACTGTAATTCTATCCCACCTCATGGCTTTGATCAATAAAACACCCTTGAGAATCGGGGTTAGTGGGCAACCCACTTTCCGGGCCCCCTTCTGTCTCTCTTAGACAGAAGCTATCTGTCTCTCAATAAATTTGTCCTACTCTTAACCTCCATTGTTCCTAGAATTCATCCTTCAATTGTAAAAGCACAAACATGTTGTTTCAGACATCTAGCAGGTTGAAAATTATAATATTTCCCTTATTTAGAGGCCCATAGATCACATACCCTATATCACAACCATAAGATCAGCTGAGGGAAGACTCTTGAGGAAAATCGACAGCATAGGATCTTCTCCTCCAGTTCTCCTTTTATGACACTAGCAACAATTCTCAGATGGGTCTTCCATCCCCAGAACCACGCGGACCTAGTTCAGCTGGACCTTCCAAGTCCACCATTAGCTAATTCATCACAGGCAGTGACAACAAATATATTAAAGCCTTTCCATAAATGAAAGTCAAAATGTTATCATTTTGGAGATAGTATGGATTAGTATCTTCATTATATTGTCTACTCTGATCTGCTTTTTGGGAACTCGGTTTGAAAAACATGAAATCTCATCTCAGTACATTATAACGAGTACTTAGTTATGACAACAACTGAAGTATATAAAACAACACATAATCCCCAAATTATCTTTGGGATTGTTTGAGGGATATTTTGGGTTCTTATATTTAGTTCTGAGTATTCTTAATCAAAAAACTTCACTCAAGTTTAAGTAAAAAAAAGCCCAACCTAAAAGTCCAGAGACCGGAGACCCGAGTATCGACAAATTTTGTTTTTCATAGCAGTACAGCGCATTCTTATTTTCTCTTGGATCAGCAGGTGTCTCTGCTGCTTCAGTAGACTGAGAAAAGGAAAAGGAGGGGGCGTTGAAAAGGAAATTGTCTACGTATTTTGCTGTAGGAGGTGGGGGATATTTTAATATCATGATTATAAACACTCCTCTTCCATTTTAACGTTCTTACCCATATTTTATAATGATGTTATTAAGGATTATGTAGCAGTTTTAGTATGTCCATCTGTAATTTATAAACGGAAAAGAACAAGAGATAGGCGGCAGCCCAGGGATGGGGGAAGAGAGCGAATGTGGGCGAGTGGGGACGGGAAGGGAGAGGCGGATTTGGCAGTCAGAAGGTGGACGAGAGGAACAGAAAGGGAAAGAGTGACCTGGCTGCCAGGCCCTGAAGTGTGCGGGGGAGGAGAGCCCACAATGTCACACTCCCCTCCCCGAATCCAGGCTTTTTCTCCGTAGGTTGAGACCTTTAATGCACTAGAAAGGGCCAGTCAGAAGGCAAGGTCTCCGAGGACGCGCAAGCTCGCGGCCGTTTCTCCTGGGGCCGGGAGGGCGAGAAGGGATCAGAAGGCCAGCCTCAGGCCGCGGAGGGCCGCTGTGTGGCAGCCCAAAGACCACCAGTCAGACCCCCAGGCCAGCGATGCCCCCCGCGTCCAGGCCTCAGGCTCCGCTGGTCGCAGAGGGAAAGCTGCGCGTGCGCCCCGCCTTTTAGGTGTCACTGGGGCGCGCGGTGTCCCGGTCCGACCCCGAATCCAGGCCCTCCCGAGGCCCGGCGCCGGGTTCTCTCCTCGTCATTCTGCAAACAACATGGCGACCACACGTCGCCCGCGGCGGCTCCTCTCGGGGGCCTAGGGGTCAACAGAGGGCCGCGGCCAGAGACAGTGCACGCGAGC
>NW_022900932.1:40760477-40761382 GCF_012274545.1 Fukomys damarensis
TCGGGAGAGAGCCCGGGGGTCGGGCGCCGGAGGCCGCGTCTCCGGCCGGGACTGGGGCTGCTCCGGGCGAGGCATCCGAGCTCAGCCCTCCGCCACGGTAGGGTCGTTCTTCGTGGACGGCCCTGAGCACTTGGAGCTGCATCTTCCCGGGTCGGGAAACGCTGGGCTGGCCGGTTCCTCGGGACGTTTTGGGGTTGTTTTTCTGGTCACGGACCTCTCACTTAGTCTTAGGGGAATGACATGCATCTTGGAATCTGTGTTATCTGTCGGATGAGCACCGATGTCAGGCAGGCGAGACTGAGTTTTCCACGGAGCTTGCGTGGATGCGCGGGGATTTCGCTCCTTTCTTCGCTTTTCTTTCCCTTCCCCCGTCCAGATTGAACAGGCTCTGCGGCGAGTTTCCACTTAATCGTGACCTTTCCGTGGCGTTATGGTAGTGGGAGGTTGATGCATCCGTGATGGTTTTTTCATGTTACAGACATGTGACGGAGGGGTGACGCTTTTGAACCTTTTATTTAAACTCAAGTTATCCAAGCTTCGCAGGGACGATTTCCCTGTATTTTCTGAAGCGTTATTTGGAGATCGCTCTTAGCCTTCAAATTGCATATTGCCAGATGATGTCATGGGACGGCCCCCTCCCTCCCAGTACTATTTGTACTGGTGATTGTGACTCTAGTTACTTTTAATACGAAATTAACCTCTGATTTTGAAATTTATGTTTGATACATTTAAATTCTTTTTGAAATTTTGCTTTGATATATTTAAAGATTATGACTCGTCATGTAGCTGCATGACCAAATAGTAAAAGTTTAGGGAACATTATACATTTTTAAAAATTTAAATTGAATTTATTGGTACATTTTAGGTATACAGTACAGTTACATTCATTACTGGGCTTGTACCTT
>NW_022900932.1:40761460-40811937 GCF_012274545.1 Fukomys damarensis
TAATTCCATTTTTACATTTTCTCATTATTCTTTTCCTTTTCCCTTATTCCCCTTTCCCTATCCTTCTCACTGTCCCTACACCTTTGGTCCTTTTCTTCCTATTTCACGTTGCTAATTGTCCCATTAGGATCTTGAGTACTCTTTTAGTTTTTCACACCAGAGAAACTATTCGGTATTTGCATAGAACATTATACATTTTTTATTCCTAGTTGTAATTAGTTTCTTAAAATCTCCCTCTTAAATTACTAAGAGCTTACTAAAATAATTCATTCTTCTTTAAAGTATTAGTATTAGAATAACGTTTTATTCGGTAGGTTTTTCAAGAATGTCTCAAGCTGTGTAACTAGAAATTGTGAAAGCAACCTCTTTATGTTAAATAACTCCACAGTATTTTTCAGGTGGTGGTTTAAAACCATAAATGCGTATGCTTATAGAGACAATTACATGAATGAGTTTAGTTTCTGAAGGAAGCACCTTCCTGACAACCTGTTTATCTCAGTGCAACTGAAATTGAAAATGTGTAATAAAATTTTGTAGAACTTGTTACAGTGTGGATGCAGGTCTAGTATTTGTTGTCTGAAACCCACAGGGCTTTGGAATTTCAGATGTTTCGGAATGTAATTCAGTACCTATCTGGTATATAATACCCACAGTGAGGTCATGGGCAGTTTGCTGTATTCAAGTATATTAACTGCAGAAAAATGTTATGTATTCACACTACATAAACAGACTTAGTAGTCTCATGTCAGTTTAGGTCAGTTTCATGTTTTTACCACCAAATGAGTTAAGTTTTAAGAACTTATAGGATTTTGAAATTGTAAATAAATTGTAAATTGTACTACCGATTGAAAAGAATAGACAAAAAAATTTTAATCATCAATTAAACTTTGAAAAGACATAGGTTGGAATAGAAGAGGATAAAGATGAATAGAAAAACTTGAGATTCTAAAGCCAGTTTTTGGTACTACATAAGGTCTTGCAGCTTTGGTACCATTGTTTTAAATGATAGTTTTAAAAAGGCAAAAGTTATGTGTATTTGTCAAAGAGGTTTTCAAAGCTGGATTTCTTACCTATAGCATTGAAAAAACAAGTCAAGAAAACATGTCCTTGCTTCTAAAGGGCAAGGAAGCCAGAAAAACTGGGATGAGGGCTGAGCTTACAAGTGGTGTGGGAGGCCTCGTGTGTGTGTGTGTGTGTGTGTGTGTGTGTGTGTGTGCGCGCGCGCGCGCGTGCTCCTGATGGTGCAGGATATACAAGGAAAGATACATCATGGCCTGTTCAGTTGTTCAGCCTTCTCCTGGATTAAATAGAATTTCTGGAGGTTTATGAACCTAATTGCCATCAGTAACTTTGAGTAGTTTAAGTGATTCTTCATTTTTGCTCTGGATTAACAGCTCTGTGTCTCAATCAAGTGGCCCTATAATAGTGATTAAAAAAATTCATGTGTCACATTAATGAGATTGTGGAAACAATTCAGAGTGACAATTAAGTTGAAGGGTTTTATGCTGTATTCTAGAGATTTAAGGAAAGATACAGGGGTGAGACAGAATGCTGGAAAAGGCATCCCACAAGAGATACAAACTAAAACCACATCTGTGTGAAGAAAGTCCATTCTAACCAGGAGACTCCTAACACAGTGGTCTCAACCTGACTGACCTCAGTTACTTTGTTGGCATATTAAGGTCTTGATTCTCATATCTGACCATACTATGCCAAAGTTCAACTTTTGACACACGGTGGAATCACCTGGGAAACTTAATATCATTACCCAACCACAAATGCAGATGCTTTACAGAATTGCTGGAAATGGAGCCCAGGCATCACCCCCTTTTTTAAATTCCTGATATAGCTAAGTTTGAAAATTGATGGTATATATTACTGAATTAAAAGCCTCATGGGCAAGGCCTGGGAATTTTTTTTTTTTAAACTACAGTTCTCTTCCCATGTCTACTTAGTTCAAGGGGCAGTATTTGAAAAGGACAGATGAAAGGCATAGACTGAATGAAGAAATGGCACTTTAAGTGCTTCTAGTTAGAGATGCTCAATAGGCTAAAGATAAAGCCCTCAGAGGACTATTAGTATTTGAGATTTGACCTTGCTACAGTGGAGAGAGGGTACAAGTCCATAGAGTCAAAGAGAATAAAGAATTTAAGAGTAGGGGATGTAGTTCAGTGCTGGAGCATTTGCCTAACATGCGTCAGGCCCAAGTTCTATCCCTATCATAGGATAGGATGTGAGGGTGGGGTGAAGGGCAGATGATAGGAATATTAAATTCATTGATGTTAACAGATTCAAATGAGGAGAGGAATACAGTATTATGGATTAGTTGCTGACATAGTACAGATGTTTAAAAATGGTTAATGGACAAGGAGAAAATGCACAAAGGAAGAGCAGAAATAAGTGTCAAGTGAGGACAAATTTGTTTACTTCAACATTTTATTGGGCAAACAGGAATAGGTAGGTTCTCCCTGGGATATGGTACCAAGGAATGAATGGGTTCAAGAAAGAACTAGATTTTACTTAGGTCAGAGAGGTAAAGGAAAATGGAAGCAAAGTTTAGAAGTATCAGTCTATGCTTCTGTGCACTCTCGTGCTTTGTGTGTGTGTTACTAAAAATTGAACCAGAGCTTTGTGTACATGCACTGAACTACTGAGCTCCAGCTCCAGCCCTAGTTTAGAATTTTAAAGATAAGTTTGTTCACAAACTGAAGGGCAGGAAATGTGTTAAAGTAGATTGACAGTGAGAAATGTTCCCTAGAAAGCATAAGGGGTGAGGGGATTTGATGGGAGGTCTGTAACAAGAATGAAAAATTTGTATATTTTGTGTCATTTCTGTGTAAATGGGGTTGGTGGAGCTCTGGACCAAAATGTAACTACACTAGACAGCTGCAGAAAATACAAAGTTGGAAGGAGTTGGGAAGCCCCTGCCTTCTATGCAGGGCTAGTGTATGAAAAGCAAAACAATATGTAAAAGCCACAATGAGCTATAAAAACAGTTTGCACTATAGCAGATCAGAAAAAGGAGATCATTGTGTGCAGAACTGAGAAGAAAATCCTGAAATGAATGTAATTATTTAAGCTGACTGGCCATTGAAGAATGATAGGATGTGGATAGGCAAAGAAAGTGGGCAAAGTAATCCAATGGGAAAAACAACAGGAGCAAGCCTCAAAGGGAAAAATTAGGGAACAATAAAGCAAGCCAAATGGAAGCATGCTGGGAATTTGTGGGAAGTAAGTAAGATTGCATGGGGGCTTGAAGCCAGATCAATAGGCTGGGAAGTTTGGACATTTTTTTCCCTGTTATTGGGAAGCCAGTAGAATTGCTTAAGTAGAGGAATGACATACTGAATTTGGTGGTGGTGTAACTGAAGGAGAGAAGAGAAGGAAAGTGAAGGAATGAGCTTTGTAGTTCCTGCCTGAGGTGATGAATACATCCACTAGGGTGGTGGCAATGGGATAAAATGTGAGGGTTGGAAGAATCCGCAGTATAGAACCTATGACATAACAGGAGTGAGAGAGAAAGTTTTTTTTTTTAAGGATGCAAATTTTACAGACAAGGTATGTTACAGGAAAATATATAATAATGCAATCTAACCAGTAGCATTTGAAATGTGTGTGTGTGTGTGTGTGTGTGTGTGTGTGTGTGTGATTATTTACATAAACCCAGCTAGATGTTTTGAACAATCCTATATGTGGAAAATCTTGGACTTTTTGTTCATTATGTTCTAAATAAGGAGTGAGATGGGAAAAAAATGAAAATTATTATGATAAATGTGTTTTAAGTAATTTAATAAGCTATAGATATTTCAAAAACTTGTGTAAAGTATTAGCTGTTGATAATCTACTCTGTAATAAACAATTTTCGTGTATTAGTTAACGTAACCAACAACAGTCACACAATCACCCTGTTATTCCTATTTCACAGAAAAAGAATTAGAGAATCAGATTATGTATACCTTGCCAAAGGGTAAAGTGATTAGTAAGGGTCAGAGATTGGTTTATAACTGAGATGTTCCTGACTCAAAAGCCTGCACTCTTTCCCCTAATTTCAACACTTTGTGGCCATGACTACAGCGGCCATTTAGTACGAAGAATCTCCACCTAAAGCAGTATTTCTAGTCTGGGAGAAGATGTAGTCTAGTAAATTTGTTCACAATTTGTTACTAGGGATAGAACTATTATGGGAGAGAAAGATATCTTCTAGGATATCTGATCATTTTGGCTTTAATATAGTGATGTGAATATATAATCAAGTTCCATCTCAAATTCAGTAATATGATAAAGCAAATGGAAATCTGAATCTAAAGTGATAAAAAGAGACTCTGACCATGTAAATACATAATCTGAGCATCTCTGATTTTGAGTGGGTTGTAAAGTCTGTCACCTTTCTTTCTGTTCTTTTTTCTTTAAGCTGAAAAGTCATAGTGTAGTCATCTGCATATTCTTCCAATCATAATTAATCCGTGATGTTAGGACACAAATAATTTGTCTATTTAATTGGAAAAAATGTGGTCATTGTAAACTGTGAACTAGAGAAACTTCCACAGTGTGAAATGTGATGTTGCTTTGCTCTTGTAACTCTTTGTCTATAATATGGGAAAAATAATGCAGCCTACCTCATAGTGTAGATAAGAATTCTAAATTAATTACATATAAAGCATTTAGAAGTCTTGTACAAAGTAAGCATTCAAGTGTTAGATGATATAATTACTACTTAAAAGCCAATATCTATACCTGAAAAATTATTCATAAAATTTCCCATTTATACTTTTCCATATCAAGCCTTAGGCTCTGTATTATTTTGCCTTTATCAGCCCATACTTCACATACTCCACCCATCGCGTACGGAATTAAGGGATGTCATGTTCTGTGTGTAAACTCTTCAGAGCTGGAATATTTGTGGATTCACCTCAATTTCTTATCTTCCAAGGGGATATAGGTTACTATTATCAGAGTAATAACTTCTTTTGGCATTGGGTTTGAAAATTGACTTGCTTATTTTTAGAGTTAAGAAGAGAAAGATCAACAATGGATGAGTGAAGTGAGTGGTATGAGAAAGCTCTGGGGAAGCTTTCGTTTCCCTGTTTTTTTCACACACAGCCACTCCCCGCCCCCCCAGCATTGTGGTTGATTCTGTGAATGAAGGATCTCTTCTTACATGGTAAATGTTATACACATGAGCCTTATATGAATAACTAGTTGTTCTTAAATCGATAATTGTAACTTGGAGGTTATCTGTGTGACATCATAGTGAGCAGTTAAAGAATATTTGTGAAATGAATATAATCAAGTGAATGTAAAAATTTTTTAAATTAAAAAATATCTGGAATTTTACTAATTCAGCTGAATTGAAAAGGTGGAACTTTGAATCTAGTTTTCAAACATATATTTCAAATTTATTTGATCTTTGACTGAGATGTTTTTATTAAAGAACAGCAACCTTAATGGTTGTGGATTATGACTGCATTAAAACACTTATTCTAAAAGTACTAATTTACTGAATAAGCAGAATCTTTTGAGGCAATTTCACCTTTTTCTGTGTTATAAAATAAATAAATAAAATCTCTGATACCACCATGCCTTTTAACCTTTCTGAAAAGTCAGTTTGGCTTCTGACATAGAGTTGTCCATCATGCCTTTCTGATGGCAAATAAACACTGAAATTTCCAAGCTTCAGGACTAACAGAGTTGTGTCAGTTGTCTCTGTCAGCTGCATTGTGTCCTTTTTTCATGACACAATTTTATTTCAAGATTCATATCTTTATTTTCTAGTTTCCTTTAAAAGATATGGCTTATATCACTTAAAGCAATTCCACATGGGCAGGTGCTATTTAGTTTGGTAGGGAAGTTCACACTTGAAAGTAGCAGACTTTTCACATCTTAATAGAAGGATGTAAAGTTAGCATATCTGATTTTATGACCGAGCGTTCTAATAGGAAACTGTGAAAAAAATATAAAAAAAAAAATTTCACCTGGTAACAAGACTTAAAATAAACAGCCCTGACTGGTAATTTAGGTAAATTTATTTGAAATGTGGCAAAGCAAGGTATCTTAATTTTTTTAAATCTTAAATTAAAATGTATCTATGTGCAATTGTTCACCAGGCTTTTGACTTAATTTGATTATCTCAGGAAGCTACTTAATCTTTTGAAAGTTTTGTATCCATTATAGATAGTCCTTGGATTTATTGAGATGGACACAAAAATTCAGAAACCTATAATAATGAGGTAGTATGGTTTTAGTGTTTTGTGATGGAATAGTGCCAGCATTTATTCCTTTTTCAAACATTAGATTAGAATATAAACAAAAAATGTTTGTTTTCTAAATCATCTTTTGGAAAAAGTAAGTTTTACTACAATTTTGAATTTAATAAAACTTAGTATTCATACAAAAGTGATAATAGAAAACCATGCATTTTCTTACTAGCATCTGATAGAAAAAATATGATAAAGAAATTAGAATGTGAACTCAATGTAGTTCCTCAGTAAAGGTTAAAAGTAGGAACTCATGTATTCAAACAAACTATAAAATACAATTGAAAATATTTATATTTTAATCAGAGCAAAACAGCTACTCTAAGTATTTAAATTTCTTGAGATTATTTTATATTATAATTTGATCATAAAGACTACTGAGTGTGGTCCATGTTAGACACTAGTAAAATACAATTTTTGATTAGCGTGGCAAAATCATATTCTACCTCTGCCTACAGTCAAGTCTATTATTCATTATACCATGTTGAAGCCATCTGAGTATTTTTTTTTCCACTCAGTGAAATCAGTATCTCATCCCTCCCTTCTCTATTTGTGTTTACCTTCAATTCATAACAGCTGGTTGGGTATCCTTCTACTATCTGTGCTTTATCACATCCAGCCCACTGTTTGTAGGTTGGCCACATTCCAGGACTTCATCTCTCATATTCTTCTTCTGTAGGATTCACAGATAATTCCAGAACGCCTCAGAAAACCACATGTATTACCTATGGTTGGTCTAAGTTTCAGAAAACCTTAATTTGGTGTGGAGTTTGATATTAATAATAGCTTCTTAATTTTATTCACTAATTCTTAATCAGTTTACCATTACACAACATATTACCTTGTGGTTTTTTTTTAATCAGGAAAACCTTGGACTATGTGTAAGATATGTCTTCTGTAAGTTGATCTGAGGCAACTACTGTGTTTTTGTTTTGTTTTGTTTTGCTTTTTACTTAGTACATAATGATTACATTCACTGTAGGGAATTGGTATATATACATAACACATTTCAAGTATTTTTTCCTCTTCTCTCCACCCCCTTTTATTTTTCCAGCATCAGATTCATTTATATATCTTATAAGTCTTTGTAAAGTTAATTACCATATAAGCAGATTGAAAACCAGAGAAATTGCTTTTATTAATCTGTCAGTGAATGAAATGTCCATGATTAATTTCATGTCATCTCAAGTATAAAGTTCAAAGAACCATGTCATTTTATAAGCAGCAGACTTATTACACCAAGGAATTTTTCATGTTGTTTAAGCTTTTTTGATTATAAGAACAAAGTAGTTCACTTAGGCCTCCTTTCATTAAAAGGAATTTATTGGACCGATACATATAGATTAGAACCAGAAAGGAAACAGGAGCCAAAACTGTTTTCTGTGCCTGTGCTATTCTGTCACTCTTAGTCTTTTCTATATTCCTCCATCTAAAATCTGAAATGACCTCCTTTGATTGGTTTATTAGGAAATATCGGTGCTCTTCACACCAGGCCACCCCACCTACAGATGGACTGCCTTTTGGTTAAGTGCCTGTCTCTGCTTCAACCCACCGTCATTCCTGAACAAAGAAAAACAGTTATTGCCCCCTTTGGGGCAATTTAAATAGAAGGGAACATTGGATTTGGCAGCCATGATACTATCCCTAACATGTCTTCCTTGAGACCTTAATTCTTGTTCTGCCACAATCTTATTTTTCCTTCAGCAAGGCTTCGGAGGGGTCTCTGCTCGTTGCCTTTCAATTTGTTAGTTGTGTAGTTTCTACCGCCACCATTCCCCAGGATCTGTGATTTCATTGTCTCCAAGAGTTCATAGTTGCTCATTAGGATAGGTAAACTGTAGGCATAGCCATTCTTCATCATTTAACATTATTGACAGCATTTTTCTTGAAAATGTATCTTCCCTAGTACTGTTTTATCACTACATGTTTGCAGTTTAGAATGATTACACTCCTAGTGGGGAGTTGGTACATAATACATCATAACTCTTTTTTCATCCCCTTCCCTCCTCCTTCCTCCCTCCTTCCTCTGCCTCTTGGGTCCCTTCCCATTTGAGAAAAATCTATCTTCCTACTTCCTTTTATCTTTTATTTTGCTCTGTATTTATATTTTGGGTTTTCCATATAAGAGAAACCTCCTAGATTTCTTTCTTTCTTTTTTTTCCTTCAGTACTGGGGATCAAACTCAGGACCCTGCACTTGGGAGGCAGGTACAGTGCCACTGAGCTGAGTTTCTTATTTCCTTAGTCATCTCACATCATATGACTTTTTCTTTATATTAGCTTTTTGTTTCCGTATAACTCAGAAATGTTTCAATTATTTTATCATGGAAAGCCTAGTGAACATTGGTTCCTTCTCTGGTTACTCATAAATCATATGTTTATGTAGCCTAGTCTAGAATTTTCTTCAAATATATCTTCTTTACCATGAGGTGTCACAATATATCTATTATCATAAAATTTGAAATAACAATTTTTGTATTTATTTTATAATTTATAATTTCATACTTTATAGTTGATGACATAGTCTGTCATTCTCTGTATGCTTTAACGTGAGACCTGAAGTACAGTTGCTGTTGCCGTTTTGTCCTTGCTCAGCCCAGGCTGACAGTCTTCCTTCATTCACTCTTCATCGTTACTCGTGTCTCAGTTCAGATCTCATTTCCTGCGGTGAGTAGGTTGATTGTCAGCGTTAGTCCCCTGCAGTATGTTCCCCAAACTGCTACCAGAGTTATTTTTCTAAAATTCAGACAACATCACTGTCTTATTTATCTCTTTTCAGTTTTGTTGTTTACTTAGTACATAATGATAACATTCACTGTAGGGAATTGGTACATATACATAACACATTTCAGTTCTTTTTTTCCCCTTCCCTTCACCTGCTTTTCCATTGCAAATCTATATTATACATAAAGCTATTAGAGATTAGGATTACTGGGTAGCTGTTAATTGAATTAGTTACTTTTTTGTCATTTGGAGATTTCCTAAGTGTACTAAACAATGTTTTTTTTGGGGGGGGGGCTTCTTTTATTAAGACAAGGTATAAGAAGGGAGGGGAAAGAAAAGAAACCATTGAGTCTTTCCTAGATTGGAACATCAGAGGTTTCCCTAAAGTACACTTAGCTCTTGTACATTAATTTTCTCTGGTTAATGAGTTGTTTCTAAAGCCATTCAACTTATATTTATAAAAGTAGGAAGATAATAGCTGGAAATCAGGATGGAGATTCCTCAAAAAACTAAAAATAGAAAATCCCATTTGATCCTGTTGTTCCTCTTCTAGCTATCTTCCTGAAAGAGTTAAAGGCATCATATTACAGTGACACATGCATACCCATGTATAGCAGCACAACACATAATAGTTAAATCTTGGAAGCAGCTTCCATATCCATCAAAAGATGATTGGTGTCTTAGTTACTGTACTTTTCTTGCTGCTGAGACAAAATACCCATCACCAAAAGTTAAAGGAGGAAAGATTTATTTTGGCTCACAGTTTGTAGAGGTTTCAGTCCATAAGTAGCTGGCTCCAAGGTAGGGTGACATGGCAGAGGGGTATTGCAAAGGAGAAAATTTATGGCAGACAAAAGACAGAAGTTGGAAAATACCAAGCTACAAGCGACAAATGAAGAACCCAGCACCTCTTTCTGTCCCTTATATGTTATCTAGGATATCTGCCCTTAGGATGGGTAGCATGCATACCCTTAATTCTAGGATCACCCAGTGAATCAATCCCAGCATCATGTGCTTGATCCTAGCAGCAGCAACCCTAGATCCAGCCACTTCCAAAAAGTCCCATCCTGTAAAGCTGAATTACAGAACTCTGTGATCTCTACCTAAGTATTCCTTAGAACCTTTTTTTTAAAATCCTTGTACACCCAAAATTTAGTCAGTGCTTAGAAAAAATAAACTTAAAGGGTTTATTTTCTTCTCTGAACTTTAAAAAAATTATATCAAATTTGTCTCAAAGAAAAACTGTTGGTGAATTAACCTATAAAGTATCTAATTATTAAAATAGCTGTTAACATTAAAGAAATATAAAAGAAGTGCTTATTATTTTATATGTATTATCATTGTTTTAATGCAATTCTATGAGATAGGTGCTATTCTCTTTTTTAAACTTTATTAGTTTATAAGCATTTGATGATATGACTCTTTTGTACTTAATTTAGCCCTAGCAAAGGTAATTCAATTGAATATACATCAGTTTTATCTATCATATATCTGTCATCAATTTTAGACCTCTGTTATTAGTCATTTTGCTTTTTGCAATAGAAAAATTTAGTTATAGGTATTAGAAATGATGCTACAATTTTAACTTTTTTTGCTTTTAGGGTTTGGACACAGGAGCCAAGGGGCAGATTTCCACTTTGAGCAGTGTAGTTTCAACTGTTAGCCAGAAGAAGGAAGCTGCTGAAAATAGAAGTTCACCTTCACATCCTGTTTTCCCTAACATCAAGAATGGTAATGATGGGCCAATCTGTGTGTTTTAGCTGAAAATATATTACGGTTAAACTATTTAAAGTGTAGAGTTTTATTATTCAGCATTGTTCTGGTAGGTCTAGTTAATATAACAACAACAACAAAAAGCAAGGTGTTTAAATACATGAAGCAAAATCAGTTTTAGGTATTATCTAGAATAAGAGAATGAAATATGAATCTAATGAATAATAAAAGTTTGATTAAAGAGCCAGCTACTATATAAATATACAAATACTATAATACACAAAGTATGTTTTACATATAATCTTGATATTATGTAAGATGTAAATATAACTTTATTAGATTTTTTTATATTTGAGCAGTAACCAATTAAAAAAATTGATGGAAAATCTATAAAATATTTAGAAATAAACCCAAAAGGAAATGAGTAAAACCTATATAGAGAAAAAATAAAACTTTACTGAAAGACTAAAAAATAGTTTGCATGAAAAAAACGAATGTCATAGAAATTTCAGACCTACCCAATTTATTCTGTACATTTAATAAAATTTCATCACTTATTTGGAGAACTTACAAAATGATTCCAATTTTGATATAGAGTAAATGTCTGAGAAGGTGTAAGACAAACTAATGAGAAGGCCCATTCCTGCACAGTGCCATGTGTCGTGAAGCTATGCTAATGATAGCACTGCTACAGGAAAGCCAATATATGAAGAGAGATCAGTTAGAAATATTGTATGTAAGTGGCATTAAATTATTCAGAAATTGGAGTTAGACCAACTGGCTAACCTCTCAAAATTAATGAAGTTAGTTTTTCTTTCCTTTTTTGGTACCAGGAATCAAACTCAGGACCCTCATCCTTGCCAAGCAGGCACTGTGCCACTGAGCACAATCCTCACACAATCCTTTTTTGAACTATGAAATTATTGGAAGAATGTTGCAAGAGATTTTTAAATCTACATGTACTCACTGACCCAGTAATTTTATTTCTAGGAATTTAGTCTAAGGAAATAATGTAGCATATGTGCAAATATACAAAAAAATGCATATTATTTATAA
The DNA here is from genome assembly GCF_012274545.1 of Fukomys damarensis. Taxonomy (NCBI): domain Eukaryota; kingdom Metazoa; phylum Chordata; class Mammalia; order Rodentia; family Bathyergidae; genus Fukomys; species Fukomys damarensis. The sequence goes on from NW_022900932.1 coordinate 40,773,207, forward strand.
TAGTATGTGAAGCAATCTAAATAGATTGGTTAAGTAAATTGTGTTAGTCCAAATTGTAAATTCTGTTTCTATTAAGGAGACTGTGATATATACATAAAGTGACTAAGAGAAATGCCCAAAAAACACTAAAATTTTTTTAAAAGGAAGTTATACAATTATGAAAAACATGACTCTACTTTTTTTTTTTTTTTTTTTTTTTTTTTTTTTTTTTTTTTTTTTTTTTTTTTTTTTTTTTTTTTTTGTACCAGGGATTGAACTCGGGACCTTATGCTTATGAGACAGGTGCAGAACTACTAAGCTAAATCCCTGGCCCTAGGTTTTCTTGTTTTAATGGAAGGAACCTATTTATACTTTCAGCATAGAAAGTCGTCCACTAATCTGTTAATGATTTTCTCAGGAAGGTAGAATTGATTATATATTGTTATTAATGTTTCTTTGTATAACTATGTTTTTTATCATAGGAAACATATTACCTGCATACTTTCATGTACTACTCACCATATGAAAAGACAAATCTAGAAAGTTTTGAATGACCCTCACTCTCTAGCTAAAAAACCCATACAAAACTAGATATAGTTAAAAACATTGTTTATAAACTCAGTGTGGCATAATTATTCTCACAAAAATTTTCTCTTTAACATTGCAAGGTACTGCTATACTTATTCTTTGGTCTTACAGGTAAGTATATCATCTCATTTATAAACCTTTCCCTTTGATAACTGTTTTCTTTATACACACACATTCCATCACTTAGGACTTACTCTAGGAATGCACCAGTGTGCCTGTGTGTCACAGTTCCCCAATCCATAATACAGTAAAATAAACCTATAGTAGCGGTACCACTGTAGAAAGAGAAATAAAGAAAATGAATCTATTTATGTGGGAGAGGATTTAAGAAAAACAATTGTGTTTTAGACATATACCAGGTGATAATGATAACTTTTATTTATGTAATATAATTTAGAAAAAACTTATGTGCATTTTATTTGAGCTTTATAACAATCACATAAAATAGAACAAATGCTAGTATCCTCATCTGTTTTTCATTGCTGCATGACAAATTACAACGACCTAATGGCTTAAAAACAGTACACATTTATTAGCTCATACCTCTGTAGATCCCAAGTCTGGAATAATGTAGTTGAGTTTTTTATTTAATATCTTACAAAGCTGAGATCATGGTATTGGGTGGGCTGGGCTGTGGGCAACTTTCCTTTTCTAAGCTTCTGGTTGTTGGCAGAATCCATTCTTTGTGGTTGTAAGACTAATGTCTCATTGCTTTTCCTGTCAACCCAGGGATACTCTCAACTCCTAGATAATACACACAGGTCCTTATCGTGGGTCTTCTTAATGGCTTTTACACAATATTGAAGCTTACTCTTTCCTGGTTGACAGCAAGATCTCTAGGTTGAGTCATTATGATTCCAGTCTTCTTGACTTTGTCTTCTGCTACTTACGGGAGAAAACATTCTGCTCCTAAAGAACTTACGGGATTAGATTTTGCCCGCCTGGAGAGACTATTTTAAAGTCATATTTACAAGTACCTGAGTTTAGTACTACCAGTATATCTTTTAGGAGGCACTGTTCCAACTCAGGACAAAGGGTTAGGAACTTTAAGAAAATTGGAGTTTATGCTATGGAGTCAAAAATTGAGGATAACCATAAACTTCTTTGTTTGAATTTTTTGTTCAAATTGCTTAGCTTTTGATTCCCCTGTCTGATTTTTGTCTATGTACTCCATTCTATCTATACAAATATATTGATTTCTGCACTTAGCTTGTCAGCTTGTACAAGGTGTGACCAAAACAGGGTGAATATTTAAAAATATTTCATTACAATAACACATATTGCCATTACCCCACCCACCCACACACAGTATTCCCCCTCGCTTTAAACACAATCATTCTTGCCACTTTCTGAAGCAGTTCTGGATCTCCTTTTTTATGAGTGGCTTTTGTTCTGCTATTGTTGCCACATCGATGTTCTTAGTTCAAAACTTTTACCTTTCGTAATCGGTTTGGCTTAAAGAAAGATCCAGAAGTTGCATGGTCCCAGATGTAGTGTACTTTTCTGTTGGATGGCAGTTAGCAGCATTCACCATATTTTTGATCATGCCTTATAAAGACCTGAAAGAGGCCTTCCAAAAGTGCTTCAGAAAGTGGCAAGAACAATGATCCTATATTTTGGGTTCATGGCAAAATGTCTTTTTTACTGTAATAGTTTTTTTTTTTAACTTACACATTTACTGCATAATTTAATCACACTACATCTGCCCACTAGTCCTTGAGCAGACATAGTGACTCTGAATGTGATCAACCTATTGAACTCCCACTGCTTGGCTTCTCTCCTGTGCCAGTCTGTGGAATCTAAACTTACCCACAACCTGAATTTGGAATATTTGCATGCACCACTCTTGATGAATAGACAGACCTTTTAGCAGACTTCCTTACCTTATTAGAACTCCTGGTAGGGACTGCTAGCTGTTCTGTCTGGGTGCTTCATAGGTCAAGAATGATGTTTTATTTGATGGGAATTTGGACTAAGTCTTTCACATGTAAGCATAGTCCTTGCTCTTTTGAGAAGTCTGCCTTACTTGCCAATAAAATTATTTCCTCAAAGATGCATCGTGCTTGGCATATTACAATTTCCTGCTTTGATAGCAGGACCTAGGCTGGTTGTCCTGTAAGAGCTTCTTTCCCCTTCTGGTCTTCATGTGCTGTTATAAAAGCTGCAGAAGCCTAGCATAGGTTTATTTACCTAACAGCTGAGCAATGCCTTTTTGATCTGTAGACTACCACTAGCCTGTCAAGTTGGCTGTCCTTTTAAAGATCTGAGAAGTGTAGGCATTTTATTATAACGGCTACTAGAGATGAGATATGTTGAAACAATCTAGAAGATACATAATGTAGGAGTTGGGGGATCTGGAAGGATAACACTACATTCCCTCTTACGCTTTTTTATTTTCCTTTCTAAAGTTACGACCTTTGCAGATTTATTTCAAACATTTTTAGGCATCACAGAACACTTTTAAAAGAGACAAAGCAATTCTTCCTCCGACATTTTAAGGTATATTTATTTGCACTCTTGATTATTCAAAAAGTAGTAAACATGAACTCTGTTACTTTGAGGGCAATATTTTATTCACAGTTCCACCCTTTTTATGAGTTTACTCAACAAAGCTCTGACATGGCATAATGAACTCCAAAGTTTTTACACTTTGGAGAAATTCATCTTTGATATTCTGAAATAGCAAGGGAAAAACAAGGGTGATTTTCACCTCAGTAATTGGATCTGTGTGTGGGTCTGGAGATCTGTTTGCAAATGAAGTACTATAGCATTTCACTGTTTCTCTAAGAGTACTTTGAGGGGGATAGGGGAGAAGAAATGGTAAAGGAAACCCAGCATAGGGCTTGCTATCTAGGAAGAGCAAAGTACTTACTGCTTTATGGTTCCTTCCTTATAAGTATTTTTCAGGACCTCAAATGACCCTATCTCCAAATTTCCTTGGAAAATAAACTGATTTTGGACCAAAGGGCTATTTTTTTAAAAAGTACTAAGGTTTACTTTTTGAATAAGCAATAATCCTGTGCTTCAAAAGTCAAAATTATAAAAATAAGTTTTAGATGTTTCATTGTCACACTTTTTTCCTGTTTTCTCTTAATGTTTTTTCCTGTATTTCTTTTTTGTTTGTTTGGTAACAGGGATTGAACTCAGGACCTTTATCTGCAGGTATAAGATATTACCAGAAGTGGGATTGTTAATGTTTCTATCCATCTCTCTCCAGAATGCATGATACACGTGGTCTGTACTCAGTAAATAATGTACTGAATGAGGAAATGGATGGGAGGCATTTTTTTTTCCCTGTCCAGTTTGCCAAACCTATGGCAAAGCTATCTCAAAATTATAAATTCTGTAAGATATAGTTCAGTGGAAGACATCTATTTCATTAAAGATAACATTCCATAGAAGCAACTTGTGTGTATTTTTATAACTAAATCCATAAATAATATTTCATTAATGCTTTTTTTGCAGTTTTGTGAACACAACATCACTGAACTTAGTAAAAGTCCATCTCCAAAAACCAGAGAATATATTGCTTTATTTGGCTCTGATAGCTAAAGTCTTGTGAGTCAGAGTTTTTTTCCCCCTTTCTTCTTTCTCTCTCCCACCTTCAATTTTATTTTTTGCTAAATGTTCAGAAAAGTCATCCTATAAACACCACTTGTTATGACTAATCCACTCTGGTATTTCCCTGTTTTAGCTTCCTGCTACTATTGAAGTAATCAGAAGCAGCACCAAAGTACTAAGCTAATAGAAGGATCCTTTACGTTGTTCATTTTTTAGCTGCCTGGTACTCAACACACTGCCAATTATGATAGTCTTTCAATCAACTACCTGTAAATGTCATTTTGACCTTAAACTGCTTTCTACCCTTCGTGAGCCTTTATTCATTTATAGAATGAGAAAATTGAGCATGAGAATTTGTAATATATCTTCTACACCTAAGTTTTATGATTTAAAGGTTTAATTTGCCAATATATCAATTTTTCTTGATCCTTTTTATATTTTATAATTTACTATCTCCTACTTCCATTTGGTTTCATTTTACTATTTGCTTTTACTCATGATAGAAAGTTTGGCATTGCTCAATAGTGGAAATAATAAGGGTTTTGTACTGTTTTCAGGCTGGATTTAAATCCTGGCTCTGTAACTTACTTTATAAGCCTAGTAAAGTTACTTAACCTCTCTGTACTTATTTTACCATATGTAAAAGTAGGGTAATAAAGAAGCTACCTTATAAGTTACATTAAAAAAGCCAATTCAATGTCTTATGAAATTCAGTAAATGTTAGTGATTACACATATATATGCTAAATATTAAATATATAAAGGCTAAATTGTGGGAGGAGGGTTTATGATATGGCTAAGTTGTGGTATAAATTCTTTAAAATTCAAAACATATCATACATCTTGAATGTTTTCAACATTTTTCTATGCTTAAATAATAATAGAAGAATTAAAAGCCATGAACTCAGCACTCAAATCAAAATAACACTACCAGCACTTTAAAATTTAAGCCTTAAGCTAGGCATGGTGGCACATACCTGTAATCCTAGCATTCAGAGGCACGAGGATTGCCATGAGTTGGAGGCCAGCCTGGGCTACATAAAGAGGTCAGGGCCACATAATGAACTACCACATCTGTGAATATAACATACAGATTCAGGAATCTTGACTCCTATTTGAGTACTTTTCTACAGTATGTTATAGGGTGGAAATTTATAACTAAAGTCAGCTTTTTGTATATGTGCTGCCAAAGCAAGCATAAAAAATCAGCTTTTTAATGACATACACATTTTAAATTTCCATGCTTCACGTTCTCTATTACATATCATATACATCACTGTAACAGAGAATTGCTTTAATTTTTTTTATTGTAAGTTTGTCCATTTTGTTCTTGAATATTTGTAGGGTTTTATTTGTTTTTTGGTTTTGTACTTTTTGTGGAAAAAAAAAACCCAACAAAACAAAATTTTTGAAGAACCATTACATTAGACAGAAAAAAGTTGAGCCACTTTAAACATAGCCACTCACCACAATTCCTGAATTGGCCTTTACATTTTTTCTTTAGAATCTTAGGAATGATTGACTTAGGTTATCTCTTTACTTTTATAATATTAGAGCTGAGACCTAAGAAATTTAATTTCTAAGAAATTTATCTAAGGTTAACATAGTAAGTACTCGGCCAGCAGTAGGACCCTGTCCCTTATTTCCAACACTGATGCTTTTCCATCACTTAGAAAACTAAGAGTACGACATTTTTCAAACATGTATACCAGCAGCACATCTTTTTATAAAGGAACTTTCCACCAATTGAGAGGATAAGGAATAAAGCCCGGATCCCTCCTACTGAACACCCAGTCTACATGGAAACTCATGTTTATTTCTGATGCTGATGTTGCCATCCAGGAACAGTCTGTAGTGTCTTATTGACATAGCCGATTAAAATATGCCAGTCTTCATTTTGATGACTGCAGTTGTGGAAAGCTACATATTATTAGTTTTGAACCACAGTCAGCCTGTGAAAATGGAGCTGGCAGAATTTGTTTGATAATCTCACACCTTCATGCTGTATTACAATCTTCACATTTTTAAAATATACTGCCAGCCCCCATCACAAGTCCTTATTCATCTTGCATCGGCTTTCAAGTATTTTACTTAATGTTTCTAAGCAACCAACTAAAATTGGCAACAGTATATTAAAAGAAAGGGAAAATGATTACTGCTTATCAATTTAGCACACAGTGTTCCCAAGTATTGGCTGAATGAAACCTAAATGACAGGTTTTCACTGACAAATATATTGTTGCTTTTTTTCAGTGTTGTTATGATATTCTGTATTACATAAAAAGTCACATATGACAGAACAAACATTTGTCTATTCTATTAATGATATCAGTTTGATTTAATCTCTATCACTATACTTATTATTTTTTTTTTCTTTTAAATTAAATCTTAATAGACCATCTGTGAGAACAGAGAGCCTGTCTCTGCAAACAGTGCCTTGATATTTAGGGCCATGAGAGCAGCTGTGAGCTGGGTTTTTTTGTTGTTGTTGTGGTTTTTTTTTCCTTAATAGCTAAATGCCACATCCTGTAGTTTGCCTTTCATTCACTAATGTGAGCAAAGAATTCAGGTTTCCTGACTGAAGTTTCATTCGCATAGTATGTTAACATTCTCTACATTACTCTTCAAAGTTACCTTCTGAACTAAAAATAGATCCCATCTGGGCCTGTGGTTCTAACCTCACACTAAACTCCTTTGGTCTTGGCATTACTATTTCTTGTATGTAAGAATATCCCCATTCAGGATCCGTGAGAATCCATTTCTCTTAATAACTCAAATTTTATTCTTTTTCTACTATAGCATGATAGTAATAAAATGAGTGGGTAAAAATATGTATATGTACTTGGTGGAGTGAATAAGTCAATTTATATTTGAATGAGTCTGTTTGTACTTTAACAGTGGATATTTAATACCCAATTGGGAAAGGTTTGTGGAGGGGAAAGGAATAGGAAAGGGTAAATCTAGTAAAAAGGAAGAAAATCTGTAAAGGACTACAAAGAACAATAGTGATAAAGACTAGAGTTGAAGAGAGAAAACACCTATTTTTTTTATCTCTTTTCTGCTGAATGCTCTTTTCTTTCCTACTAATAAAAATTTCCAAACAATTGTATTAAAAAATAATACAACACTTCAAAGGACAGCTGAGTCAAATTATAACTCAAAAAGGATGATATAAAGGAATAATTATAAATATAAAAGAAATTAGAAATTAAAATGAACACCAAGCAAACCGGTTTTTTTGGTTTTTGTTTTTTTTGAGACAGTATTTCACTGTATAGTTCAGGCTGGCCTTGAACTCACTATGTACACAGGTTGGCCTTAAAGGAATCCTCCTGCCTCAGCCTCCTGATTGCTGGGATTACAGATGTGTGCCACCATGCCTGGCTTGCTACCGATCCTTATGTAATAAAGTCTTAAAACAACTAAAAGGTGAAAAGAAGAAAACATTTAAAATTAAAGGAAAATTGAAGGAGAAAAGAATTTGAAAGAAATTAAAACAAACAGACACTCCAATTTAGCAATAATTGGAATAAAAGGGAGGCAGGTTGCAACTAATTTGTGGCTTCAAAGATTGTAAGTTTGTTTTATGATAATTTATCAAACAGTGCATTTGTTTTGTGAGTTTTTTTTCTACATTTCTTTTATTTTATAATTAAAAGATTATGAAATGTAACAAAAAGGCAAACAATGCATTGGCAAATATTTGCCAACGAAGAAAAACAGAATTTTCTTCTAATTGATAAGAAAATGCTGACATTCCAATAAAGAATTATAGAGGCTATAAGTGATTTGAATATGTTCAAAAGCTAATAAACATTTAGAATATTAAGCCTCACTGAAATATATTTTTTGAATAGCCACATTTAGGAAGGGACGAGGGGAAAAATTCTAGACTATATTGAGAAATGACCTTTGCGGGGAAGACTAAATTACTTTAAAGATTAAAGCTCTATACCTATCATTAGGAATTTTGATAGTGGGGAGATAAGCCACTGCTACATGCCCCTCATGATTATGGATTTTTATATGACATGATCATAAAATAAATTCACTACACAGTAATGCATGTGTTTCTGTTCATGTTGAAGTAGTCTGGCATTTTATAATTTAGAAAAAATTTATGATTAATTACATTGAATGCTTTCTTAATACTCAACAGTGAGAGATCTACCACCAGTTTGCCTTGATGTTAGACAAAAACAGCGGATCTCTATAGATGCATTGTCATCTGAAATGAAGGCACCAGTCCTTTCAGAACCTGTCCTTCCTATTCAGCCCAAAACTATGAAAGATTTTCAGTAAGTTTCAACTCACTTTTTTATTTAGACTTACTGTCATCTGGCAGTGTTTTAATGTGATTTAATATTTTTGTGTTAAGAAGTTAATTGATTTGTGGGTCATTATAAGGTAATTAGCCCAGAGTGATGTCATTAAAGACTAGATTCCTCAAATTCAAGGTGAAAACAAATGTGTGAATAATAGGTATGGGTTAGATATTGAAACAAAAGAAAAGAAACAGTAAGTGAGCAAATATAGTTCAAAGTAGGCAAAAAGTGATAAATGTAATAAAATAATAGTATGTTGTTACTAAAAAAAAGAATTCAGCTACCATGTAACACATGCAATAACAGGTATGTCACCACTAAAAAATTAAAAATGCGTAATTTGAAGGACCAAGTAAGTAGGAATGAGAAACTTATTGAGACAGATTATAAGCACAATCTCTCAAAATTTGACTATGAAGAAAGAGTAGTAATTAGAAGGGAAAAGTCAAGAATGAACCTTTTTTAAAGCAGAGGAGTGGCAAATAGATTAATATCTTAACCTCATTAAGAATAATAAACTCACCAGCTGTGGTGGCACACACCTGTAATCCCAGCACTTGGGAGGCTGAGGCAGGAGGATCGCTCAGTTTGAGACCAGCCTGGGCTACATAGTGAGTTCCAGGTCAGTCTCAACTACATAGTGAAACCCTAACTCAAAAAAAAAAAAAAAGAATAGTAAACTCATCAACTATAAATTTACATTAACTAATGAACTGATTTATATGTTTGGTTTCAGTGTGTCACACTGCATATTTGGTGAAATGACTTATAAAAAGGAATGCTCTTTTATCTGAAAAATTCTTATATATATGGTTAATATATGTTTCTATTTTAGGGAAGATGTAGAAAAAGTTAAATCATCAGGAGACTGGAAAACAGTACATGATTTTTATCTAACAACATTTGATTCTTTCCCAGAATTAAATGCTGTATTTAAGGTAATAAATACATAAAGCATATTTTCCATTCACTTTCAATCTTAAATTTTTCAAAAAAGATATGACATTTATCTAGTGTTCTGCCTACTATTAACTTTGCCAACAGTATAAACAAATATATTTTGATTTATATTTACATGCATGACAAATATTACTTAAATGATATTTTAATTGTTTTTATTTGTACTAGTCTTAATATTTTACTCCATGTTTTTAGTTTTTAAAGGACTATTAATTATACATTCCTTTTTATTTTCAGCAATTCTGCCCTAGCAATTCTTTCTTTTATTATTAGACTACTCACTATTAGAAATTTTTGAGAAATTAAATGTACACATACTTTTTAAATTGAATTTTCAGAAAGATGCCACTGCCTCATTTAATACCGTTGAAGACTCTGGGATTAATGCTAAATTCGTGAATGCTGTATATGATGCCTTACTAAATACTGTAAGTATTATTTGTAGATACATTTAAATAGTATAATTTTGTGTCGCTTCTGTATTTCAAATGCAGCCACATAAGATAGAGATCACTTTGTAACATAATTACATTAGACACTGATAGGTATAATTTTACAATAAGTATAGTTAGAATCCTCAGAAATTTAGGTTATCTTATTTTATTTTTCTAATTAAGAATTAAGTAGAAAATACTTTTTGTTCAGTCTTTCTTTAAAATTATGTTTCATTTAGGGAAAGTGTTATTTGATTATATAGGAATTGTACTGACTATAGAAAACAGTGGTTCTCAAATCATGACATGCATCAATCACAAGAAATAAATATAACAGTACAAAACTCATATACAGTGTAAAATTCAGTAGATTATGGGCAGTGTTCAAGAATTTTCATTTGTATCTAATTCCCAGAATATGCTGATGTCATTGATCAAGGGACCACATTTTGAAAACTCCAGAGCAATAGATCAGTTCTTGAAAAATTGACATACCTTCTATCCGTGAGCGTGGTGTAGCTCTCCAGTTACCTAGATCTTTTTAAATTTCTCTTAGTAACATTTTGTAGTTTTTTGAGTAGAGGTACTACATGTTTCTTATTACATGTATTTCTGGGCACTTGATCTTTCTTTGATACTATAATGTTCTAATTATGACTAATATATAGCAATATTTTCACATATGTATTATATATCTTTACATGGTTATTTTGCTAAATTCACTCATTTATTCTAATAATTCTTCAGTAAGTTTACTTGCATTTGACATTTGTGGAAAATGTGAATTTTGTCCTTTCCCAATTCTGTATCTAAAATGATGTATGTACATATTTGGCTTACTGCACTGGTTAGGGCTGTTTGTATAATTTTATATAGAACAAGTAATAACAGACGTCTTTGTCTTATTACCAATCTGAGTACTTCACTGTTAAATATATGAAAGGGCACCAAACATCAAAGCAGTGGAAATAACATTACAAATCCATCAAATTTAATAATTTTTTTCAAAAACCTTATCACATACTGGCTGCATTATGCTATGATTGGAATTATCATATCTTGATGAGGTGAAAACTGGTGCAAGCAATCTGGAGAATGCTTGGTATTATGTGCTGACAATAAACATATACATATACTTTGACCCAGTAGTTCCACCTCTAAATACACTTCTTTGACTTCTTTTGACTTTGAATGATATTCATATTTTATATATAGACATGAGAGAAGAACATCCTAAAATGGACTGAAAATAGAAAATAATTAGACTTACATATATTTCAAATAAGAAAACCTAATTATATTTCGAATACTTAACCATATTTTAAAACAATCAGCAAAGTAACTTTTAACCACAGTACTTTAACTATATATCTTCAATTTAAAGATCTGAAAAAGCATCCAAAACTATAAACAAGTCTTTAGCTTTTCTGATATTCCCTGTCCTCCATAGTATGGGTTAACAGTTCTGAAAATACTTTCTATGCATTGTTGAACTAAACAAATGAGTAAATGTTTATAATACCAAAAGCCATGTTTTTCAGTTTTGGAGAAGGGAGGTACAAGTATGGGAAGGTGAAAAGCCAAAACGAACTTTGGTTGTTGAATTGGAATTGGAGACATCAGAATAAACTCATAATTTTTAATAGATCTAGAGATGTGTGTGTATGTTTCCTAGCCCTGTGAACCACAAAGGTCTAGAGGGTCACTGTGGTGGTAGAGTATGGTGAAACGGCTGCTCACCTCATGGCAGCCCGGAAACAGAAAGTAAAGGAACCAGGAACAAAATAGACTGTTAAAAACCATGCCCCTTAATGACCTGATTCATTCAATTTGGTTCTACCTTCTAATAAAGCTGTTGAGCTATGAAGTTAGAGCCCGTTATCCAGTCATTTAGTAACAGCCCCATTTCTGAACACTGCTGCTGCATTGGAGACCAAACTCCTAACACAGGAGCCTTTTGGGAAATATTTTAGATCCAGTTCATAACAGCATCTATTAAAAGGATCATATGATTTTCTTTTTTAAGTTTATTGATATGAATTATTTAAATTGATTTTCAAATATTCAACAAGATTTGCATACCTTATTTGACTATGATGTACAATTCTTTAGTTGGTTCAGTTTCCTAATATTTTGTTGAGTGTTTTACATCTATGTTCATTAATTTTACTCTCTTGTGATGTCTTGTATTAGGGTCATGCTGGCCTCACAAAAATGCATTTTCTCTTTGTGTCTGTCTTCTGGGAAAAGTTGTAAAAACTCAATATCTATTCCCTAAATGTTTGGTAGAATTCAACTATCTGGGCCTGGTGCTTTCTTTTTTATAAGGTTATCAATTACTGATTGAGTTAGGCCTGTCAGGTATAGGTGTGTCAAAATGATCTGTTTCTTCTTGTATGAATTTTAGAACACTGTGTCTTTCAAAGACACATCTAGGTTATTAAATTTATAAACATAGAATTGTCCATAATGTCCTCTATTATTATTTAAACACCTATATGATCAGAAGTGGTAATTTTTCTTTAATTTGGGTAGTAGTAGTTAGTGTCTTCTCTCTTCCTTTCTTAAATAGTTTGGTTAGTTGTATCAAATTTATTGAATTAAAAAAACACAACTTTTGGTTTTGTTGATTTTTCTCCAAAACTTCTCTATTTTCAATTTGATTAATGTCTGCTCTGATTTTTATTATAGCTTTTCTTCTGCTTACTTTGGATTTAGTTTGCTCTTTTGTTATAGTTTTCTAAGGTAGAAGTTTAAATAATTGATTTTTAGATCTGTTTTATTTCTCATATATTCATCCAGTGCTATACATTTCCCTCGAACCACAAATTTTAATAAGTTCATTCTAATTTTCTTTCAAAGCTAAACCTAGCTTACCATGTGATCCAGCAATTGTGCTTCTAAGAATTTACCAAAATGAGTTAAAATGAATTACATCTACCCAAAAACCTGCACACAATGTTCATAGCAACTTTATTCATAGATGCCAGAAATTGGAAGCAACCAAGATCTCTAGTAGGTGAATGAATCAATAAAATATACCATGAAATACTCAAAAGTGTAATGAAGTGAGCTACCAAATCACAAATAGGCACACAGAAGCTTTAAATACATACTGCTAACTGAAAGAAGCTTAAAAGGCTGCATACTAAACAATTCTAACTATGTGATATTTTGGAAAAGGTGGTAAAAAGGTCATTGCCTTAGAAGGGAAGGCGAAAAACAAGGATGAATAGGTGAAGCCCAGGGAATGTTTAAGGTGGTGAAACTATTCTCTGTGATACTGTGATGACAAATACATGATGTTATACATTTCTCAAAACTCATAGAACTATACAATGAAAGAAGTGAATGCTATAGCCCTTAGTGTACACACACACACACACACATTAATTATAACAGTAGTACCACCCTAGGGCACAAATTAATAATAAGGGAAACTGTGTGAAGGATGTGGGTATGTTATATGGACGGTCTGTACCTTATGCACAACTTTTCTATAAGCCCAATACTACCTTAAAAAGTAGTCCATTAGTGTATTAGTTACTTTTCTCTCATTGCTGAGACAAAATACCCAACACCCAAAGTTAAAGGAGGAAAGATTTATTTAGCTCATAGTTTATAAACATTATTGGCTTTATAGTCCATAACTGGCTGGCTCCAGGGTGGAGTGTCACATGGCAGAGGGGCATCACAGAAGAGAAAGAACTCACGGCACCCACAAAGTAGCAGAAGCAACAAGGACCTTGAAAGCGTCTTTCTGCCCCTTTTATCTTAGTCAGACTTCTTAGGGCAAGAAGCACTCATGCCCTTAATCCTGGTGCCTTCAGGCCTACCTCCACCGTGAATCAATCATACACTCTAGATTCATCCCCCTCCAAAATAGCCTATGACAACATTAGGCTTTGGGGGGACATCTAGATATAAACCATAATAACTACTAGTAAAGATAAAGCAATTAAGATTTACAACTATCATAGTAATAACTGAGTCAGTCTTTAACTAAACATCAGATGCTTCTTGATGTGATTCACTAAGGACACATTTATAAAAACCCCACCAAAAATATAATCATGAGAATGTAGCAGAAACCCTCAAATTAAGGGCTATTCAGCAAAACAAATAACTTAAACTCTTCAAAAAAGTCTTACGAAATAAAAAAAAAATAGATGAGAAGCAGTTTTGAAGTATATTCGACTCAAGTAGGGAACTAAAAGAACTAGGGAAGTGTAGTAGTATCAGTGTCGTTGAGTGTCCTTTTAAGATTTATAGTCATAAACTTAGTGTGTTCAATCAGCTTTGCTTGATCTTTCTCCTCCAAGCGTTCTGTTTCCCAGGAGCAAATACTAAAGAAGTAGTTGAGCAGGATAGCATTTGCCTCTGAGTATGAAAAGTCACTGTAAGCAAAGGAAGAGAAAGGATAAAAAAATTTATATATACATATATATATATTTATTATATGTCATAAGAACAAGGTCAAATGAGTGTTGACAGATGTCTTGGGACACAATACCCAACACCTACAACATAAAGGAGATGAATGTAGTACCCCTCCCCATGATCCAGTCACCTTCCAAAAGCCCCACCTCTGAACCCACAAGACCTTCGGGAGATATTTTAAATCTAAAAATAATATTCTGCCCTTGGCCCCCAAAAAGCTCAAAGTAACTCTCAATTGTGAGCCCCTGTAAAAACAAAAAAAAAGTTAAATATTTTGAATATACAGTGTTGTATCATAAACATTCCAATTCCAAAAGGGAAGGATAGGGGAATAGAAAGCAGTTGGACCAAAGAAAGACCAAAACCAAGTAGGGCAAAAACAAAATCGTGTAGAAACAGAATGACCTTGCCATAGTCTAGGAAGCAGCTCAAATGGATGGCTCTAAAATAGGCATGAAGGCCGGAGTGTGGCTATCTCAGGTGGTACAAACACCAACCTCTGGAACACAACCCAAATGGGATAGCAAACAATTGCAATATAGAAAAAAGGAAAGGGAGAATAAGAAGCAAACTACTCCAGAAACCAACTGCTGTTCTCATCATAGATCTAGAGAGCTGCTTTTGTCCACAGTATGACAGAACCATGCAGCTTCCCCTGTGAGTACCAGGCCATTCTGAATCACATAAAAACGGGAAGGTGAGAGGCAGCTGCAGGTGGGCGCTCACCCTAGATAGTATTGTCCACACTTCCAACCACATAGTTTACCCACCAGGAAATGGCCCAGAATCTACCAGTTCATTAGCTCTGTTCCCAAAGCAAGTCCAAAGTCTGAGCCTTTCTTGAGAGACTAAGCAGAAGATAGAGAAGTGGTGATAGACTGTACAGTTTTGGCTCAGGCATCTTCCTGCCTGGTGCTGAACACAAAAGGAAACAAATGCTAAGAAAAACTCAGAGGTTTGGGGCAGTGAAGACCTTCAGACACTGGGAGTGGTGAGAAGCAACCTACATTAACTGCAGAGACAGAAGAAGGGCAAATTGGAGTGTTATCTTTACTCTAAAGACTGGCATAATAACTGGCCAGCTATGGCCAGTGTAGACTGGAATTTTGAGGAGTGTTGGCCCACCCTCCAGACTTGCCTGCAGAGTACAGGAGAAGCAGACTCAGCAGACTGTTTGGATCCTTAGACCAGTCATTCCCAGGTGAAGAGGAGTTTAAGTCAATTGCTGGGAATTAATTTACCCACAGCCAACCTACCCAAGTGGAGCTCCATCTCCCACAAGCTCTAAAGCTTCTCCTACTTGAATGGAGGCAGAGAAGTAATCTGAGCTAATTTATAATTCAGTTATTAATATAAATTCCACCACAACGTGGAATATTTGACTTGTTTTTGTTTCTTAAAGAGCAAAGGGCAAAAGGTGAGGTATTTGTGATTCTTAAGGGTGTACTGAAACCTTGTGAGGGTGACCTTTACTATCCAATTCCTATGAATATTCTGGTCTGAGCTCCAATCAGAATTACTCACCTAGTTTTGCTCACAACATTCTAAGATTTCTCTAGCTTATATCTCCAAACTTTTGCAAACTTCTCTTGCAAACCACTTCCAAAAGCTTCTGAACCACGTGGTCAGTACAACACCATGGTAGGAGAGGATAATGGAGGAAAGCTCAGCCATGACAGCCATGAAGCAGAAACAGAAGTGGAGAAGCAAGGAGAATATACCCTTCCAAGTTATTCCATCATTAACCTGTCCTCTTAGACCATGCCCCTCCTTCTAGCAGCATATTTAATTATGAACTTATCAATAGATTAATCCCCCCCATATCATAGTCACCTTTCCAAAGCCCCACTTCTGAACACGTGAGACCTTTTGGGGACATTTCAGATCTAAACCATATAATAGAAGTCAGTGATAATTTTAAATTAATCTATAATATATGTTTGCTTTCTTGACATTTACCTATTTCATGATAGTTTTTTTGTGATTTTTTTTAATCTTCTAGTTAATGCAGCTTTTTCTGTTATAATGCAAAGTACAATCTAGATGTATTTCATTTTCATTCATTCTTATTTGAGATATTTGGTAATAAATAAGATTTTTCTAGTGCTTCAATTATTAAACCATAAAAGAATATTATTTTATACCTTTCCCAAATTATTCTTTAATGAAAAAATATTTATCTGACCATATTTTTAATTAAACATCAGTTAATGTTTAAATTTAATAGTTGTTCCTAGTGAAGTATGCATTTGACTGCTAATTGTAACCATTTTAAATTGCTAAACATCCTACTGTTGGACTTGCGTTTATGATTTTACTCTGTTTTTCAGTTTTGTAAAATTATTGTTTGTCATCAAAGGATCACAATGTATGTTTGTGGAGAGTACATACTGCAGATTCCAGGGAACATTCTTGTTGTAACCTTTATCTTTGGTGCTCCCTAGAATTTTCAGATATAAAATGCATACTACTGTGTCAATCCTCAGTCATCAAATCTGATTTTAATTATTGAAATAAATCTGTACACATACTTAGCAAAGCCACCTAAATAGCAAACCTTAATTATTGTATCTTGTTATTTTCTTTTGCCTACAGCCTCAAGACATTCAAAAAACAGTATTAAAGGGAATCATTAACAGCCTGTTACGAGAATGGAAAGGGTAATTGTCATTAATAATTAACTAATGAACATAATTAACATATGTCTCATGTCTTTAATATCTGTACATATTTTACTCTTAGGAAATATTTTGGTTGAGTTGTAATAACAAGATGGACTAGAAAGGTATTATAAACAATTTACAACAAAGCTGTTTTAAGATTTGTGACTTCTTAGGAAGATCCATATATATCAGAAGATTTGTGAATCTTTTTAAACTGTCTGTAAAATTTTGTTTGTAGATATATGTGCTTTATAAATCCAGGATGGTACTAATCAGTAACCTAAGTGAAGTAAGCATTAAATTTATCCTTGAACTTCCTAGTAGCCAGAGAGAAACTTTTGAGAAAAAGAGTGACTGGCTTCAGAGAAAAGAAGCTCCTATTACTTCTCAGTTAGGTGCCTGAGGACTGAAGAGTTGAGGCCAAACTGGGAGTTAGCTACTTCTTGAGTGTGGTAAGAAAAATATTACAAGAAATCAAACCCA
Source organism: Fukomys damarensis (assembly GCF_012274545.1). Taxonomy (NCBI): domain Eukaryota; kingdom Metazoa; phylum Chordata; class Mammalia; order Rodentia; family Bathyergidae; genus Fukomys; species Fukomys damarensis. The sequence continues at coordinate 40,790,638 of NW_022900932.1, forward strand.
TTCATAGTATTTGTTACCTGTGTATGATAATTCATGTGGGTATAAGTAACACTACTCCTCTTAGGAAATGCTAGGTGCAGTGGGAAACGACTGAGAGGAGGCAAAGGTGCTAAATAGAAATAGATTTTGAGTAGGTAAGAAAGAAAAACTTTTGATATCAGCCATGGGAATAAAAACAGCTTTAATATCTGAATTTTGTTTTTTAATCCAGGATCTAGGCAAGGCTTTTAAATTTCATTTTTAATTCAAGAAGTTACTTCTGAGCCTCTATGAAGTTATATCAAATAGATGCTGAGTAGATAGAAAATACTCATCAACCTTGGGAATAATAAAGTTCTAGGTCAAATCTGATAATGTGAAAATCTAGATTTACATGAAGAAAATTTTAATTTACCTTTTCAGAGATATCCAAAATGATTCTTTTATGGATCAGCCTTCCTCTTCTAGAACAAAATAACTGACACTTCCAAGTTAGAGGAGAGATTTATTTTGGTTCACAGTTGCAGAGGTTTCAGTGCATAGCCCACTGTTTCCAAGGCACAAACACCATGGTAGAAAGTTTTGGTGGAGGAAAGCTAGTCAACTCATGGCAGGCAGGAAACAGTGGGCCAGGGACCTGACTGATTGGCCAGGTCACACCTCCACAATCCACCCAGACATGCAGTAAAGTATGCTTTTCTAATCTCATAGTCCTCTCTCAAGCCAGTCAAGTTGACAATATGAACCATCACAATTAATTAAAAACATGCTAGATGCATTTAAAAATATGATTTGATTTGCAGATATTTCTACATATATCACTTCAGGAGTGGACCTACAAACACAAGCATTTTTTTTCTTTAATGCATAAATAATAAAGATTGTCTCTTATTAAAACAAAAATGTAAGTATTATGAAATTGTTGATTATTCGTTAGACTGTTATTTGTTTCCAGAGTTAGCCATGATATTTACCTCACGAAATGTGATAGCTATCATAGTAACTCAGTCCTTAGGTATGGTCAGAGCAATCATAGGATAGGCACAGAAGAATCTGTATTTCCAGTATATTAAGGACATGTTACTGTCTTAACACTGGTTAATTCTTTTTTTTTTTTTTTTGCTTTTCTCGACTCACAAAAAATATTGATATTTCTAGTAGGTACTATGAAATTAAACATCTATCTGTAATCAGTTATGTTTCTTTTTTAGCCCACGAACAAAAGATGATCTTAGAGCATACTTTATACTTTTACAGGTAAGAAAACAAAAACTTAGTGAAAGTGGTTTAATCAGATCTCAGTTTGTGCATGTGTGAAATAATATCAAATATTAAGTATCATTGTAGGCAGCGTTACTCATACTTTTATAGAATTAGTTACTTGTAACCAAAGGACAAATAAACCTTCAGAAGCTAAATTATAAGAGCAATTAAAATTTTAATTTAGTTCTTGCCCTGATATTCTGGAACAAACAAAATGGGAAGCACTTTTCCTTCACCATTCAAAACTCTTTTCCTGAATGTACCAATAAATTAAATTTTTTTAAAAAATTAGTAAAGAAAAAAAAAACTTTTCCTGTAACTAGTTTAAATGAGCTTTGAAACTTTCTTTTATTTCCTCATCTACTAGATTTCTAACTTCTTTACATATTTTGCAGTAATGCTTAAACTAGAATTCTAATGCAAAGATAGAATTTCTACTTGTTGCATATGATAAACATTTTCATCTTAACAAATATAGATTCAAACAATGCAAATCCCAGACACATGAAATTTAATTGTTATTGTTATTGTTTTTTGAGAAAAAAATGTTATTACCTTAGCTAACATACTACATTTATACCATTCTTCCAATTTACAAAAATTGTTCAGGTATATTAAATCATTTTATACATTCATAATGGGGCCATAATTCGTATGTTTCACTGCCAAGCGGCTCTGGTCTGAACGTGTTAAAGGTAAGAAATATTTTATTAAATAAAATATAATGTTTAGTTCTATATTATGATATTATAATAGCAACAATATACCCAAAAATAAATATGAGAAAGGAAGGTAGAGAATAAACAGGAAAGATGGGAAAGAGAGAAAAAGTGGCAAGAAATAATTAAAGATAGAAGGAAAATAGGTCAGAGTAGAAAGAGGCAAAACTCCAAAAAAAAAGCAAGTAGAAAAGCTAGAATTATGACAACATGAAGCCTGGGCTGGGGATTTAGCTTAGTGGTTCCATTGCCTGCCTCAAAAGCACAAGGTCCAGAGTTTGATCCCCAGTACCAAAAAAAAAAAAAAAAAAAAAAAAAAAAAAAAAAAATAAACCTTCCTCTGTTTTTAAAAAAAAAAAAAAAAAAAAAAACAAGCATTACACTCTGCTCATGGTATCTTTATTCTTCCTCACAAGTATCACTAGATAAAGTTATCAACTGAGAAGGTCACTTTAATTTTGAATTGTCTTCCCAATAAATCAGTTTTTAAGACCACAATTGTACTCTTATTTTTTACAGTTCCAGGAAATGCTGAAATATGTATTGCAGTATAGTTTTAGATTTTGGAAACAAGAGGTTTTGCTTAGTTTACAACCACTCCTTCTGTGTCCCTTTAATATTTAAAATTTGTCAGAGCTATTATGTGATCCCTTCCTTTCTTTGTGAAATATGCAGCCATTTTATTTTACAGTGGCAAATTTCACAACCAGATTTTATTTCAGTTTATTTAGTTTTGCTAGCATTGTCTTTTAGTCAAGGAAAACCCAGATTTTTTTTTCTTTAATGGATATCAATGATTGCTAGCATTTATGAAGATAACCAAGCTAGGTGCTTTACATACATTTTTTAATACTCAAAACAGTTCTTAAAATAGATATTATTATACCCATCTTACAGTTAAGGAAATTGAGATTCAAAGTTTAAGGCACATACGTAGAGGTGTACAGCTATGAAGAGTAGAATTAGCCTTCAGACTCAGATCGGTCTACTCCAAAGCCATGCTCTTTCCATTGAATTGCAGCATCAATCAAAGGCTCTGCTAAGTAAATAATAAATTAATTTTTTAAAAATGTTTTGTAATCTCAAATTTAATTTTCTAAATGTATCACTAATTCATAAACTTAGTGTCTTTCCTTTTACATGCTAACAAAATTTTAACACAATTGTCTTTAAACTCTTTTTCAGAATCCTCAATTTAATAACACATCGACATATGTCATCTATGCTCACTTGCTACGACAGATATCTACCTTAGTGGAAGCTGACCACCATTTCCTAGTTCACTGGTTGAAAAAGTAAATCATTCTGTAATATGAAAAACTTTTATAGCCTCATAGTTTAAGTTCAATATTAGTAATTTTACAATAAAATATATTTGAATATTTTTAGGTTTTTAGAAATGCTGCTTATAATTCACAGTGCTTGAAAAGCCAATTATTAAAAATACACTTTAGGGCTGGGGATATAGCTAAGTGGTTCCGCTGCCTGCCTCGCAAGCTCAAGGTCCAGAGTTCAATCCCTGGTAAAAAAAAAAAATACACTTTAGTATAATGTAAAGGATATTAAAAATGTGTTTTTAATGTAAGTGACCATTTTGCTTGTGTAAGCCATTGAGAATTTCTGTTTACTCTTTCAACTTTTATACAGGGCATTCATTTTTTTTGTATATATTATATCAAAGATAACTGAATTTGCTCAGACATTGATATTTTAATACATGTCTTTTATTTCCTGTCTGTATACCAAAAAATTTCACCATTATTTACATGGTTCTTTCACTTCACCTAAAAACATTGTTAAAATAATAGGTTAGCCATTGATACCAAGAAATAAAGACATAGTACTTTTTTTATGGAACTATATTCACATTAACAAAGAGTTTTTTCCAGAATTGGTAAAAACTATACTGTCAGAATACTTCCAAAATGAATTTAAATTCAACCATTATTCACAATAGTTATGTTCTGCACAGCACCATAAACACTGAATTAGTGAATTTTGACTGAGCCATTGCTTCTTGGCAGTATGCAGGCTTAGATTCATGAGAGAGACTGATTGCATTTTTGTCAACTAATTAGTGCATAGCTTTACTTTATGAGTGTTTTTACTTAGACATTTACTGTAAATTATCATTAACATTGAACTCATGACTAGTAGCACTGTAACTCATGCCTGAAGGAAGCTTATCTAACATACATATTTTCTCCATACAGTGCCCCACAGCTGTCTTGTTTATCAGAACACTGGATGAGTACATTATCACTACACTTCAGGACCGTTTCAGATAATAAAATGGCCAATAAAAAACACAAAAATATGAAAAACATGCCATGAGGCTATGTAAAGAATATTTGTTTAAGTATGAGAGCTAAAACAAGAAGGCAGAGCAGTGCTTTGTTCTACCTCAGCTGGGAAAAGTTCGTGTCAGCTGACTCAAAATTTTCACCATTTTTTGAATGTCCACAAAGGACCACAAAAGCAGACATATTGATTACAGTTAGTGGGCAACTTTGCAAATATAGAATATGTGAAAAATAAAGTTTAACTAAATATTGAAAGCCTAAAAAATAAATTACTAACCTTATGGCAGTTTGGGTATTTTATTTCTTATTCAGAAACAAGTTTTCAACATAAGATTTTTGTATCTTTTCAAATGTTTGGTAATTTAAGAAATAGAATTTGAGAGAATAGTCTAAAATTTTGTGTGTATAGGATGTAGTTTGATGGCTAATATATTATGGAAATTAAAAATGTGAATTTTTACTGGAACTATTTCAAAATCTTTGCCAGATTATCCCAGAAGAGATTCAAGCAATTGGTAGAGAGATTACTACAGTTTATTTCTTTACGTCTGTTTCCTGCAAAGCCTGAAGAATTTCCACCTATAACAAAATGTTCCTGGTGGATTCCGTCAGCATCTAAAGTGTTGGCTTTACTTAGTAGGTTTTCAATATTCTATCATCTTTTCTTTAACTCTTAGGGACATTTCTTATGGGTGTCAAAGTACTATAGAGGTATTCTTAAATTTTAAAACGTTCTTGTGAAAGAAAAAACTGATTTGTTTTGGTAATGGTTTCACAACTTATAAGCATAAAAAACCTTTATGCCTTTTACTGAGAAATAGTCTTTATTATAGCTATTAACTGCATATGACCTGCTAAGTAGTGATTCCTGACAAAATAGGAACTTCCATTAATTATACTGAACAGTGATGGGAAAATACATGAGTAGATGGCCATGTAAATATTCCCTTTAATTACTTTTATGATAACCATTAAAACTTTTTTAAGCTTGAGAAATTTTGACGACGATATTAAAATTACTCTTTTCTTTGGGAACTACGGTTGTTGAAAAACAAGTTTTTAAGTCAAGGCTAGCCAGTGGACGTTAAGGTGGTGGCTTTATTATTAGAATGATCAAGAGCATATTGGAAAAGATCATTATGTTAGACTGTGTCTTTACAGATACTGCAAACAATTTGGCTCACCCTCCCCTTATTCCTTATACTGACCTCTATAATTCTACTTTGGATCACATTGACCTTATGGAAGAATATCATACATGGCAGAGCTTTGGAAACTCCCACAGGTATGATCAAAACCCCATTTGATTGTTCACCTGGATGAAATATTATTCAATGAAATGACTAGATTTTTAAGTTTATATAAAATATTTATAAGTTCATTTAAATATATACCTTTATATAACTGTATGTAGTTTAGATATCCACCCTTGAAATATCATTGTATTTGTTTAAGCATTGTTTTTTTGCTGCCACATTTTGGATTTGTGTACATGTTAATTTGGCTTTGTTGTACTTAATGCATTTTTCAAGAAGGGAAAGTTCAGTCATAGTAGATAGTTTCTTTTATTTTATGTATTCTCATCTAGCACAGAGATCAACAAATTTTTTTCTGCAAAGAACTAGATGCCAAATATTTTTAGTTCTGTGAGTTATACAGATTGTTTTGTTATTCTACCCCAAAAACAGCTTAGACAATTTGTAAAGGAATGAGTGTGCCGTATAACTTGATTTACAAAAGCAGATGCTGGGCCGTATTTGTCCTGAGGCCATAGTTTGCCCATGCCTAATCCAATTCATTGGTCACACACATGTCCACATGCACACATACACATTCGCTTTTATTCCTTTATTCTGTAGAAAAAGTAGTTCTCTATGACATATTGTACAAAAAGAATCGATAATTGCCAGGGATTTAGCTCAGTGGCAGCGTGTCTGCCTCACAAGCTCAAGGTTGTGAGTTTGATCCCCGGTACCAAAAAAAACAAACAAAAAAAACAAAAAAACGAATAGATATTACAGAGAAAGGGTTTCAGCACAGATTATTTAATGTAATAGATTTTGAAGTACCTGACAAAATTCCTGTATACTCTGTACTGTAAATCCACACGTCTGGTATGGATTAAACAGCAAGATTATCCCAAGCATAGTTTATTCCCATATCCTGAGAAATCCAGAAGATTGCCTTTATTTCAAAGGAGAATGAGTAAGAGATATGGTATAGAAATAAATAACATAAATAACCTTGAAACCCCCATTTAATTCATAAATTGGTTAAACTTTCCAAGGAGTGTCTCTGTCAGAATTGGCTAAATATATAGACTAGCCCTCTAGATATATCTCAGTGTACTCTGGACACTTCTAACTGAACAAAACTTGTGGACTCTTGGTCAGTTTCATGAAGAGCTACTTTTCCTCCCATTTTAGTGTGGCTTTAACCACAAAATAACTCCAAGAGTTGTGCCTATTTCAGTTACATCATCTTTTAATGTGGAATCATAGCACAGTATCCCAAAATTGAGTTACGTAGGAGTTTTGACAATATAATCCCATTGGCCTTTAGCAGGCAGCCTGAACATAGAGGAGGATCTGGAGTCTTTGGGTATGTCATCCTGGACTATGAGCAGCCTAAGCTGTTTATCTGGGTATTTCACACACGTAGTATTTTCCCTACAACAGGGAAAAAATGGTCAAGCATGGTTTTAAAGTACGTACTAAAACCAATGTATATCCCACTAAGTACATTGTATTTTCTATTTCCTAACTTTTAGCATTTAGCAAAATTATTATAGCAGGAGTATAACATATCTTTGGCTGCTTATTTTATCCCAAAGTGAATGCTGTCTCATTTCCAGTTCGTATTAAGGTTGTCCCTTTCTTTCTCATAATGTTTTCATTGTACCCAGCGGTTACGGGTGGCCAGCCTGACGGTACTGAGGTGGACTCCAGCTGTCACTGTTGGGTTCACTGCCGTCACTTCTGATGGGAGTTTAACTCCTAAGCTGTCATTAGTGCCACACTCATTCTTTGTCTGTGCAGTGTGTGGCTTAGTATATAGCGCAAGATGGACTCTGAGGAGAGAAGTGGTTTTTCATAAGCTTTGATCATAATATATCTTTAAAATTATATATCATTTTACATTATAGTATTAAATATATTACTATAGTAACATCTTTCTCTTTTTAATGGTCTTAAATTTATTACCATGCTTTTTGCATATTGTAGTTATTGCTAGATTTTTTCATTTGTGATACTCCTACATCAGAAAAAGCCATATGATTCTTCTATTGATTTGAGCATATGAATTTTCAGTTCTAATGCTTCTGCCTTCTGATTCTGGTGTCCATGTTTTTCATAGGTGATGATATATAGGTTACTATATAAACTAAAATTGTATAAGCAATGTAAATGATTAGCACACATTTCAGAAAATTACAGGTAGCTCTCTGGAGAAAAAAAGCACTGTCTATGAATATGTATTTAAAAAGCACTGTATATGTAGTAATGACACATTCTTCACAGAGTTGTAGGAGTTAAGTGATAAACATAAAATCATTTTGTAAATGGTAAAACACAGTACAAAAGTAATTGTTTTATGTTGCTAGAAAAGGTACCGTAAATTCCCTTAGGATAATTTTGCTAAAATACACCATTTGCTTTTTCTGTTTTCACTTGTTGAGCAGGTTTTCCTTCTGTCAGTATCCATTCGTTATTTCTATAGCTGCAAAAAAAATCATTATTCAGAGAGACTCAGAACAACAGATGATAAGCATCGCAAGGGTAAGCCAGCTATAAAAATATATTTATGCTGACTTTAATCAATATAGTAAATAATTTAATAAAATGCCTTGTGAATTGTTCTAGCAATCAGTAAATGTTATAAGTAAAATTCATATTCTGGTTCCCCATAAGTGATTAAACCCATTGACAGTATGGGAGACAAAACATCCCTAATCTAATCAACTTCTTATTATGCTATAAATATAGCAGACGACTTAATGTTTCTCACAGCTCAAATTACTAGGAGTTTGTTGAACCTCAGTTTGTACTGTTCCTGCTCCAGATAACCAATAAAGCATTGATGAAAACTTCATTGAGGCAAGGAGGGGTCCTTAAAGCAAATTACTCAAACCACTACAACATTTTGTAACTTTTATGAGAAACAGAAACAACTAGAAAATTACAGAAATATATCAAAAGTGTATATCCCGGAAAACTGAGAAAATGTCTGAAGAAGGTGAAAGATGTTTTATTGGTTCTTAGGAAAGGAAATCAAAATGTGTAGAGATGCTTAGATACTAGAATAGCAGTCAGGCTGACTTTAAGCATATTTTAGAGCAGGATGAAGTTTATTTCGGGGCCTCTTCTTACTATGCCTTATGACAGTTGTCATCACAGCACAATGAAGTTATGAGCTTTAATAGATACTAGGTTTAGCTTTTTATTTATTAGACCTCTAGACTCTTTATGTAAATGCCCATATATTTCAAGGTTTTCCTTGTGTAACATGATTGCTCACAACTTGAAAAATTAAAAGGAAGCTTGGCTCTATCCTTGTTAAAATAGAGACAGAAATAGAGTAAAAAGAAATTATTTCCATGTCGTATCTAAGAACATAAAAATTCTAAAGCATAAATTCTAATATTTTTTAAAAGTAAGAATTGTGCATTCTTCAGGAAGTAACTTCCTGTAAGGTGTTTCTTTCTGTCACAGAGAAGAACAAAAAATTTCAGTAATTGGTGACATCCCAAAGTCAGCTGAGACCGACTGTGAAGAAATTTTATTGTCTGTGCTTCCCAGAGGAATTCTAAAGCCACACTACCTCCCTAAAAATGAGTTTAAACTGGTATATTTAGCAACAGAATTGTTAGTTGACCGGAGGTAGATATTGACTCAATCTGTACAGCTACTCATTTTGACATTCTCTGTAGATGAATAATGTCATGTTTTTGTTTAGTACTTTTTCACTTTGGGCTATGATATTTTTATATTTGTAAGAAAAATCTAAAGAGCTAGAAGTTTATCTGAATTTCTCTGGCAGTTTTTTGTCACTCATACTTAAGATATTAAATATCTTTTCTGTGTAATTTTTCTTCTACTTAAAAGGAGAGTGTTGGATACTCACTGTCATAGGCTGTCTTTCACAGAGCATAGAAGTAAATGAGTAGAGACTGAAAAGTCAAGTGACATTATAATCAGTCCTGGCAGAGATTTCCCAACATTTTAACTAATAAACTACCATAACACTTGGAATTAATGACCAGTGGCTATTTTGACATAAAGACAAACTTGCAGGTAGTTAGGATAAGCAAGAGCTTATAGTACATCTAAAACTGCAAAAGAGGTTCCTCTAAAAGAACATCCTCTGTCAGTCTATCTTGAACTCTGTCATTGGGTTGTTTCTTTTATGTGGAACATTTTCTAGTGAATAATGAATTCTCGTTGGGAGGAGTAGCCTTTAAGCTTGTCTACTATTAATATCCTCATACAAATCTATTTATTGGCTGTTTCTATTATGCTGGCTCCCTAGGAGCTAGACTAGGAATAGAAGAGAGAAGATAGGAAAAATGTTCGTGACACAGGTTGTTGTCTTAGGAATATAGGTCTCTTTGATACCAGATAAATAAAAAACTGTTAAAAGCCTTAGCAATGGATATTGGAGCTATGGAGAAGGGTCTAAATGATATTGTTTTATTCCAGTAATCTACAAAATCTAAGTTACTTTAAATCATGTAGATTTGGGGTATTAAAATTTTATCTATTTAAATATGCAAATAGCTGTATATATTTAAAATGTCTGAAATGTTCAACTTTAACCTGCACAAAAATTTTCCACTATTATCAGAGAAGATGAGGTGGTCTGATAAAGATTGTTTAGATAAGTAAATAACCATCTAGATTTTATATGAAAAATGACATTTATATATTCTTTATCATTTTAATATGTCAGGCTTTTTATATACAAAGTGCTTATATTTTGAAAAAGCATGAAAAGTAGATTTTTAAAACCTACCATGTCTCCATCACTCAAACATAACTGTTAACACTTTAATAAATCCTTTTTATATTCTTTCCTATATCATCTTTAAAAGTCAGCAGAGTTGCAACAGTAGTGTACACACAATTTTGTTCCCTACATACTTCAGGTAGACCTTTGTTGTACTACTTACAGTTTTTGTATCATCATTTATTAATAGCCATGCTGTATTCCATTAACTAGATATGTATATATGATATTTCTGAAGTTTTGCTTTTATGGATAACACTGTGTCAGTGATGGCAAACCTTTGGAGCTTCCAGTGATACAAACAGCCCTTTGTGGTGTGCGTGCCATATGTTTGCCACCACTGTGCTGACTATCCAATGCTATAAAGAATTTCTGTCTTTAGAATTTCCAGAAGTGGAATCATTAGGACAAAGGGTATGTGCATGTTAATGCCTTGATAAATATTGGCATATGACTCTCTAAAAGTAGATCTTTTGGGCTTTTAGAGTAAATTCAGTGTCTGAAAAAGCATAAGCCCAAGCTTATCACAAATACATACCTTGTTTTAAATGTTCTCATTATATGTTTGTATTTATTAAGCAAAAAACTATCCTATTTAAGAAATGAGACATTTGGAAACTGTAATGCATCTTCTTTACTTAAAAAGTGAGTTCTTCTTTTGCCTCATTTGGTTATCACTATTCCAAAAGAAAGTAATAAAAAGGTATTTTCACAATTAAAATGTATATGGTTGATTTCATGAGGTTTTTAAAGACAAAATTATATGGGTATTATAAATTATACAGGAATGAAGTGATTTTGACTAAAGTATTTCAATGTTTTAAATGAAATTATAGTATAAGTAAAAGTGAAAAATGTTTGCTTTCTTATTTAATTAGCAAAGTCTGGTGGATAAAGTATCTCGAAGACAGAGACCTGATATGAATATGTTATTTCTAAATATGAAAGTAAGGCGGACACATCTGGTTAGCGATTCCCTTGATGAGGTATAATTTATTCCAAAATGGTATTAATTGACTAAAGCTTTCAAATAAATTGTGCAATATGATTTATTACTAAAATCTTAGCTGTTTTTTCTTTCTGTATGCCAATAAATGTGCTTATTTAAATTTTGATATCATATTATAATTAAGTCTTAGATTCGCTTTTGTGATTTGTTAGTTCCCTGGAAAACGATTGGATGTAGAATACTTATATAAGTTATATGAGTGATTCATGTTTCTTAGTACGTTACCTAAAGAATTTTATTTCTGGGCTGAGGATTTAGCTCAGTGGCACTGCACCTGCCTCTTAGTATGTTACCTAGATTCTACCTTTTCTTTTTTATGTTACTGGGGGGTTGAACCTAGGGCCTCATACATGCTAGGCAAGCCCTCTGCTACCAAGCTATTTCCCCAGCCCCTTATAATTTGGATTCTGGACCCACCTATCTTTGTTATTGGCTAGGTATACAACAAGTCTTTCTAAATTCTTCAGGCCTCAGATTACTTATCTGTGTAAGTATAGGTGTGGCCTACAGGATATGTTGGTATTCAGGTTCACACAATCACTGATTGCATATACATGTATATGTAATGTACTGTGTGTACAAGTGCTTTAGCTAGATCTTCATTTAGCTATTGGGAGAAAATGGCTAATTGAGCTGTGTGACTTTGAGAAGTTTGGTGTTAAAGAAGTGTTAAAAAGAAATGAGTTATTTTATATTGTTGTCTACTAAACTAAAACTTTAGAGGCAAATTATATTTGGGTACACTAACCTTGAACAAGGTACCTGACCTATAAAACAAATGTATACAGTGTGATCAAGAAATATGGTGAATGTTTAAAATTTTTTAAATTATAGTAAAATACACATTGTCATCAGTCCCCCTCAAAATACTCTTCAAAATCTCAAATACACTTATCTCATTGTTTTTGCCACTTTCTGCAGCAGAGCAGGAAATTCTTTTTCATGAGTGTCTTTAGTTGTTCTATCCTCTTTCAGGACCTCAGTGTCCTGAAATGACCCAAAACATTTTACCTTTCATGGTCATTTTCACTTTGGGGAATAACAAAGATAGGTGGGTCCACTTTGGGGAAGAGGCAGAAGTCTCACAGTTCCAGATCTGGTGAATAAGGTGGATGAGGGGACACTAATTTTTTATTTGACAGAAAATGTTTTACCATAGTAGTATGTGACATGAAGTGTTGTCATGATTGAGGCTAAAACTGCCCATTTCTCAATCCATTTTCTACATACAGTATTTGTTAACTGCTCTAATAATCCCTTACAGTATTTGGAGTTCACTGTAGTAACCCTAAGTACAAATTCAGCTGGCACAATCCACCACAGTCAAAAAACAGCAACTTTTAATATTGGCTGTTGATTGACCTGTTTTTTTGCCATAAGGGAAATTGTATGATTTGCATTGAGAACTCTGAACTTTAATCTCAGAATCATAACCATGTTTTCATCTCCCATGATGACATTTCTCAGCTGGAATCTGAAGTGCATGACCAACTCTAATAAAATTGATAAAACTTAATATTAGTATGCTGTTCCTGATCCATGATTTATGACACACTTTAAAACATACCTTCTGTCATCTGTATCTCATAACTAACTCCACCAGATAAGTTGAAACTTGTCACACACTGTTGTTGCTAAGGTTCAGTTTGCTGCTTCTAGTATTGAAGATCCCTGCCTTTCTGTTGGATGACAGTACCAGCATTCATCATGTGTTTTGATCACATCTCGTAATAACACTTACCTCCCACAGAATCTAGCAAGTTTGTAGGATGGATGGATGATAGATGGCATTTTGTGACATTGTAAATAAGATAAAGACTATTTGACACAGTTTCCAGAATTAAAAAACAAAAATCAATCCCCCTGTTACTGTCCTTTGTTCTTTATTGTATAACTTTTTTCATATAGTTAACCCGGAAAAGAGGAGATTTGAAAAAGAAGTTGAAAGTTACATTTGTTGGGGAAGCTGGTTTGGATATGGGTGGCTTGACTAAAGAATGGTTCCTTCTTCTAATTCGCCAAATTTTTCATCCAGATTATGGTGAGAATTTTATTTTTATGAGCATTTTTTCTTACTAAAAGTTAGCCTACTTATTTTTAACCTATTTTATGTTTTTATAGACTTTCAGACATAAATGTTAAATAATTAAGGACTATTATTTCCCCCTTTGTTTGGTACCAGGGATCAAACTCAGGACCTTGCACTTGCGAGTCAGGTGCGGTGCCACTGAGCTAAATCTCTGGCCCTGGGACTATTATTTACATTTTTTAAATGGACTAGATTGATGATTAAAATATTACTAAGAATCGTGCAGAAACTAAATCAACTGAGAATGTACATTTGTGAGGAAACATCAGTGTTTTTCCTAAATAAGCCAAATGCACAAAAATTTATTTGTCATTGAAATCAAGAACATTGGAAATTAAAAACAAAACTAATTTGCTCTGCACTAATATGTGAAATGTATTTCATTAAATAATGAGTTACCTTTAAGAAATAGCAAATCATGAATTTTTTAAGAAAAAAATGCCTTTGAAATTTAAACTTAGAGAAACACCTATAATGAGAGTGTTTAGCTTTTTCCTTATTTTTTATTTCCATATTTTATTGTATATCTAGTTTTCTATATTTTCTACATGTATCTATAATACATGTAGTTATATACAAATAAAATTTTTTTCTGATAATGGGAAATAGGGCTGACATGGATGAATTAAAATCCTTAAAATTACTTGTGATCATAATTTATAAACTATAAAACTATAACTTCTGTGAAGTTATCTGATTAATTTGCTGCCTGTCATTTTGCTCCCTTTCTATATTTCTTCAGGATACCAATGAATTATTCATTATTCAATAAACTATTCAAATATTTGATACATATTTATATTTACTGAAACTTGCAAATATACAGTCCACTAAAAATCTGAGAGGGGTGTGGGGGGGTTAAAAAAAAGAATCTGAAATTTTTAACATGAAAAGTGATTTATAACAAAACTAATGCTAAGTTAGTTTGTTTCTAATAGAAAAATGTGTATTTTTTACCACATTGAGTTTTTTAATATGTCATGTGAACAAAATTGTGTTTTCTTTTTTCAGGCATGTTTACATATCATAAGGATTCACACTGCCATTGGTTTAGCAGCTTTAAGTGTGACAACTATTCTGAATTCCGATTGGTTGGAATTGTATCCTTTAAACTTTCCACTAGGAGGTGCTAATAGACTAGAGATTTTTAAAAGATTGTATTTTAGAAACATGTTGTTTTTAAAAATTAAACATTCTTGTCATTGATAAATTTTCTGTAATTTTTTTCTAATATCACAGCTACATAGCATCAACAAATTTAATTGAAAGGAATGGCTTAGTTCTAATTTTCTCTGAAGTTATTATCTTCTATAAGGTAAATTTTTAAAATTTGAAATTTAAAACACTCAAAAAACAAATTATTTTTCATTTAAAATAAAGTACTATTATATTTCATTTTGTGCTTCTTTCATCTAGTTTATTAAATTAAAATTTTGAAAGTTAAATGTAATATACTCCTAAATCCTAAGACATAAGAAAATATCCTTTAAAAAGTGAATGGAGAGCCTGGTATTTAGCTCAGTGGCACTGCTGTCTGCCTCGCAAGCACAAGGTCCTGAGTTCAATCCCTGGTAACAAACAAACAAACAAGCGAACAGAATTTAAATCATATAGCATTATTTTTTTAGTGTTTAAAACAATTTTTAAGTCAATATGCCATCCTCTGAACCCTATCCAGGTGTGTGGTAGAGGACATTCCTGCAATGAGTGGGAGATTATAGACAAGGTCATCTCCTTCACTCTTACAATTCTTAGAAATATAATTGTCTGGAAGAAAGGAGGGAAGAATAAATAAATGAACAAGCACTGGAGACTTATAGACTAAAAGAAGGAGGCAAATTTCACCATTAAGTTTTACCATCTAAATGAACAGATGACTTCCAGGGCAAGGAAGTCTGTTCTTACAGTCAGGTGACCATATGGCATTAAGTGCAGTATAATCCTCTCGGAGAAGATAGAGATTTTTAAATGGAATAGTTACACTTTGTTAGCATAGGACTAGAAAGAGGAAGATGTTATAAGCTGAGAGAATGGTGAGAAAGAAGGGCTGAATTGTGATAGACTTCTTACAGAGAAAGCATTGAGCACATTGGGAGTAAAAATCTGGAACGTACGACCAGAAAAAGAAAATAACTAAGAGATGTCTTTTGCGTTTGTTGGGATAAGTCCAAAGGAATGTATATGGAAGTTGAAAGACTGAATAAAAGAAATGGTATTAGGGAGAAAAGAAACTGCACAATAAGATAAACCTAATTTAAAATTGTATATATTATCATGTTAAAAGTCCAAAGTGCTGAAATACCACAACATAGAGGAGTGCTTAACACTTCTTAGACTCCTTTTATTCTATTACTTCAGTACTCATTTGATGAATAAGTTTCACCTTCTGAAACTTCCAGTTACTGATACTTCTCACTATACCATGACCTATTTAAAATTTCTGATACATATGATTGTCATATTTTTACATTATTTTATCACAGCTAGATTTGGGTGATATTTTGTTCTCTAATACTTGCAATAATATTATTACTGGGGACCCCTGAAATGTTACTGGAAACCTCTTCAGTAAGCTCTAGTCTCCTGCAAAACACAGGCCTTAGAAAAAAAACTAAAAGACAACTCAGAACTAAGAGAGACAGAAAGTGGGGTGCCAGGATGACCAATGCCAGTGCAACTGACAAAGGCATTGGCCAGTCCACGCCACTGATTTTTATTAGTAATCAGTTAAAGTAAAGGCAAGCTGTGAGAGGCTGTGCAGTCTTGCGGTTTCTATGGAAATTAATATAAGCAAGCCTTGTAAAGGACAAAACAAAGCACTTTTGAATTAGGAACAAAATAGACAGAATATATGGTTATAATTAGAACGTTGTCCTAGTTAAGGTTTTAGTTGTGAGAACAATTTGGGTGTGAGTTACTCTGACCTCAGCACGTAGGCTTTGGTGTGACTCACTTCTATAAACAAGCCAATTGTGGGGTTAAGTTTTTATAGCCTACACTGCTTACAGCCTGCTTTGGGGCATAATTAATATTGCAGTCTCCTGCACATTATCATATAACTTACCTAGCTATTACACTTTTAAAGTGGTGCTATATATAAAATGAACTTGCTAATCATTTTCTTTTGCAATAGATTTTAGGGTTTTTTTTTTGGTTTTTTTTTTTGTTTTGTTTTTTGGTACTGGGGATCGAACTCAGGTCCTTGCGCTTGCGAGGCAAACCTCTGAACTAAATCCCCGGCCCTGCAGTAGATTCTAGTTTTTATTCATTCGTTAACCAAGAGCACATTAAGCACATTTACAAATTGTATTTTCCTTTTCTCTCCATTAAGTTTATTGGTACATTTTAGGTGTACAATACAATTACATTCATCATTGGGAACTTGAACCTTTACATGATGTATCTTCTTATTTTTTCCCCATTCTCCTGCCCTCCCTTCAATCCCTCCAGCCCCCTACAAATTGTATATTTCAAGTTAACTTAAATTTTACTTTCTTATTATGGGTGTGACATGCACACCTATAGAAAGATTGATGCCCACAAAAAACATATTCTTATGTAGGAAAAGTATGAAATGATAGTAAATCTTGGTCGTGTCATTGGTGAGGAGATCTGTCAAAGTGAGAACTGAAGATTCAGAAGGAATAGGCATGACTATTGAAAAAAGTATAGTTGGTTTATACATATCTCCAGTTTTTAAATTTCAGGATCAAAGAATTGTTATTCTAGTAGTTCTGACACTATTGTTTTTCTGTTACAATTTTTTTTAATTTTATTGGTAGTTTAAGGTATACAATGTGATGACATTCATCATTGGAAATTTGCACCTTTACATAATTCATCTTGGTTCTTATTTTTTCCCCATTCCCCTGCCCTCCCTTCAACCCCTCTATCCCTCCCTATCTACAGAGATTTTGTTTCCATTTTTTCTTTTTCTCAATTATTTTTTAATATAGTAGGACCTTGGAATTTACAAGAAATACTGCAGTAAAACCTACAATAATAATTGTAAAATATTTTGAAGGTTAATGAAGAGCAATAATATAATAGTTTTCAAAAGTAGAATTGCCTGTATCCAAAAGCACACTGAAACTAGGAGTGAGGGCAATACATGTAGTCTAGTTCAGGATTTTCAAACTCCACTATTTTCATTGCATCACACATTCAGGGCTCCAATAGAATAATTGCCCTTTTCCATCTCTGCTTCAACCTGAGAAGGTTGATATAGTGAGAAATAGGATTATGCGTCTGCCTTTGATTGCCTGAAGCAAAGTCTGTCATCCTACTTACTCACTGTGAAAATCTTGCCTTCAGGATTATTATATTTTAAAATTTTTAAATGAAAAGTACTTAAAACTCATCACCATACTAAGTGGTAACTGTTGATTACCATTGGTAGTATTTGATTATCAATATCTATCCTGTTGAATTTGCTGTCCAATCTCTGTCTATACAATGCTTATAAAATAGTATAGCTATTCCTTATGTTATTATTAGCCTTCATTCTACCTTAGAAATTGAAATATTGTCAGTCCTCCAATGTTTTTAAATTATTTTTTATAATTAGCCCATATGCTTAGGTTTTTGAGTCTATAAAACAAATTACTCTTCAGATAACTATATAATAGTTAAATACTATGAAAGTTAATCTTAAACCTTTCAGCAAATGGGTGTTATATTCTTCCATATAATTAGTAAGTAAAATACAAATAGACAAACTTTATAAATATAGCATCAATAGCTTACTTTTTTTGATACTGGGAATTGAACTTAGAACCTTGCGCTTGTGAGACAGATATGGTGCCACTGAGCTAAATCCCTCGCCCTCAATAGCTTTTTTAACTTTGACACTTAATAAGTCCCAAATAACAAAAGCCTTTAAAGTTTCACTGTAGACCACTTCCCCCATTAATTTATCAAGAATGCATGACCAACTATATGCTTATCCTTTACAGCTCTTTTCTTCACACAACATGTTTAATTTTATTTAACTTTAAAATAGCTAAAATGGCTATTTCTAAAATAAGTAGTGCATTCTGCAGTGAATCCTAAATAAATTATTGCTGCTGCTTATAAAACTGCCAACATCTTTGTTTAAATTTAGAAACAAATCATATATTAAAGTAAGTCATGGAAATGTGTGAATTACCTGTTGCAATCTGAGTTAAGTTTTTCTAGGAAAATTATTAAATTCTGTCAACTGGACACCTCTACTTTATATGACTTTTGGTAATCAAGGAATTATATTACATAAAGGAAAAACAAATGAAAGACAGAAAAGGAAATTTGTGGAACTAGTGAAAAAGTAGACGTTAAATCTGAAAAATATGCAAGAAGTAGACTGATGCATAATTCAAAACCCGTTTGTTGTCATGGATTTTATGTTAATGCTTAACATTTAGTATGCATAGCTTATGGGACTAGCTGTTTATAACAGCATCACCTTGGATATTCGTTTTCCTCCCTGCTGTTACAAGAAATTGTTGAGCCCTCCCATCGTTCCCAGTGATCAAAATACACCAGTAGGCATCTGCAGTGTTACCATTGATGACTTATGTCAAATTATGCCTGTAAGTACATTATTAACATTTTTGTCCCTGAATGCTAAATCATTTTTTCTACCTGCAAACTCTTTCTCTTCCTAATAGTATTCTTATTTTAAAATGTTTCCCTTTGCTTTTGGAACTCATCTCCTTTTTCATATAGCTTTCCCTTTATCCCATATCACACACTTTACAGTGCACCTAATCTCTTAGAGAATAGTAGAACACATCTTGAAGTCAGAAAGGCAGAAATTTGAATCCAGGCTCTGCCATTTACTAACTTTGTGGACATTGATTAGTTATTTAACCTTTTTAAGCTCTACTTTGCTTATGAACAATGGGTTACTTTTTATTAATGATTTATTTAAATGATGACTATCATTAGATTCATTTCAACCTAGATTTGTATGAAAATTTATAGTTTAAGTGAAATGGACAATTTATTATGTAAAGTACAAAAAATTCTATCCATGCTATTATTTATCTTTTTTAATAATTTAAAATAATTTTTTTCATAAATTTTTAAAAAGTTTTAAAAATATTGAGTCCTGTTTTTAAGTCTTTACTCATAGATAATTTGAATTATAACAAAATGTAAGAAAATATTTCCTCTAGTTTTCTCAACTTTGTCTTGGGAGAGAAAGTCACAGTAACCAAAATGTACAAGCTACTTAATGTGTGAACTATATCTTTTATGCTTAAAAGATGAATCATAGAAAATTTTGTAGGTAAGTAAGTTGAAAGGGACACTACAAATTCTTAAAAAGCAATGCAACAGATAGCAATGAACTATACTGGAAACCTTGTTAGATGGGTACTTAGTTTACTTGTTAAGAATAAGCCTGGAGTTATACCTCTCAGTTTGAACTAACTTCCTCTTATATAATCTAGAATTTACTTTTGCAAGCCTTTGGATGGTAGAATTGTGTCTTAGAAAATACATCTCAAGTATTTATTATGAAATCTGAAAGTTTATGCATTATCTCACATCTAAGTGAACTCTAATAGGTTGCTTAACTATTTAAGGCAATACTAGTTGATTTAAAATACAAATAACAGATTTCTTTTTATAGGAATTGGCCCATGGATTAAGTGAGCTCTTATCATATGAAGGCAATGTTGAAGAAGATTTCTATTCAACATTCCAGGTACTAAGATCATATACCTGTTCTTTAGCCATATTATCTTATATATTAAAAATGCTGTTGTGGGCCGGGGATTTAGCTCAGTGGTTCTGCCTCCTGCCTCACAAGTGCAAGGACCAGAGTTTGATCCCCAGGACAAAAAAAAAAACATTTGTTAATAAACACTGTTAAGAAATATTAACAAGCATCAGTCAACACTTACAATCACCTTCTTAAAGGATCTTTCAACTTGATAATGTAGAAACTGGAAAGCAGACACATGTACATGAACAGTCAGTGAAAGAGCATCAAAGTGTTAGGTGCTAGGTAGTTGCATATTCCTTACTTTCTCTGACCATTTCATCTTCCAAAAATAAGCCTCTCCTGGAGTTTCAAACACAAGAAGTTAAGGTAGAAGCTAACAGACCAAACCAAAACATTTATTTCCAATGTTGGAATAGTTGGCAGATGGCAATTATAGTGATCCACAAAGCTCCAAAGACCTGAATGCCAACTATATGGTCACATGTTGTGGACATCACTAAAGTATTTAGCTTTATTTAAAACAGATGTAAGGCTCTATATTTTTGCTCCATCCTGACACTACATTCTTAATACAAATGCTATAAAACTTAGCCTTTATGTAGTTGTATGCTTTAAAAGGAAGGGGTAAAAAAACTCTGTTCTTTTAAAGTTTTACAAACCTGTTCATTGAAGCCTATTATTATACCAATAATACAAGTGAATTATGGTATGTTGTTATGGTATCTTCTATTAGGTTTTTCAAGAAGAATTTGGAATAATTAAGTCTTATAATTTAAAACCAGGAGGTGATAAAATTCCAGTTACCAATCAAAATAGAAAAGGTAAGTGAGACACCATTTTTCAGTTAAAATAGTATTAGTATTTACCATTTACTTTTGGTATATGACATATATAAAATTGCTTTCCAGAATATGTACAACTTTACATTGACTTCCTTCTCAACAAATCCATCTATAAGCAGTTTTCTGCTTTTTATTATGGATTTCATAGTGTGTGTGCTTCAAATGCCCTAATGGTGAGTTTTAAGTATTCAATAAAAATTTTATAATACTATTCACTGACAAATACTTCCATAAGTATTTTAGTACATAAGCTTTTAAAATTAGAAAATGTTTTCTGGTTTTTAAAAATAGAGCTAAAAGTGAAAATATTCTCCCACTCCAGATTTAATTCTTTGGAGGTTTAAAAAAATCTTTTTTTTTTTTTTTTTTTTTTTTTTT
>NW_022900932.1:40812169-40841513 GCF_012274545.1 Fukomys damarensis
GAGTTTTAAAAAATTTTTTTTTTTTTTTTTTTTTTTTTTTGTAACTGTTTTGCTGTATCTTATTCTGTTTGCTTTAGGGCTTTAAAAACCTTCAATCCCCAAGTAGGGTCAATGAAGAGATCCATGAACTCAAGATCTTACTACTGAGAGACAGAAGCAGAGTTAACATGAAATTCCAGAGCAAAACCCACAACTTCTTACTAAGGAACAAATCTGTAACTGTCAGAAATTCTGAGTTGCCTCTTACCAATAGGAAATAGTTTATCTCTATAACCATGGTGAACTCAGGTTGTTTGAATTGTCCTAGCCATGTAAATATGGGTTAAAATGCCATGTCCAAAATAATCTACACTTTGTCGTGCTACTTGTATTTTCCTTCAGTTTTGAGTGATTAGACCCTTTCATTTGAATTATTTTTCATAGGTGACAGAAATAAGTCAGATTTTTTTGGAGCAGGAACATGTAGCTTTTATTCTTTCCAGTTTGTTGTAGAGTAACCTTCATTATATGTTTGTTGTTGAAAGCACCTTTGACAGAAGTACTTCATTGAGTTCTAATTGAGTTTTAATTGTGATGCACTGGTAATTACAGGAATGAAGAGTGCAGAAATAAGAATTAAATGAGATAGCATGATCTATTTGTTTGTTTGTTTGTTTGTTTTTAACTTTAATCTCTTCAGAAGAGAGATTGACCCACCTAAAAGATAAAATACCAAGTGAGCACACAGGACAGACTACCCAAACTCTGTGTTGCATTTAGAAGGTGTTAGAAGACAGTAGTAGGCAGACAAATGAGTGTATGTTGGAGCTCCATGCTACTTTTACAGATGGCTGACTGAATGCCCGCTAAGTCATTTGCTTGTCTTTCTGACAACTGCTAGTTAACGTTTTTTAAGATACAAGCCTTTAAAAGCAAAAATGCTTTGCTTTGGTAGAAAAAATATAAGTGGAAACATTTTTTCTTCAAAAGTGGTTTGATTGACTATAAGAAAAGTCGTAAGTTTTGTTATCTGAGTGACTAAAAATAGTTCCAGTTTAATTTAAAGTTATCACTTCCAATTATGTTTTTTTATATAAATCATGGTTGATAGCTGCTTCGTCCAGAAGAGGTTGAAATTCTGGTCTGTGGAAGTCCTGAACTAGATATGCATGCTCTGCAAAGGAGTACTCAGTATGATGGCTATGCGAAAACGGACCTAACTATAAGGTGAGCTACTTATACTTCTGGTATGAGGTGGTAGAAGAGAAAACAAAACAGAATGTTGTGTACTTATTTGCGCAATTTACAATTACAATTTACAGTCAGTTAAGTTTGCTGAAATATTGTAGAATCCCTCACTGTCTTATTTCATCTCTAGAATATAATACAAGAATATTAAATATGAAATCTCTTAGCATTTTCCTGGGAAAAATTATACAAATAACTATCTACAAAAGTGCAAAGTTTGTACTTTAGTAAAATAAAGAAATACAGCTAAAATGGGAATGAAAAACTGGGGATGTAGCTCAGTGGTAGAGTGCTTGCCCTAATATGAGTAAGACCTAAGCTCAACCCCAAAAACTATAAAAGTTAATAATAAAAAAGAACTTTGGTCCTAGAATTTCAGAAATGCTATACTTGAATAAATAGCATTTTAATAGCCCTGTGTTGAAAAATTAGACTTATAAATTGTAGTTAGGACAAAAGTAGGTTCTGTAATATCCAGTTGGACTACTTACATAATTTTACAAAAATGTTAGTCAAAAATTGAATTCATATGAGGAAATTCATTCTTAAATCTTACATTGAGGATATATCTTTAAGGAAAGTTTTTTTCTCAGCTTATTTTACATTAAGATATTATGATCTGCAAAAATTTTGTGAAGCTATTTAAAATAAATTTCCTTTGGTGTTCTGCAGATACTTCTGGGATGTTGTGCTTGGATTTCCTCTTGATCTTCAAAAGAAGTTGCTACATTTTACTACAGGAAGTGACAGAGTACCTGTAGGAGGGATGGCTGATTTGAACTTTAAAATCTCAAAGAATGAAACTTCCACTAACTGGTAAATTTCTTAATTACAATTTTGTACTTGACCTATTTGTTATTGCTAATAACACTAATACATTTGGAATTAGGGTTTCTGTTAGCACTGAAGTCATTTTCATAGAAAAATCTTGAGTAAATATATACTGAAAGTTCTATATTCGTTTTTTTGTTTTGTTGTTTGTTTGGTTTGGTTTGGTTTTTCTGAGACAGGGTCTCACTATGTAGTTGAAACTGACCTGGAACTCACTATGTAGCACAGGCTGGTCTCAAACTCACAGCGATCCTCCTGCCTCAACCTCGCGAGTGCTGGGATTACAGGTGTGCACCACCACGCTTGGATCTATTAGTTTTTGATACTTAGCAATACTCACTGAAAATAATTCATTTCCATGAATGTTTTACTTTACTAGGTCAAATAATTGCTTTGTAGTCTCTCTTAAAACCTAGCCTACTTTGTACTATTATGTTGTTTAACCTTCATTTTTATTTAAATATTTTTATTTTTAGGAAAAATAGTAAATTGAAACATGTTTGTGTGGAGGGAATTTTTTAAGTATCGTGTTCTTCATTTATGAAGTGATAGTGATGATGGCTTTAAATTATCTTCTAATAGTGTTAATGTTGTCCTTTTACCAAACACCTTGCAATTTCCACAGCTAATTTGAGTAGATATAACTTTGATTATAATTGTTTTTCTCTCCTATTCCATCTTTTGTTTGTTTGTTTATTTGTTTGTTTATACAGGAGATCGAACTCGGATCCTTGTGCTTGTGAGGCAGGCAGCAGTCCTGTTCCATATATTGAACATTTTGAGTCCTATCAGTTCCCCTTTTCATTTTAGATTTAAAATCTATCCTTTGCTTTTCCAGTTATCACCACCCTGATGTAGTTAACTTTTTACTTCAGTTCTAGCTTATTTATTTTTAAAAAATTAATTTTATTGGCACATTTTAGGTATACAGTATAATGACATTCATCATTGGAGATTTGTATCTTTACCTAATATGTCTTGATTTTTATTTTTCACATTCCCCTGCCCTCCCTTCAACACCTCCTCCCCTTTCCACTTACAGAGACTGTTTCCATTTTTTCATTTTCTTGGGCTGGGAATTTAGCTCAGTGGTTCCACTGCCTGCCTTGCAAGTACAAGGAGCTGAGTTCAATCCTGAGTACCCCCCAAAAAATATATATATATATACATTTTTTTCATTTTGTCATGTTAATTCCATTCCCTTCTTTCCTTTCCCTTCCTCCTTCCCCCTTTCCTTTGTATCTTTCCTTCCTATTTCACATTATCTATTATACATTTTAGTCCTAGTTTACACTTTCAGTTCTAGCTTATTTAAATAGCCACATTCCTGTTCTACCTACTTGGATTCTTCCCATTCTGATTATGTTATCCTTTTAAATTAATTTTCCTTATATGTATATAAAAGATAATTTTGATTATATTTCCCTACAATACAATACAATAAGTTGTATTGGTCCCCATTAGTTTACGTTCTGGAATCTAGAACTTCTCAAATGATGCTATCCAGCCTTCTATCCCAAGCTACCTATCAATTTTCTTTCCGTGCTTTGGTCAGTGGGCTATTTTACCAATTTTTAACAAATTTCAAGCCTCGCTTCCTCCATTCCTTTAAGTTGTTCCTTTACATATGATATGTGCTTGTTAGCTCTACTAAGACCTAGTTTAATGTTGACTTCCATTATCAGCCAAAAGTAATCATTCCCTCAGTGAGTTCCTCAAATATAAAATGATATACTACTTACCATATTACATCTTTATCTTAATCATTTAGCTGTTCAAGGCAGGGGCTAAACCTTATATATCATTATTCTCCAGGCAGCCATTCAAATAGTAAATGTTTCATGAATTAATATTTAAGTCAGTATCAAGACTATATTTTAAGGGCCAGGAATTTAGCTCAGTGGCGCCTCACCTGCCTCGCAAGCACAGGGTCCTGAGTTCGATTCATAGAACCCCTCCAAAAATAATATTTTTAAGTACAAAACAAGTATTTACATATATAATTAAGATATTTCTGATTAAAACTTATAATTGAAGACCTGAAAAAAGAAAACATCATAGAAGTGAAGTTACAGATGTATTTGCTCAACAGAAATTAATTTTTTGGAATATTTTATATCTACAAAAATATCATTTTTAAAAAGTAATCTGAGTAGACTGTTTTAATACAAAGGTGACATTAAAATGTAAATTTTGCCAATTATTATTATGATATCAATTATCCTTTTATGAGTTAACATGCCTTAATCATGAATCTAGAACAACTCTAGGATTACCCGTAGGAACCTCACACAGATTAAATATGTCTGACCATCAAGTACCTTAAAAAACAGCACAGCGGGGCCAGGGATTTAGCTCAGTGGTTCCGCTGCCTACCTCACAAGCACAAGGACCTGAGTTCAATCCCCAGTACCAAAAAAAAAAAACACAGGGGCCTGGGATTTAGCTCAGTGTTGCCATGTGTGCCTCGCAAGTGTAAGGTCCCTGAGTTTGATCTCTGGTAAGTGGGTGGGGAGGTTGGCAAGAACACATTCCAACTGAAAGAGGAGTTTCCATTCCTCCTGTAAGGCCTGTCATTGAAAACGCACTAGATCTTTGTTAAATAAGAGTGGTAAATCCTTACATATTGACAACATTAATTTTGGAGCTGTACTGATCTGGGGTTTGAATCTCAAGTTTATAGCTTTACCATCTCTATGGCTTTGAACAGATTACTTAACCTGTATAATTTGTAT
Organism: Fukomys damarensis; assembly: GCF_012274545.1. Taxonomy (NCBI): domain Eukaryota; kingdom Metazoa; phylum Chordata; class Mammalia; order Rodentia; family Bathyergidae; genus Fukomys; species Fukomys damarensis. The sequence goes on from NW_022900932.1 coordinate 40,816,963, forward strand.
ACTTCTATGTCTTATTTTTCCTGACCCCACCCCCAAAAAAAGAATAACAACTATTTTTTAGTTATTCTAAAATGACACAGTGCATGTAAATGGATTTACACAGTGCTTACCGTTGACTAAGCACTTGCTTAGTAAATGTTAGGTGATCCTGATCATTGTGATTGTATAATACAAGGAGCTCTCAAAAGTTAGTTTTTAATTATATGCACTTATTTTAAAATGTTCTTTTCTCTGGTGTAGTCTTCATTTTTATTCATTGACTTTTCTGACAACTGTCCTGGTTCTCTGATGTTCATAAAAAGTTAGAAGGTCTTAAGATATCTGTAGAAATCCTGAATAAAGATAATGATGCCATCAGACAAAGGGCTCAGGCAGCTGATCAAAGAATTCAGAGATGAGGGTGGCATGTGCAGTGAAGGCAACAATGTTAAAAATGTGGCCATTTAGAGTCCCCAAAATGCTTCTTTTTAACTATTTGACAGTTAAGACAAATATAATATTATCTACTACTTTGCTAGGTATTTTGTATAAAATGTCTCTTTTATTCTATTAAACAACCTAATGAGGTGATTTACTCTATTATGTTGATGAAACTGAGATTTAAAGACAATAGTCAATTAAAAGTTCCATAACTAGTGAGTGGGGAAGCAATAGTCAAATTCAGATCTGACTCCGAAACAAATATTTTCAAATGGAAGTTTTATAAGAGTGAGGATATTGTCTTGTCTGTAAATACAACCTTAATATCTAGAATAATACCTGATACATAGTTATTTTTCACTTGCCTATTGTTTTTAAAAGTACCTTAGCAGTCATTCTGTATGCATTTTAGTATATTTTTAAAAATTGTTTTCCCTAGGTTACCTGTGGCCCACACCTGCTTCAATCAACTTTGCCTTCCCCCGTACAAGAGCAAAAAAGATCTGAAACAGAAATTGATTATTGGAATTTCAAATTCAGAAGGTTTTGGACTTGAGTAACCTAGAAGACTTGAAATATATTTATATGTAGCATTCACTTCCCTCTTATTGTGCCTTTAACCTTTTCATGTTTTTGTCTCTAAACACTTTGCAAAAGCTCACCAACTTTAAAAACTTTAAAATTTGATTTAAAAAATCAGATATGAAGTATGTATAGTGAAGGCATGATTTTCTAAAAACACAGAAATTTCTTGAATGGGGAAAAGACAACACAGTGTGTGTGCGTTTAGTTGCTCTTTTTTTATAGCACTTTATCATTTTCCATAAATAGTTTGTCACAGGTGTTCCACTGGGAAGGCAAATTCAGTGAAGAATGCATTTCTGACATAGTTTGAACCCAGTGGCAGATTGTGTGCTGCTAGCACACAGTAGCAAAGCAAGTAGCTACATTATCTTTAAGGCATGTAGCCATATTTTCATATAGAGGTAAACAACAGTATAATTGCAAATGCAATTTACAGGGGTTTTGATATACTGGCTTTGGGTCTTATAAGATTCTTTTCAACTGTTGCTGAAAAGCATGTAAATAATTACATAATAGCCGGAGAATAATGGGATTTTGATAGTGCCATTTATTGCTAAAGATTTATTTTTACAAAGTAAATTCAGGGTTTTAGATGTGTGTACAGCTTTTACAAATCAATAAAGATGATTGTATAAGAGTATTTTCAGACTAACTGGATTCAAGGTTATATTCTTTTAAGTATTGTTAGTCTGCATGCACATTGGCAGTAAACTAGTTACTTGAGTACTCCGTAGTATTTGTATAAAGATTATTTCTCATTAAGGATCAAGATATTAGAAAAAAGTCAGCTCTAATGATTGATAAATTAAGTCTATATAAGCACAAAAGAAAAGAGCTGCTTTTATATATATTTTGATTGATGTACAAGACTTATATCTACATTTTTCAATCACCAGTTGTACTAAAACACTAATTTTTGAAAAGGAAGAATAAAATATTTGACAAAAGTGAATACAATAATAACATTTGTGTAAAAATAATGTAGCTTGGTATAAAAATAAAGTTCAACATTTTGACAAAATGTTTGTTATTCACTGGATTCTGAACACAATAAATTCAAAAGTACCCATTTTTGTTTGTATCTAATAAAGTAGCATGTAAAAAGAAACTTCATTTTAAATCACAGTAAATGATATTTTTTAATTTATAGCAAATGAAGCAGTTTTATTAGCATGTTACAAATATTTCTAAATCAAGACTTCTTTATTCTTTGATAGCTTTTCTTCAGAACATTCTGAAGTTATATTTGCAATAATAATCAAACCAGCATTTAGTACCAGCATATGACTCATATACAAATAATATTTCCCAAAACTTCTTCCGAGTTAGGCTATTTCCTTGTTACTATGTTTCCTGCACCCAACCAGCAGAATTCTTCAAGGGTGGAGGAGTTAATCAGCCTATTTTACTATAGTTTTGAAGCCAGCCCACGAATTTTTGAGGAAAAGGAGTTACTTCATTTAGTATTGTCTTTGAGACAGAAGGGACTCTGCTTTTCCATTTGAGTATACTCTAAGGGTATTTAAAGGGTATTTCTCTTCTAAAGTCTTGGAAAGCCTAAGAGAGTTAAAGGCTTATTGGTTTTGTTTTACTGGATTTTTTTTTTATCTACATGCAAATAAAACTGCTTCTCCCTTGTACTGCTTGAACTAGAAAGTAAGATGTTTAATGTAGGTTACTACTAATAAGCACAAAAGAATTATGTATAAGAAATCAGATTTAAGTGTTAAGTAAAATGTAAACAAAGTTTTTATTGATAGAGATGACTCATGGAAAAATGTGTTGGCTTGGTCTGCATGTTTAATGATGTGCTTGTGTATGTTTTAGGTAAGAAGTACACAGCAAGCCAAATTTTAATGACAAAGTCCATCAATAACTGGAGAATTGTTGTTGTCTGTTGTTACTTAGTTCAAATTTATAACCATTTATCACTAAATTGCACATTACTTTTATTTATTTATGCTGTTTTGTTTACAGTGTAATAATACCTCATTTAAAAAGTAAAAACCACTACTGTTACATTTTGTTAATTTAAATAGCTAAAAAAATTCATGTAGTTACTTTTTTATATATAATCTGTTAATTCATGACTTTTGTATCTGCCACAGTTAATTAAAGCATTGCATAGTATTTATCAGTATTTGTAAGATGTCTTGTCCTTTTTTAATATTTCCTTAAATCATACTTTTTGTGTGATTAGAATTTTTAAATCTCCCTTTTTCATACAAATCTATATTATATTAAGTTAATTTCTGGGTGAAATTTCTTAAGCAGGCTTTAGTTCATTTTTTAACACTAGGCAGTTAATCAAAACTACATATTTAAACCGGGTGTGGTGGTGCACACCTATAATCCCAGCACTTGGGAGGCTGAGGCAGGAGGATCACTGTGAGTTTGAGACCAGGCTGGGCTACTTAGTGAGTTCCAGGTCAGTCTCAACTAATACTGAGACCCTGTCTCATAAAACCAACAAAACAAACAAAAACTATAGGTTTAAAATATACAGTGCAAACTATTTGAACACTCTGACCTTTAAACTAATGGTTAAGAAAATTGCTAATACATATTGCTTTGGAAGATGTGTTGTTTATGCTAAATATACCCAGTATTTTCAGTGCAAAAAAATTGTCCAGTATGTAAATGATCACACAGATGTCCCACCAAGTGAACTACCAGTGTAGTGCACACAGAAATACTAAGTATGACATCGGTGCAGATGGGCGACTTTACATCTTCATTATTCCTCCTCAGAACCATTCCTTTTGCTGTTTTTTCCCCATTTTCCACATTTTCTAATCTTAAGAGAAAGAGGAGGTAATGAGAATGTAGAACAGAATGTTATGGGTGATCAGTTTGCAAATAAAACTTCTGACTCTGAATAACTTTCAAGAACTATTTCATTATTCTAGATACTGATCCTATGTTAAATTAGGAGCTATGCTGCTTCACTGTGAACGCCAGGTCTGCCAGTGTAATTTTGGAAGAATGTACATAACTGGATAGAAAAGAAACAAGGGTGAGTTTTTTCAGGGGAGGACACAAGATCACTTCACCCAGGTGACGGACCATAGGTTGTTTACTCCTGGCTTTAGGCTTTGGAACTAGACTGTGTGGGCTTACACTAATCTACTGAGATTCTTTGGTTAAGTTAACTACCCTATTTCCCAATTGTAAAATGGAAATCATCTGTAAGGTGGAAACAATGAGCCTATTGTTGTGTTAATCACTTTTTCATTAATGAGACAAAATACCTGCCATACACAACTTAAAGAAAATAAATGAGTTTTGCCTCACAGTTTTAGTGGATTCAGTCTGGTCAGGTGGCTCCAGGGCAGAAATGCCATGGCAAAGAGTCTGGCAGAGCAAGCCTGCGCCATCCATTGTATCGAGGAAGCAGAGAGAAAAGGAAGCATCAGAGAAAGAGGAAGGAGCCAGGACAAGAACACTCCCAGGCCTTACATGCCTTGCAGTGGTCCACCCGCCCAACCAGGCCCTAACTCCTAACAGCAAATTATAAATACACCAATGGATCAACCCACTGATAAGTGTAGTGCCCCTGTTCACCTTCCAGAAACCCTGCAATATAGTAAGCAGTTTTAAAAGATGCAAGGCAAATCATGATGTTGGGTTCAACCACAAATTAAAGAACACAAGAGTCCTTTTGAGACATTATATAAGGAGAAATTTTCATCTTACTCTACAAATAAGTCTTCAGAATTTACCCTTAGTGTGTCACTAGGAATGGTTTTTAATTCTATCTCATGCATATGTAACAAGACATTTTAAAAATTCAAAAATATGTGAGTTTATTTTAGTGAAATATTTTAGTGTAGAATTTTTAGAGCTTATCCTAATGAAATACCATGTCTCCACTCTCAGGTCTAAGAAATGTTAACATTTTACCAGCTTTTTCTAGAATAAAAAATTACAGGAAGAATTAAAAGCCATCCCTTTGATTTCTTTATTCACTGTCTATATCCTCCATTAACCTGTAGTTTGTGCAAAACCTTCCCATGCCATCTTACATGTATTTGTAAACACTATATAGTACTGTTACAGTTTCATACATAATACTCATATCTTTGTACAAGTTTTTTCACTCAGTCTAGATTTAATAGTGATACATACATATATATATATACACATATATATATACATATATATGTGTATATATATACACACATATATATACACATATATATATGTATATATATATGTATATATATATGTATATATATACATATATATATGTATTTCACTTGTTTTAGTTGTTGAATGGAATCTTACTAAATTAATGTACCAGTGTGTGATAATCCATGCTCACTTCACTCTGGTGCTCCCCAGGGAACGAGGCTCTGAGGCACACACTGAGCATGTACGCACCATGCAGTTGCTTAGCCACTTGCTCTCCAGGGTGCTCATTCCAGTGGAATTTCCCACCAGCATAAGACAGTTGTCATTTCCACACATTCTCCTCAACATTTAGCTTTAGCAGACTCTTTTTTTTACTTATCTGACCAGTGAATGTGTTTCAATTTTCATTTCTGTAATTGTTAAAAAAATTATCATTTTATGTTTTACATAATATAGGCCATTTGGATTTTTTTCTGTTTCTCCTGTTAATATTCTCTGCCTGCTTTTTTTCCTTGTTGGTATTTAGGAGTTATTTCTTTGTTCTGGACAGTGCCTATGTTCACAGGACCTGTGTTGCTTCAGTTTCCATCCAGATCTACCAATGAATAAGTGATTTTGGAATAGATAGGTAGATAGGTAGGTGACAAATGATAGGTGATAGGCAGATGATCAATAGCTATTCATAAAAACATGCAGATCTTACATTTATGTCTGACCCATAATGAGTATCCTAATAAGTCATATCATTACTCATACTCTTATTATTGTTGCTCATGCATTGAGCACAATCATGAGTTTGTGCCACCTCTACTTATAAGTTAGTATGACTTGACTATTTGTCATAAGCAGTCTTATTCTTTTCCTTCTCGTAGCTTGTAAACATTGGTCTCATTTTGACTTTTCCTTCTCTTTGACCTCTGAGCAAGCGGCATCTTTACATTGTCTCTCAGACTTGACCCTTCTGCTCCGTTTTGATAACCTCCTCCTTGGTTCAGACACTTCATAACCAGCTGACTACAGACTTACCCTTCTATTTGTCTCAAAGTCCCTTTTAAACATTCTGTTTCCGTGTGCTTTTCTATCAGGAATCTCAAATGTATCTAGTGTTTCTTTGACCACTTTCCAATGACAAAAATTTAACATGAACTCTGCTCTCACTCATATTTTAGTTTCCCAACCCCAGCATCTGGAAGGATAGGCCTTTATTGTTTTTGAATGCTACCTTGTAAGACCCATCTCTGCTCAGCCTAATGACTTCTGAGGTACTCTTTCTGTGTCTTTCCAGCCAACCAATGCCTCCCTGACTGTCCCAACATAACTCAGTTTTCTCCTCCTGCAATCTTCCCAGACCAGAATTCTCTGTCCGTTTCAAACCTTACCCTGAATTATCACTACCCCTCAAACAAAAACATCTGGGTAAAAGATATTTACTCCTTTTCATAACCATCACACAAATCATCATTTCTAAGATGGCACTTAGAATTTTAAACATGTACATTAAATGCGCACTTAATCAGCAGCTCAAACACAGAGATATTTCTTGTGTATTTGCTATGTCCTCACCAAGCACCTCACACAGTGCCAGGTCAGAAAACTCAGATAACCACCTGATTAAGCACTCCCCAAATCAATGGAATTAACCAGAGATATGTGTGGGTAAGTAGTTTCAACTTGAGCTTGTTGCTGTGACACAAACCAGCTCACACTCTGTTAGGAATTAAATGCATTAGCCACAGAAAAGTCTTCTGAACTCTTCCCCCACACAGTATTGACAGCAGTTATGTCTGCCTTCCATTCCAAGCTACACAAAGCCTTACCTCCAATTAACAAGAGGTTTGTGCACCAAATAAAACAGTGAGTGGTGGTGGCCATTGTACATTGGGAAGGAAAAAATAAAATGGGTTACAGAATAGTTCTATGTATAATCCAGATTTTGAGTGTGCGGTGTATATGTATACATATATATGTTCTGAAAGATTATATCAGTGTTAATAGTGGTTATCACGAATTATACACATAGTATTTTAAAGTTTTTTTTGTTTTGTTTTTTGTTTTTGTTTTTGTTTTTGTTTGGTTTTTTGGTTTTTTTGAGGCAGGGTCTCACTGTAGTTCAGACTGCTCTGGAACTCACTGTGTAGTCCAGGCTGGTCTCGAACTCACAGCAATCCTCCTATAAATGGTGTCCTCTACTGGGCCAGAATGGCCGGGACTACCACAGTCAGCAAAGGGAGGCAGGTCCTGAAAGGATGCGACATGGGGCAAGGCAGCTGAGGGTCTGCAGACTGCTGACTGCACTTCCTACAGCTGTGTGACAAAACCTCCTTGCAGATCTTTCATGCCTACCAGGCGTGGTCACACCTAGCTACAAAGGAATCTGAATGTGGTCCAGCCCAGCTGTGTGCCTGAGAAGAGAGGAAAGCAGAGATTGGTGACAGCTCGCAGGCAGGCAAGACCTCAACCATGTTCTCCAAACTGATTTTACAAAGGAGCCCTGTGCTTGGGAGTTCAACAATCAAGCAGGGAATAGGACCTCTAACCAGACACAGGTTTACTACATCTGCTAGAACCCTGAGTAGAACAGAGTAGTGATACCATAGCAATAATGTCTGTGAAGTGCCAGATCAGTGTGGCTTCCATCTTATCTTTGTTGCTGAATTAAGCTTCCTTGAAAGAATGAACAGCCCTAGCCAGGGCCAAGCTCATCAGTGCTTGGAATGATTTATGAAGTCAAAGCAGGGGAAGAACATGGCCACTGAGTTATGCCTGTGTTTATACATAAGCCCATCACTTTGACTTCCAAGATGCTGAGAGCCTACAATCACTTTCTCAGTCTAAGAGAGAAATCTGGAGACCTACAGATGAATACTCCGCTTTGTACCAAGTAACCTACTTTTGTCTTTTGACTGTCACCTCTGAGGTTCCAGCGGTCAAAGGAAAAGTTGGGACGTTCTCTAGGTTTGTTATGGCTGGGGATGCAGCTGCCAAGCACTCCCCTCTTTGAACCCTCTCAGGAAAGCATTGCAAAATTCAAAACAAACATAAGTCCTAACCACCCAGGGAGTCTGGCTGGGTTACCTCCTGGTCATCTGGAACTACTGGAGACCGGATTGGGGTACCACCCACTGCCATTAGGGAACCTGACTAACTCCCATACTAGGGGGGCAAAAGATAGGCAGGTTGAAAGGTCCTTGCTGGATGGCCAGATTTGGGCCCCCTCTGTATCCTTCTGCCATCCCTCAGTGGCTCCCAGACCCAAAGAATGGCAGAGAGTAGATGCCCCACAGTAGATGTTGGGCTATATGGAAGACCTTTCCTTCAAGGATCAGAGGAATCACCACAGCACTAGAACAAAAGACTATTAAAGTCTTGCTCAGGCCCCAGCCTACTCTGTGACCTTGGACAAGTGACATCACAGAAAGCCTTCATGGTTCAACTATTAAATGGGACAAGAATATCAAGCCTACCCACCTCCCTGACCGCCTTTTAAAACCTTGAGTCCATGCTCATCCTCCTAGAGATGAATGGGCTCTCCCTGTCACTTTTCTATTTTATTTTGATAATCTAAAAGGATATCCACAGGCCAACTCTGGCTACCCAACTAGGTTAATTCCTGGTTGTCTGGAACCACAGATATATTATGATTCTAGACATAGCATTTGTGTTTAGATCTAGTATTTGCCAAGGGATAATCCAATAATAGCTCAGCACTCAAGACAAATGAGTAAAGATATATTTGTTTCCTATTGCTTCTTTAGCAAATTACCACAAACTTAGAGGCTTGAAACAATACAGATTTATTATCCTATAGGTCTAGAAATCAGAAATGCAAAATGGGTCTTACTTGCCTAAAATGTAGGTGTTGAAAGGGCTGTTGTCCTTCTGGGGTATCAGGAGAGAAATTCCTTTTCCAGCTTCTAGAAGTGGCCCACATTCTGTGACATATGACCCTTTCTCTATCTTCAAAATCAGGATAGTAGCCTTGACCCTCCTGTCTGTTTCACCTCTTAGGATCTCTCTTAATTATGTTGAGCCCCCGCCAATGCCCCTCAATATAATCCAGGATAACTTGTCCATCTCAAAACCTTCAGGTCAATCTTATTCACAAAGTGCCACTTGTCATGAAGGACCACATATTCACAGGTTCCAGAGGTTAGGATAAGGATACATTTCAGGCCACTATTCTGTCTATACCAAAAGTGCTCTATTTTAGATTGTCCAACTAAAAACAAAATAAACATAATGGTAAGAAATGGTCAGGTTAGCATATTAAATCTTTTCAAAGTATTCACTGATTTCCTACAATAGTTCAGCTGTCATTCCTGCGATATTTTTTCTGATTAAGTTTATTTGTACATTTAAAGCAAATAATACAGTTGCATTCATCGTTAGAATCTTGTACATGATATGTCTTGGTTCTTATTTTTTCCCCATACTTCTGCCCTCCCTTCATCCCTCCACCCTTCCCAGTTACAAAGACTTTGTTTCCATTTTTTCCTTTTTTCACACTTTTTCTTTTCCCTTATTTCCTTTCCTTTCCCCTTCCCGCTGATAGAGAACACTCTAATAGTAAAATCCCTATGAAATGTCAAAGAGTAAAATAATTTCTGCCCTTTGCTCTGTTTAGTTCAGAATTAACTGGCACTGGAGGCATCTAGTTGCCCTCAAAAGTTTTGTAAATGAAAAGAACCATTGTTAACTTTGCTGACCAAACACACCCCCTTCCCCTTGGCTAGAAAAGATAACTAAATGAATTTTAAAGGTAACATCTCCTACCAAAGAAGTGCTACATGCGGGTTAAAATTCAACTGCCTGGCCACCATGTTTTGAATATCAGCAGTGTGGACTGTGAAAAGTCAATGTAACCACCTGAGTGAGACCAAGGCTGTAAAACCCTATAAAAGGGGGAATTGTAGTCCAGTACTGAATCTATCAGGGCACCGCCATTAGGTGTGATCGATCCCCATCGATGGAGTAAACTTTTATTATTTTACTTCCATTCTGCTGCCTCTCTGTGTGTCACTCGCCAATTCTTTCCATAACACCACTTCCCCCTTGGCCATTTTCTTCCTATTTCACACTATTAATTATGCCATTTGAACTTTATTTACACTTGTAGTTTTTTACACCAGAGAAACTATTCAGAATTTACTCAAGTGTATCCTATTTATTTCACTTGAGTATAGCCTCAATGTGCATCCGTTTAGCTATACATGCTCTAGTTTCTCATTCTTTATGGTTGAGTAGTACCCCATATTATAGAAAAACCACATCTTCTTTATCCAGTCTCCAATTGATTGGTATTTGGATTGCTTCCAAGTTTTACCTATTACAAACTGTGACACTATAAACATGGGTGCACATATATCACTGCGGTATGATTCTTTTAATTCTTTTGGAAAGATACCCAGCAGAGGGATAGTGGGGTCAAATGAGATCTCTAATCCTAGTTCTCTGAGGTATCTCCATATTGATTTCCACAGTGGTTGCACCAGTCCACTCTACCAACAATGGAGAAGGGTTCCTTTCTCCCCATAGCCCTGCCAGCACTTGTTATTGGTTGACTTAATAGCAGCCATTCTTCTGGGGTAAGTTGTACTCTCAGTGTTTTCATCTGCATGCCTCAAATGACCAGTGATGTTGAATTATTTTCATATATTTATTTGCTGTTTTTAATTGGTTGTCTGAGAAATGTCTGTTCATTTCAGTTGCCTATTTTTGAATTGGGTCTATTTGGGGGGTCAGATTTTTTTTTAGTTCTTTATATATTCTAGATACTAGTCCTTTGTCAGAGGAGTAGCTAGTAAACATTTTTTCCCATATTATAGGTTGTCTCTTAGCTCTGTTGGTGATTTCTCTTGCACTGCAAAAACTTTTTATACAATGATATCCCAGTTGTTGATTCTTTGTGCATGTTCTCATGCTGCTGAGGATTTGTTCATAAAGTCTTCTCCTATGCCAATGTCTTTGAGAGTTCTACCTAATTTACTTTCCAATAACTTTAGTGTTTCTGTTTTGACATTTAGATCTTTACTCCACTTGGATTTTAGTTTAGTGCATGGTAAAAGATAGGGGTCTAATTTTATCTTGGCAAGTTGGAAGCCACTTTTTCCAACACTATTTGTTTGTTTGTTTATTTTTGGTATTGGGGATTGAACTCGGGTCCTTCCACTTGCAAGAACAAGTGAGCTAAATCCCTGGCCCTCAACATCATTTATTAAAGAGGCAATCTTTCCTCCAGTGATGATGGTTGGCTCCTTTGTCAAGGATGAGGCACCTGAGTATGTCTGGTGTTGTTTCTGCTGCATCTTTTAATCTATTCCATTGATCCTTGGGTCTTTTTCTTTCCCAGTACCATGCTGCTTTTTAATCATAATGGCTTTGTAGTACAGTTTCAAGTTTGAAATTGTAATACCCCTTGCCACTTCTCTGTTGTCTAGAATGGTTTTTGCTATTCTAGGTCTCTTCTGGTTCCAAATGTATTTTGGATTTTTTTCTCAAGTTCTGTGAAATATACTGTTGAGATTTCAATCAGGGTTGCATTGTATCTGTGTAGCAGTTTTGATAGTATGGCTATTTTCACTAGGTTGATTCTTCTTACCCAGGAGCAAGGGATGTCTTTCCATCTTCTTATATCCTCTTCTATCTCTTTTTTCAGAGTGCTATAATTTTCAGTGTAGAGGTCTTTTGTCTCCTTCATTAGATTGATTCCTAGATATTTCTCTTTTTCATGTTATTGTGAAAGGAATTGTTTCCCTGATTTCTTTCTCGGTGAGTCTGTTAATTTTGTACAAGAAGGCTATTGATTTTTGAGTGTTGACTTTGTATCCAGCTACTCTACTGAATCTGTCAATTAAGTCTAGAAGTCTTTTGGCAGTGTTTTTTGGGGGGTCTTCTATGTAGAGTATCATATCATTACCAAATAGGGACAGTTTAACTTCCTTTCCTATCTTTATTCCTTTTATTTCTTTCTCTTGTCTAATTGCTGTGGCTGATGTTTCTAGAACTATATTAAACAGATGTGGTGATAGTTGTTATCCTTTTCTTGTTCCTGATTTTAGTGTGAAGTTTTTCAGTTTTTGACCATTTAATATAATATGGGCTGTTGGTTTTTCATAGATATCCTTTATCAGGTTGAGATAAAGACCACTATTGCAATTTTCTATAGGGTTTTTTTTTTATCATGAATGGGTGTTGAATTTTGTCAAATGCCTTTTCTGCATCTACTGAGATGATCATATAGTTTTTGTCCTTGTTTCTGTTAACATAGTGTATTACATTTATTGATTTGTGTATGTTGAAACATCCTTGCATCCCTGGGATAAATCTGACTTGGTCAGAGTGTATGCTCTTCTTGACAATCTTCTGTATTCTATTTGCCAATATCTTATTGAGGATTTTGCATCTATGTTCATTAGGGAGATTGACCTGTAGTCCTCATTTTTGGTTGGGTCTTTCTCTGGTTTTGGAATCAAAGTAATATTTGCTTCCAGGAATGAATTTGGAAGTATTGCTTCCCTTTCAATTTCATTGAAGAGTTTAAAGAGTAGTGGCAGTAGTTATCTAAATGTCTTGTAGAACTCAGCAGTGAAACCATCAGGGCCTGGGCTTTTCTTTGTTGGTAATGTTTTAATTATATTTTCCATTTCACTGATTGTAATTGAGGTGTTTAGATTTTTTTTATATCATCTTCATTCAACTTTGGAAGTTCATATGTACCTAGGAATCTATCCATTTCTTCTGTATTTTCCATTTTATTAGAGTATAAATTTTTGAAGTAGGTATTGTTGATACTCTGGATGTCTGATGGATCTGTTGCAACTTCAACTTTTTCATTCCTAATTGCATGAATTTGAGTCTTTTCTTTCCTTTTTTTTTTTTTGATAAGGTTTACTAAGAATTTATTGATTTTATTTTTTCAAAAAAACCAACTCTTTGATTCATTGATTTTTTTGTATTGTTCTCTTAGTCTCCATTGCATTAATTTCTGCTCTGATAGTTACAATTTCTTCCCTAGTATGAGTGCTTGTTTTGTCTTGCTCTTCTTTTTCTAGAAGCTTAAAGTTAAGCATTTGGTTGTTTATTTCCGCTCGCTCTGTTTTCCTAGTATGGACATTCACTACTATTAATTTCCCTTGTAGAATTGCTTTTATTGTGTCCCATAGATTCCTGTATGTTGTATTGGCATTATCATTTAATTGTAGAAATTGTCTAATTTCTTCTTTAAATTCCTGTGTGACCCAGTTGTTCAGCAGGTTGTTGTTTAATTTTCATGTATTTGTGGATTTCTTGTGGTTTCTTATGCTATTGATCTCCAGTTTAATTGCACCATGGTCTGATAATATACCGGGATAACTTTAATTCCTTTGCATTTACTTAAGCATGTTCTAAGAGCTAACATGTGGTATATTTTGGAGAATGACCCATGTGCAGCTGAAAAGAATGTATATTCTGATTTTGTGTGGTGGAACACTCTGTAGACATATGCTAAGTCTGTTTTTTCTAAGACTTGGTTCAGTTCTGTTATTTTGTTGTTCATTTTTTGTCTAGATGATCTGTCTGTTAGTATTGGAGTACTGCGGTCCCCCACTACAATTGTATTAGTTCTTATTTCTTTTTCATATTAATGTTTGTTTTGTATAGTTTGGGGCATTAGTATTCACTGCATATATATTTATGATTGTCATTTCTTCCTCTTGTATTGTTTACAAGGTTGTAGCGGCCTTCTTTGTCTCTCTTAATTAATTTTGATTTGAAATCTATTCTGTCTGCTAATAAGATAGATATGCTCACTTTTTTCCTGGCTCCTGTTATATGGAGAACTATCTTCCACCCTTTTACTCTTGGTCTATGAATTTCTTTGTGGATTAAATGGGTTTCTTGTATACTGCATATTTTTGGATTTTGCTTCTTAATCCATTCTGCCAGCCTATTTCTTTTGATTGATGAATTGAGGCCATTAATATTGATGGTTATAACTGTTATGTATTGACTTTACATTGTCATGTTATTTTCCTGTTGTTGGTTCTTTTATTTTTTATTTTTCCCTCTCTCCCTTTAATTTCTTGCCTTACCTAATATATTTGCTTTATTAGCCCTTATGGAGTTGTGGCCTTCATTTTATTTTTCCAGGATATTGTTTATTAGCGTTTGGAGTGTCAGTTTGATGTTCATGAAATTTCTCAGGTTTTCTTTGTCATGGTAGTGTCTTATTTCCCCATCAATTTTGAAAGGTAGTTTTGCAGGTTATATCAGTCTAGATTGGGGGTTGTTTTCTTTTAGGACTTAAAATACCTCACTTCTTGACTTGAGAGTTTGTGTTGAAAAGTCTGCTGTGATTTTGATGGACTTTCCTTTGCATGTGATTTGTTTCTTTTTTCTAACTGCTTGTAGTATTTTGTTCTTCTGTTGTTTCTGGGATCTTGATTAGTGTATATCTAGGTGTAGACATTTTTTTATCATGGCTAGTTGGAGTCCTTTATGCCTCATTTATCTGTATGTCAAATTCTTCCCCTGTTTGGGAAGTTTCTGTCATTAATTCTCAGAACAGTTTTTTTTTAACATCATTTTTACTTTTTCCTGCTACTTTATGGAATCCTATCAGTCTTATATTATTCTTCTTTGCATCATCTAAGCCTTTTTGGATTGATTTCTCAATTCCTTACTGTTTTTAAGAGATCTCTCTTTTCATGGTCATTGATCCCAATCCTATCTTCTATATCTGAAATTCTATCTTCACATTTGTTCATTCTGATGTGAATGCTTTCTTTAGAGTTTTTAATCTCCTGGATATCTGTTTCATGGATTCAATTTTTTTCCTATGTTGGGCAGTCAAGGTTTCCATTTCTCCTGTCCTGGGCATTCATGGTTTCCATCATGGTCCTGAGCTTGTCTATTTTTTTTTTTTTTCTGTTTCTGTTCTAGAGTCTCTAATCATATACTTCATTCTTCTAATCATCTCTGTGATTATATGGGAAATGATTTCTGTTTTGAATTTTTCTAGCTCCTCATTTATCTGTTTTGTTACTTCCTGTGCTATTGATTCAGGGTGTCCAGATGGTTGACTTTCAGACTTTTCCACCTCCTTGACCCCTGAATTTACCTTTGGTGAGGTAGAAGTCTGTGTTTGTTCCTTGTTTAAACATCTTCTCATTTTTATTTTTGTTATTGGTACTGTCCTTGGTTTAATTCCTGGGTTAATACTTCAATTTTCCAGATATAGCTGGTCTTTAGGTTTTGAGTTTCTAATGATTCTGAGACAATCTCATTTTCATTATATCAGGGAAGACAACTGATTAGATCAATCACAACAGCTTAGACCAAGTGACACAATAAGCTACACAATAATAGCATCAAGCACAGCTTGGAAAATGACAATTTGTAATAGTTATTCATCTATCACCTTTAACTGTGTGAATTAAATGAAAATTGAGAACCAGCCCAAACTATGTTTATAGTGACTAAACTCTTCAATATAGCATCTTTACTCTTCAGGATGGGGATTTAGAAGGAGTTGGAGAGGGAGGGATAGATAGATAAATAGGCTAGAGAAAGGTTAGAAGTGAGGTCAGAGGATACAGGAAGATTACACAAAGTCTAGGAAGCTGTTGAAGAGAAGAGAAGACAGAACAAAATATACACAAGAAAAGAACAAACTAACAGAAATAGGGAGGCAGGAGACTAATCACTTTCTTTGAAAACTAATGGCAATTGAGAGAAGGAAAAAGAGAAGAAAAAGAAAACAAATTCGAATTAGAATAGGAACAGGAACAAAAAGGGAGAGTAATGAAGATCAAGGCAGAAGAGAGTGAGAGAGAAAAAGAAAGAAAACAAGATAAGAAAAACAAGATTTAAAGAAGGAAAAATTTTTGAGAAAATAAAAGATAAAAAATTTTAAATGATTAAAGATAAGAGAAAATATTAGTTTGAAAATACAAAATAGAAATAGAAATAGAGGGCCTCCTTCAGGGTATGCCTCTGTTGATACACTAGGCAGCATGGGCAGGAGTGTGCAGGTCTAAGTTAATTAGTCTCAGCAAGCCAGCAGCTGTCCCCTGAGGTTTAGTATGATTTCTGGCTGCAAGGCCCAAGTTGAGATCTCTGACCTCCTGCTGGGTCGAACTCTGCAAGGTTGTACTGCAGGTCCCAGCTGTCTTTCCCCTGAAATTAGACCAGGTTTTGATGTGAGGTGCTGGTCCCTCTGACTTAACAACTATGGTAGTATGGAGTGCCTTTATCACAGATTTTCTTCATTTTTCCAGTGGGCTTCAATTTTTATCTAGGATCCTCAGAGAATCCCTCTTTCTCTTGCTCCCAGACAGCGGGGAGGGGCACAAATATGTGTTGGTGCCACCTCAGCTGGGCTCCTCTGGCACCTTGGGCCAAAGGAACAGGCCTATCAGAGGGTCACAAGCTGCTGCCAGTATCCTATGATTGTTTAAATTAAACTATACCTGAAATACTTGCAAGCTAATTTTAGATGTTCTTCTATTCCAAAATTCAGCAAAAGTAATATTAGAAAATAAAACAACCTTATATGTTTCATCCTTTTCTAGCTCTAAAATTGAGACCTCTTTTGTTAAAGGGAAAGAAATAGGTTGACATGGACTAACGTGGGCAGATGTCCAAATACATAGCTATGTATGCATGTTTGGGCTGATCTCCTTTCCACAAAATAATAAATTTATTCTTGTTTCTACATATCAAATACCCACATAAGTATAAACCAAGCTATTAAGCAAATTCCTGAGGCTGGAAGCATGAGGAAAAGGCACGAATAGAATTAAAGGAGAGTTTTTCACTTCAGTAAGGTTTGATATCTATAATGTTTGAGTGTGTGTGTGTGTGTGTGTGTGTGTGTGATAAACATAGTTTCTTAACAAAGATAGTGATTTTTCATGTTTAAAGACTAAAGAGCTCTTCTAAAGTATGGGGCTTTTTCTGGAAAATAACATCAACTTAAACTTGAGATTTCTGGTCCTCCTATGTGAACTGTAGTCTAACATGCTGTGTGTTTCCTATCACTTCCTATACAATTCCTTCTTAGAGGCCCATAGATATACCATATGCCATGGCAATAATAGGGAATATAGGTCAGTTAATTAATAACCAGTGTTTATTTGCTTTGGAAAACACTCAGTATACTCCAGAAAAATAGGACAGTTCCCATTCCTCAGGGCTGAATCCAATAGATTTCAAGAGAAGAGGGAAAACAACCCCCACCCCTGTCATACCAGAGACCCACATCTAGGTCACCAGCTAGCAAACAGCATAGCTAGGCTTCAAACCAGATGTTTTGGACCCAAAAGTCATGCTTTTGCCTCTAGACTGCCTTTAATAAATTGTGCAATATGGTCCTTCCTAGGATTCTAACCTGGGTTCCTGATAGTTTGCAGGGTCTAAAATAATACTAATGGCCCACAATGCTCCACTTCACTTTGTTCTCAGACACTAGTGACCAGGGAGTGATTTGAAACCTTTGCTATTCACATAGGTAACTCATAGATGAACATGTAAATGAACCCAAAGTTAGAAGGGGCTGGGCTGCTCTATTGCAAAGCCATATTATCTGTGTTCATGCAGATGGTCTCCCTTGACAATTTTTTAGGTAGCCTTTGGTTCTTTTCAGTGTCAAGTTTTACAACTAGATCATTCTCTTGACTGAATGTGATATAACTCAGACTCAAAAGAGAACATCAGTACAGACAAATGGGAACAACTTCTAGAAATCACTGGGGTTGTTAACCTTACCCACCAAGCATCAGATAAACTGGATGGTTCACATGCAGAAAAGCATGAGATTCACCTAAAGATTTAAGACAGGAGCTCTCAGATACAGCATTTAGACATTTGTCCTAAGATTCACCAAAGGCCATGAATGTATGCAGAAAAGGCGGCTGAGCAGCCAGACATGGTGGCTCACACTTAAATCTAGGAGGCTGAGGCAAGAAGATTACAAGTTTGAGCCCAGCTGGAGCAACCAGCAAATTAGTGGAACCCTGTCTCAAAGTAAAAAATAGAAAAAAGGCTGGGCCTATAGTTTAGTGTGAAGGCCCTGGGTTCAATCCTCAGTACTGCAAAAAGAAAAAAAGGCAGTTCAGCAGGTAACCAGCCTAGAGACACTGCCTACTTCTTCCCTGGACATTGCTGGTACTGGTATGGCCACCATGACAAGGCATCCAGCAGAGGATAGTATACACATAACATTGGTGAGCAGGGTAGTTAATTCTGTGTGACATGCTGACAGTCCAGAAAAATACAGGCTTTCAATACAGAGGAGCAAAGCCTGACCCCAGGAATTTACTAAACTTTCTAAGGAAATCAAATCTCAGTGTCATACCACATGGATTCAGTTACTGCCTTGGCCCACTTTCTTGAAAGAAAGATGCATGTGCTTTATTCTACAGGGATGAGGTGGATAAGAATTTCAGCACCTATTCAGATCCAGACTCCTTTCCCCAGCAAGACACCTGTGACAGAGATGCCTAGTTCTGCTCTTAACAGTCCCCCTTTTCAAGGATGCACCAATGGGGGAAACAATCAACCATGTTCTGTGCCAAGACTGGTCCTTCTATCCCACCCAGGGACACAGATGTGGTCTTGCAAATAAAGCCCCTCTACCTATGCTGCTTATAAGCCTTATTGATAAATGGGGAGACACTTGTCCCATCAGATCTTCCAACTCAGAATCCTGTTTTCCATGTAGGAGGTGTTGGGATGACATGAGACCAGATCTGAGACTCCAGGAAGTACTGTTTTCTTCTAATGGAGGTATTTTGTGTCCTCTGAGCTTCTTATTCAAATTCATGGGAAACATGGTAATTTTCCCACCACTAATTTTATTTGATGGATGTCTGCACAAAGGAGGATGGAGTCCTTAGAACCAAAGACCCTGTAAGCTGGGTCAGAGCCCAGAGACAAGCCCCCACCCCAGACAGGAATACTTATACCATTTCAAGACAGATTACAGAGATGATAGATGGTCTTATGGCTGATAGGGCTCCAAATTTCTAGCTGCCTTCTCAGGAAAGTAACTGTTTTTGCAGCATTATATTTTCAGTTTCACTAGCCAGGGTGTGGCAGAAAGTGGAAAAAAAAAAGGCATTTGCCTGCCTTGACAGTCTTCTGTCCTCCACCCCCATGAGGAGAGACACAGCTTCCCAAGGCTAGAGGACCTCCCCATTGAGGAAGTGGCCTGTGGAAAATTGAACTAGGCTAGTACTCTAGATAGAAGGAGGAAAAGGTGCATGAGAAGAGAGAGGTGGGAAAATCTGCATGCCAGCTCACCTGGGACATTCCCTGGACTGAGCAAGAGGCAATGATGGAGATGCTCAAAATGAGGGCATCTAGATGAAGGACCACGTATCCAACTTTTCATTCCTTTGTAAAGCCTGAATTTTTAAATAACTTGCACTTTGAGCTTATCCATGTGAAGTAGATTTCAAGCTCTCTAGTAGATGCCTGAAATTGCAGATAGTATCAATCCTGTATATGCTATGCTCTTTCCTTTTGAATCAAAAAAAGGTTACATTTTCACTTAAAGCACTTTACAAGCTTCTATTTTGAATACTGAATTGCCATTATCTATCATTACTCTTATACTTAGTGGCTATTATTGAGTATAATAGAGGTCACTCAAATAGTAGCACTATGATACAGCCACAGGTAATTTGACAACTTTGAGATAGCTGCTAGATGTCTAACAGGAAGGCAGTGTATACAGTTTTTATATGCTGGACAGAAAATGTGGCAGGTCCCTATAAAGCTCTGAAGACTATGACAGTTGGTTAGCAGCAGCAGGCAGAATCTCTTACTCCCTCACTAACATTTCTTATTCCTCCCTAAATCCTTGTTAATCTCCAAAGTGCTAAAATTCTATCACCCTTCTGATTGAGATATTTGTACCAATTCACTGACCTCTCCAATAAATTCATAGGATCCTTCCTGCCAGCCTCAGGCCCCCCAAGGACCCTGGGAGTCCTTGCTTTTCATCCTTCTGTCCTCCTGATCCTCTTCTCCCAAGCCTTCCCAGATATACTTACAGAAACGATTGCTCCCTTGGTGGAATTCCATGCACACGGCCTGAACTTTATATGAACTAGTGCAAATCAATCCTATCTCTCTAGCAGCTGGGGAGATTTGAAAGGGCAGGCCAAGGTCTTTATTTTACCTCTGTGATTCTTCGTCCTCCTACCAAGGCAACAGAGAAGACCTGATGAGCTGAATGAAGTTCAGACCCGGATGACAGAGAAATTTAGGTGTAGAGTTCTTGAAAGAATTCTGGGGGCTGAGAGTAGCAAGAAGGATGCTGTGAGCTTATTGGCTGGGGCAGTGAATTGGAACAATATTCTACTTCCTGTTGTGTAACTTTTCCTTTAACAGTATTTTTATTCCCATGGAAGAGGCAACAGTGTAACTCTCTGAAGCTAGCAACCACAGCAGAAGTTACATGTGGGCTGTGGAGAAAAAAGATCTGAGTTCAAATCCTACCAAGGGATGTGGCCTTTTTAAATTTGTTTCCTCACCTAGACAATGGGGATGATAACAAGATCCACCTGAGAGGGTTATTGGTAAGATGAAATACAGCAAGATTTTTAAAGAATACAAGGGCTAGGAGCTGAGGATTTAGCTCAATGGTTCCACCATCTGCCTCACAACCACAAAGACCTGGGTTCAATCTGCTGAACTCCCCCCCACCCAAAAAAACAATACAAGAGTTAAGCACTTAATGAATATTTGAAACTGTCAGAGCTTGGGAGCTCATGAAGCCTGGGCTCACTGGCAGTTGTCATTCCCCGGCCAGATTCTGATTAGTGTGAGTGGGGCCACAGAGCAAGAGGTTCTCATGGGGCCACAGACAGGGCAGCCATGACCACTGGCTCCTAATGAGTCCTTTCATCAGGAGATAATTCCATCCAGTGTCACCTAGACTTTATGGAAATTTTCTATTGTTATCCTGTAATACCTAAAGTCTCACTTCCGCTCCGCATAGCATGAACAGCCAAAAGGCCTCCACGATGCTGACTGCTACAGCCCAATGAGGGCTCTGGACACAAGACCCAGGGCCTTACTTCCAGAAGCCGTGAACAGCCAAAAGGGCCTCCATGATGCTGGGACCTATAGCTCAGCAAGTCTCCAGGAGCTCGATGACAGAGGAACAAGAGTCACCCAGTAAGGAAAACACCAGGCTAGATGGTAAACAGACCTTTATGAGTCTGGCCAGACGGCACTCCTGGAGCCAGGCAGCTCAGAGAGGCAACTGCTCAGGGGCTGAGGTCCTTTTTATAGGGTTTTTCTAAACAAAAAGTCAGGGCATTCACAGATGTACCAGAGGACAAGATTCCAAACACATTGCTTATCTCATGCAAGAAATGTTCTATGGTCACCTTTTGTCATACCATTTGTCCCTGGGCAGGCTGTTAACCAAGTTAGCAATTAGCATATGAAGAAGCACAGTCTCTGGCCTATTAGCATGGAGTCACATTAGCTCCTTTAGGTCCCACATTCCCCTCTGGTTTTAGGTAGAATCAAATCCTTGATTCATCATTTTACTTAAATTTTTAGCTAAGGGGTCATAGTAATTTATAAAGGCATCTTTTTAGACTGATAAGTTGGGGGTTAGGATCCCCAGAGCACATGAAGGTCACATATTTTTATCATCTGTAGGCTTCTAAACTCTTAATTTAAAAGCATAATAGTTCATAACAGTTTGACACAATATAAGAGTCTGTGTCTTGATTGTAGTTTTCATTCTTCAGCTGTGTGTGGACTCACCAGCTTCCAGTGTGGTGAGAGCAGGGCTTTGAGTATGTTGTCTCCTAGAGTAGGAATCTGTGGAATTCTGTTTTATTCTAGAGTGGTGGTAGCTGAGCTTGAGCTACCTTGACAGCTGTGGGAGTAACCATAAGTGCCTCACATAGCCCTTTTCATATAGGTCATAAAAGGGGTCCTTTTCCAATTTTTAACATAAACTCGGTCCCACAGTTTTATCAGATGGGCAGGAGTTAGCACAGGAAGGTCCTATTTATTTTTAATTTATCCTTGAATATTTTGAAATACTTGCCCAATTCTAACAGCTGTGATTCTATACTGGATAAGCCCAGTTGAGATAATTTTATAAAGTCTCTCAAGTTACAGGGTGGCCTTTTAAACAAGACCTCATATGGGGAGAACCCAGTATGACTTGGGTATCTCTTATTTTAAAGCAGGCCAAAGGGAGCTGATCAATTCATAAACCAGTGTTATCTGACAATATTTACCTTACAACTCATCATTTTTTTAACCTTACAAGAACTCTGAGGTCAATAAGCAGTATAACACTTTAGCTAGATCTTATACAACCTCTGTTATAAATTCTGGCCCATTGTCACTGCCTATGGAGAGAGGCAGATCAAACCTTGGAATTTTTTAAAATAAAATCTTGCATATCTCTGAAGCCCTCTTTGTTTTTATAGGAAAGGCCTCAGGCCATCCAGGAAAGTACAAATCCATACTAACACATATTTATAACTTTTACTAGGGGTGGGTATAATCTAAAGTTTCTGTTTACTTGTCCTTTTGGCTTATCTGTCTACTTAGCATTGCCATTTGCTATTGCATCTTTTCCTTCTTGAATTATTATAGCTACTTTGTCAGATTTCCACATTGCCTCAAATAACTATATTATATCCTGTTTATTTTTTAATAAGTTTTCCCTCTGCTGTGAGAAGACCACACCTGTATAGACTGTGCCATAGATATACCAAGTGGCAAACAGGAATCTATATAAGCATTTACCCTCTTTTCTTTTGCCCATTGGAGAGCCTGTATGAGTGCCCATAGCTCTGCTCACTGAGCAGACCATCCAGTGGGGAGGGGTCCTGCTTGGACTACTTCATTTTGAGTCATCTCTGCATAGTCAGCATAGCATATTCCATAAAGCTGTTCTCATCCTTGAACAGGGCAAAATCAGCCTCAGGCAGCGGGACTTTCTGCAGATCTGGATGACTGGAGAACAATTTGTCATGAGGCAGTTGTGGTCAGGGGGCCAGGTTCCGAGGGCAAAAAGTAGCAGGGTTTAAGGTTTTAATGGGAGCAAAATATAGGTGGGGATTCTCACAGATGAGGGCCTGATATTATGTGACTCCATTATTTGAGAACCATCAATGTCTTGTTATTTAATAGTTCTAAAAGGCTGGGGAAACCAAGTAATCCATTTTTTCCTAATGTTACCCGGTCAGCTTCCTTAATTAGCATTACTGAAGCTGCCAGGGTTTATAAATAAGGGAGCTGTTTCATCACAGCTGGATCCAAACTCTAAAATAAATATGTCACTGGCTAATTCTATGGGCTTACTCCTTGAGTGAGCACCCCTAAAGCAGTATGATTTTTTTGTTTGTTTATTTTTTTGAGACAGAGTCTCACTATGTGATTGAGTCTGATCTGGAATTCACTGTATAGCCCATGCTGGTCTCAAACTCAGAGCAATCCTCCTGCCTCAGCCTCCCAAGTGCTAGGATTACAGGTGTGCGCCACCATGTCCGGCTGGTTTCTTTCAGCCATGTAAAAAGCAAAAGGCTGGGTCACATTGAGGATCCCTGATACAGGGGGCAGCAGAGAGAGTTAGTTTCAGCTGTTTAAATGCTGACTCTTGCTCTTTACCCTATAATAATTGCTATCCTTCTGGGCCCTTTAAAGCTTTATACATATAGAGAATCTAGATCCTGTAAAAACCTTTTATCCCAAAAATTCTCTCATCTGTTCTAAGTCCTTTTATCTCCAAGCAGCATAAACTTTACATCCTGCCTCCTGAAGCAGCATTAATAGTTTAATACCCTGTGAAGTTTTTATTCATTTTGTACATCAGAAAATTAACAATAATCATCATTTTATGTATGAAACTTTATGCCCTTTAATCTAATTAGGTATCAAAAGCATTTTCTTTTTTTTTTTCTTTTTATTGAGGTTATTGGTACAATCTAGGCATACAATATAATTACATTCATCATTGGGATTCTGTACCTTTACATAATAGGTCTTGATCCTCATTTTTCCCCTTGTCCCTGCCCTCCCTTCACCCCCTCCTCCCCTTCCCATTTACAAACACTTTATTTCCATTTTTTCAGTTTCTCATATTTTTTTCCTCTCCCTTATTACCTTTCCCCCACCCTTCCCACTTTCCTTACACTTTTAGCCCTTTACTTCCTATCTCACATTATTAATTGTCTCACTACGATCCTGTGTACTATTATAGTTTTTCACACCAAGAAAACTATTCAGTATTTCAGTTGAAGAAATCTCTGTATGAACATTAAAAATAGGGAATCCTAAAATAAAACTAAAAAGGAAAGTAAAAGAGAAAAGGCAATGATGTAACATCAAAATAATCCTTAATTCTGGAGATGAAAATGGTCCCTGAACATATTTAAATTGCTTCT
>NW_022900932.1:40841585-40842374 GCF_012274545.1 Fukomys damarensis
AAAAATAAAAATAAAAATAAATTAACATTTCTAGACCAATATGGTTGTCCATTTCTGTATAATGCCAAGTCAACACAGTAAATTGGGATGACTTTTTCCAAAGTTGGCAGCACTGTTAAAGTTTACCAAAATTCAATTTATATGTGTGTGTGTGTGTGTGTGTGTGTATATCCAGACTAATAATAGTATGTTATGAATTGATAGCAGCAACAGCTTTTCCAGATTCTGCAGTCATCTGAACAAAATTGTAGACATTCAGCACATTCCATTAAAAAAAAACAAACAAAGAAAAGAATAATATCCAGACAACAGCAAAGTTCTGTTGCTATTGTGGTACCTGGCACCATTTTTTCTATTAGCCTCTTAATCATCATCTGGAAAGAGAACATTCTAGAGTAATATCACTAAATGTAGCTCTGATTTAGCACAGTCCCTACTATGTATCATAAAGCAGGTACTAGATAATATACATTCATAGAGGTATGATATAGTACTGTCTTACATCTATAATACTAGATTCAGTTTTGGTTTGAAATTTACATTGTCTGCAAATAAGATTGCTACCCCTGTTTTTTCTGAGCTCCTGTCACATGGAGAATTGTTTTCTATCTTTTCACTTTCAGTCTATGGGCTTCTTTTTGCACTAGGGTGTTTCTTGTATACAACATATTATTGGATTTTGCTTCTCATTCCATTCTGCCAGTCTATTTCTCTTGATTGGTGAGTTGAGGTCACTGACATCGCTGGTTATAACTGATATGTACTGACTTATTATTGACATGTTATTGG
>NW_022900932.1:40843044-40907946 GCF_012274545.1 Fukomys damarensis
GGCCTTCATGGCTTCTATCATGGTCCTGAGCTCATCTATTTTTTTGTCAGTTTCTGCTCTAGCATCTCGAATCACGACTTCCATTTTGCTCACTATCTCTATGGTTATCTGGGAAATTATTTCTGTTTTGAATTTTTCTAGAGCCTGATTGATCTGTTTTGTTACTTCCTGTGCTTTGAATTCAGGGTGTCCTGGTGGTTCACAATCGGCCTTTTCATCCTCATTTGCCCTACTGTTTGCCATTGGTGAAATGGAAGTCTGTCCTTGTGTCTTGCTTAAGTGTTTTCTCATTTTAATTTTTGTTGTCGGACTGTCCTTGGTTTAATCTCTGGATTATCACCCAAATCTTCCTGATATAGTTGCACCCTAGCTTCTGTGTCTCTAATGACCCACAGACATTCTCATCTTCATAACATCAGAGAAAACAGCTCATCAAATCAACGGCAATGCTTTACCCCAACTGGTACAATCAGCAACACATTAAGATCAAGCACGACTTGGACACTGACCACCTGTGGTAGTCACTAGTCTGTCACCCTTAAATCATTTGAATTAAATTGAAATCAAGAAGCAGTCCAGAAAATGTCTGCAGTGAACAAACTTTTCAGTATAGTATATTTACCATTTAATGGTTCAGACAGAGCAAGGATGCAAGACCTCTGATCTCAGTTAGCTGATGGCTGAACCCCATGATGCTGGCAGACCTCGGGCTGCAAGGCCCCGATTGAGTTCCCCATCCTTTTGAATGGGAACTCCACATTCATTTGAATTAAATTGAAATCAAGAAGCAGTCCAGAAAATGTCTGCAGTGAACAAACTTTTCAGTATAGTATATTTACCATTTAATGGTTCAGACAGAGCAAGGATGCAAGACCTCTGATCTCAGTTAGCTGATGGCTGAACCCCATGATGCTGGCAGACCTCGGGCTGCAAGGCCCCGATTGAGTTCCCCATCCTTTTGAATGGTTGAACTCCACAACGTTCTATTACAGGTTTCCCCCACCCTTTCTTTAAAGATGTTCAAAGTTGGGAACTCAGAAAAACACCCTTGATGACCACCTCTGTCTTTGCAGAGTGGGTCCAAAGACTTGCACATACAGGAGGTCTGAGAGTGTGTGGGGGGGCTTATGGGGGTTCAGAGGCGCCCGCTCGTCTACCTTCCTGGTGCTTCAGCAATGGCGGCTGGATCGAGAGCAGGCGTGGTTCTCCTTCCCATGGTGGATCAGGGCCAGCCTACCTCCTGGCGCTTGAGCGATGGCACTCAAAAGCATTTTCTAATCAAACCTTTCTATAACATTTTTCACAGAAAATGTCATATTTTGAAAATGACTATTATAAACATATCATAACAACATTTAGAATCTAACCCTTTGATGCTAACCAATGTAAACATTTTATAGCAACATATTTAGCCATGTTTATTGGAGGTATATCTTTTTAGAAGGCTATGAAAACTATGGGGGCTCCCATTAATGAATAAAGACCAGAATAAATTTTTCTGAGAAGCTATCCTTTTTACTATTAACAGGAGTCTATCTAGACCTGCATTTATACTTAATTATCTTGACAGAATTTTAACTTATAAAACCAAATTATAAAATTAATGAATTATTAGTATCCTTTTTGTCATTTCAATCAAAATATAATTGGACTAACATTTCAAACAATTGGACACAGACAAACATAGAAGATCATTTATGAAACTATAATACACTCATATGTATTTGGCCAATTGAATTATAAAATCTCTCTTATTTTTATTTGTTTTTGGTACTGGGCATTGAACTTCGTTCCTTGTGCTTGCAAAGCAGGTGGCAGCACCATTGAGCTAAATAAATCTCCAGCCCTAAAATCTCTTTTAGTTAAGACTAGTCAAAACTTTTGCAGATCAATTAACAGCAATCTCTTGTAGAATTAGAATCAAAAGGAATGAAAGCTCTTTTTTACTGTAAAAGTAAACTTTCTGTAGCATACTTGAAACAAACAAGCAAACATACATAAATCATTTCCATACACCTTCTCTACATACTTAGCACTTCTGGTCTTGTATATCTTTTTTATCTCTTTCCAACAAGGAAAACATACAAAATCCTTTCATATCAAAAGTATATCTCTTTTACCCATACCTTTTTAAATATCTTCCTCTGTCTCATTTACTATTAACCTTCTATAACAAACTTCAGCTGTTAAAATCTTAAAGTGTTCTTTTTCTGTTCTCAGATTGTCACATCTTAAAATATGAATGGTTACCTATGGAACAGTATTAAGCTTGAGTACAGCAAAGTACAAAAGAGCAAGTTAACCTTATAATTGCAATTCAAGAATTTGTAATGCACAAGAAGGATTTTAAGCACACCAATTAAACTTAATTTATATTGAAACAAAGATACATTTATCAAATAGTTAAAATTTCTAACTTGATTTTTCTGGTAAAAATCTCTTGATGTCTGGTAAAACACAATTGCAGTTTCTCTGGCTTGCAGTTTTTTTTTTCTCTCTCTCTATTTTGTCTTTCAGAGTTTTCTTACCTGATTTTAAACCATTAGGGATTTATTTTCTCATTTAGTTCTTTCTAATCTGAGTGCAAGCCCTGTTTTATTTTCTTTTGAGTCTAACCATGCTTTCTCATTTGCACCTTCCAGTGCAGTAAAGCTAAACAATTCTGTTTGCCCCTACCTCCTGCACACCTTCTATCTTAGCAACTCAAGTGGAGGGGAGCAGCTCAACCTCCTCCAAAGGGGAAACTCTGGGATTTGCCTGCAATGATGTCACATTTTCTGAGAGAGGAAAGTTCACCATGGAAAAAGAGCAGATTTGGCAAGCAATTGTTCTAAGACCAAAACTAAATAGTTCTCACTAGCAGCTGATTACCATAGGGCAGAAGCTTGAGCAGCTCCTAGGGCTCACAAGGCTCCAAGTTGTCAAAGTCTCAGGCAAACATATCAAAGACAAACTTTCCTTTTGTCTAGAGTTGTTTTCTGTGGGCCAAGTCTGGCTTAGCTCAGACCATGATAACTTACAAAGTTTCTTAAGGATCTTTGGTTGCAGTTTTACCTCATAGTCCCCCACAAAATCTTTATCAAAATTCTGAATTATGCACTTAAGAACACTTGGTTTAGTATTAGCATTCCCCATGACCATTAGATATTCCCTTGTCCGGGGACACATGACAAAGTGTGGGGTGCCATTCCAGAAAATGGCCTCATACACTCTCCAACCTGGCTGTGAGCTTCCCAGTTCTTTCAGGCCCACTAGGACTAAAGGAGAGTTTCTTGTCACAAGAGTCTCTGTCTTGTCCTTTCTAAGCATGGCCACAGACTCACAGGACTGACCCATACAAGCTCTGCAATGTCAGGAGGGCTCTTTAAACACAAGCGCCCCCTCCCTTTGTTTTGGTGCACAGACGAGGCTACCAATGGCTTTCATAGCTCATTTCACTCACTCTCCTAACCAAGTCTCTTTCACACACACAATCATACAAGAAGTTAATACATTCCCTCCCAGGGTCCCCTTCCAAAGACAAACTAGGGAGCAACTCAGGGGATCTCACCATTCAGACAGATGATTTCACTCACTCGCCTTCTTTCTGTTTCACTACCAGTGAGCTGGCCTCCAAGTCCTAGAAAGGGAACCCAGGAAATCCCAGGGGGGCACCTCTTCCCTTCCGAGGAGGCAGACAGTTGCTCCCTCTGGCGGGACTCCAGTCGAGGCCCAATAGGGGCTGTGTCAGTTATCCCTTTCCTTTCTAGCCAATGCAGCAGGATGATCTTCATAAACCTGGACCCAAATATTTATATAAGGAAATTGGTCAGGATGGCTGGGGTACCCAGTGACTTTTCCCCATGCAGCCTGACAGAGGCCTGGCTCAAAGGAGCCCTCAGCCAGCCATCCAACTCTAAAGGTTGGCCACTCTGATTGACACAGGAAGCGAAGCTTTTCACTAGAGAATTTAACTCCGTATTCATCCTCCTGCTTAGGGGAAAAAAACAATTCAAAATTAGTGAGAAAGCAATCCAGCAGGATGTTCTTGGATCCAGATCCTCCCATCCCTGTTTTAAGGAAAATACAAAGTTAACACACAACAGACAAGACACTGACAAGACAGACAGGTGCCACACAAAAAGAAAAGCTTTGATTCTACCTAGAATCCTCTTCAGGGCCAGGGTCAGGGCTGGGGTCAGGGGAGGCTTCCCGGCTCATCAGCCACCTCAATCCTGACAACAAATGGTTGCAACTGGTCCAAAGCTAACCTCTGGAGGCTTTTAAAGGTCTATGTCAGAGAATCTCCTGCTGGATCCCACTACAGAGAAATCTCAGCTTCATTTACAGTTCCCACCTGGGGATCTTGCTGGAACCTCCAAAAATGTAAGACCTAAAGTCTCACTTCCACTCTGCAGAGCATGAAGAGCTGAAAGGCCTCCATGATGCTGACTCCTATATCCCAACGAGGGCTCTGGATGCAAGACCCAGGGCTTTACTTCTGGAAGCCATGAACAGCCAAAAGGGCCTCCACGATGCTGGGATCTATAGCTCAGTGAGGCTCCGGGAGCTCAATGACAGAGGAACGAGAGTCACCCAGGAAGGAACACACCAGGATAGATGATAAACAGACCTTTATTAGTCTGGCCAGATGGCACTCCCAGAGCCAGGAAGCTCAGAGAGGGAACTGCTCAGGGGCTGAGGTTGTTTTATAGGGTTTTTTCTAAACAAAAAAGTTCAAACATAGGTCAGGGCATTCGCAGAACTACCAGGGGACAAGATTCCAAACATACTGCTTATCTCATGCAGGAAATGTTTTATGATCACCTTTTGTCATACCATTTGTCCCTAGGCAGGCTGTTAACCAAGTTAGCAATTAGCATATGAAGAAACACAGTCTCTGGCCTATTAGCATGGAGTCACTTTAGGTCATTCAGGTTCCACAAAGTGAGCATATTTAAATTGAAAGTTCAAGTTTACATCAAAGTTTTCTTTTACACTGATGGATGATTCTTTCCTGAATGATTTTTTTATTAGTATATAACAATGGATACTGGAGCAAACTACCCAAAACTTTCAGAGGAAAAGGTTATTTTGGCTCATGGTTTCAGTCCATGGTTAGCAAACTCCAAGATAGAAACAGGGAGGTAGAAGGGAATGGAGGAGGAAAATGTGCTCAGCCTATGCAGCCAGGAAACAGAGAGACAAGGGAGGAACTGGAGAGGAGATGCATCCTTCCAAATCATGCCCCCAGTGACATACTTCTTCCAACTTGGCCCCACCTCCTAAAAGCACATTTGGCTAAGAGGAGAACTTAGCTATTAGTGGATAATCCACTGATGAATACAGTGCCACCATGATCTGATCACCTTCCAAACACCTGAGAATTTTAGATCTAAACCAAAATAACCTTGTGATAGGGAATTGTTTTATTCAACAACATATATTGAGGGCCAGCTACCTGTAGGACCAAAGGACAAAAAGTGTGGAACCACCCCCATGGCGTTTATATCCTATGTGAACACTTACTCAAATGTTAATGTCACAGAACTAGAAATTCTGTTTCCAACAGGAAGGAGTGGATGGGCTAAGAAAAATCAGAAACCCCTAATAACCAGGAGAAAAATAAATCTCTGTGTTTTTGAAGTCAAAGAAACAGTAACTCAAATGGTTGGAAGCCGGAAATTGTTTTCCATCCAGCTGTGAATTTGAAACTCCCATATGTAGTACAACATTAAGCTGCTATTTTAGAACTTTACATCTTTTCAAAAGCATCTTAGGAACCCATCCTTCCTCTTGGAAGAAAGCCAGTTTTCTTCAGAAATCACTTCATCAGCAGGAGCTGAGGCATTTCATATGCAACTGTGTAATTCTGAAAACAGGGCTTTAAAAACTGGGTGAAACATCAGAGCAGTGTTACTATGAGGACTATATACTATACTTATATACTATAAGGTCAGATTTGGATACACCAATATGTTTTTTTTTTCTTTTTCCATGTTGAAATGGCAGAAACTTGGCACTTGAACATTACATTCATAAATGTAATGCAGAATTATTGATTTTCATTTACAGGATTTCATTTCTGAGTTACTGAGATTTTCCCATTAGCACCAGTGTCCATGGCTCCAGCAGGCAGTCATAGCATTCTCTTAGATGAGCAATCCAATTTATAATGTTTATTGTTATTGTTATTTTTTATTTTTTGGTACAGGGAATCAAACTCAGGCCCTTGCACTTGTGAGATAGGCACTGGAACCACTGAGCTAAATCCCCAGCCCAATTTATAATTTTTAATTGAGAATTTCTGACAGATACTGCATAAGGAGTTAGAGATAGAATAACAAACAAGAGAGTAACTGTTCCTCTTTTGTGTACCTCACACTGGTCCAGAGGCAGAAGAGTTAGATTGAGAGAACTAGGTCTGTGGCCTAACAGTGTAAGAAGCTAGAGTTCCTTGAGCCATTCCAAAGGAAGGGAGTGAGGAGGCACAGTGATTGGAGAAATTGCAATGAAAAGAAAGGGGAGGGTCAAGCAAGATAGAAAGGGGCCAGAAGTTCTTGGAAAACAAAGACTAGGGAGAAGCCTCAGGTGATTATGGGAACAGAGGAACATTTAAGAACCAGAATGTGATTTTTGTGCTGTGCATACCTACAGGTGAATGAATTCTCTGCCCATACAAACTCTGCTTCCAGTTTCTCCTGAATGCCTGCAGCACTGCATGCAAGAAATGTTTTGAAGAAAGGAAAGAAGGCATGGTCCCTCATAGACAGGCACCCGAATGAGAAAAACACACAGCCTTGAGAAGCAGAGGTTGAGAATCTGCAAATGCAGAAAAATGGTAGAAGAGATAACCACAAGAACTACCTGGGAAAAGGCGCAGAACACCAGAACTTTCCACAGAATGTGGGAAGGGGTTTGAGGTGTTTGTATTCAGATACTGCAGATCAAGATGACTTCAGAAAGCAAGAAGAGCACTGAAGATCACTGAAGTGGCTGACTGCCAGGTTACATATTATTCTGTCCCTGCTACATGCTGTATTTCTTGAAGATAAAGATCATTTATGTGTTATCCATTCAACACTCAGTGAAAAAGTGCCAGTGAGGTGTCAGGTATTATGCTGGTGTGATGGAGACTATGGGAAATAAGACACCATCCCCCAAAAGACTGTTGGTGGAATAGAATGAGCTACTTCTGCAGGGAGAAGTCAGCTACAGAGCCTTGAAATCAGGATTTCTATTAGAATAGGATCACGTACAAGCTGCAAGTCTGTAGTTCTTCCTCTTTTTTTTTTTTCAGAAACAAACAAAATTGTTGGGAATGAGAAACAAAAATGCAAATTCTATTTTTGGTTTGTGAAGATACAGATTTTAAATAACAAAAGTAATGAAGATTTAGCAGAAAATCAAGCAGGAACTTATAAGACCAAGCAGATCAGTGAAGCTTCGGGAAAAGAAATTGATATGTTTTTGAGAAGTAGAGTAGTGTGGCTAATTACCCAACACATAGACAAACCAGATGTGAAGGGAGTACTTGAAAAAATCTTACCAATGAGTGGAGTGGGGGTAGGGGTGACAAGGGAATCACATTTACCTGTCTCTGTTGATGAAGGAGATGTAAAGGCTAAATGATTGGACTCACAAAATCTTGGATCACAAAAGCTAAGTCTACACATTGAAAGGGCACACAGTAACCCAGGAAAAATTAACCCAGAAATTTTGCAATGACTTTACCTGGTAAAATAAAAAAAAAAATTTCTGTGCTGAATATTAAACTCAGGAGCCTGTGCTTGCAAGGCAAGCACCACTGAGCTAAATTCCTGGCCTGGTAAAGTAATTTTTAACTCCAGGAGACAATAGAGCAAAAGGTTAAAAAACAAGATTAAGAGGAGTATTGTGGCTGCTGAGGAGATGACAGCAAGGGTGAGAATCTCTGAATCAACATCAGAGAAAAGCAAGTACCCCGAGGCAGAAGCAAGATAGTCTGATATAGGAGGGTAAATAAAAAGAGAAATTTTCTCCACCAAAATCTAGTGTCTGAGGTGTGTGTGAGGGAAATCAGATGCTGGATCCCGGCACCCCACCTCACTCCCCAGACCCAGGGTACACACAGTCTTGGAGGGTCAGACTAAGGGAGAGAGTCAGCTCTTAAGTGGTGGGTGGCCTGGCTGATGGAATAGACTCAAGTGCTCTGACCTCCCTACCAAGCATGGCAAATGACATACTTGCAGGCCACTGGGTTTTGACAGTAGTTCTCCAGCACCTGCAACCAGGCGATCAGCAGCATTGTGGGGAAAGACAAGGCTTGCCCAACAGAGGAAACAATAAGTCGCCATTCCTCCTGCATACAACATACAGGTGTGCTGTAACTCTGTGGCTCAGGAAGTAGAGTCTCAGGGGAGGAGCCAGGGAGGGAGGTCTGTGCTAGGAGATAGAGAGACTGACATTAGATTGGAGGGCTTGGGGCACAGTACTGAACAAAAGTCTTGCAGGGGTCTGGGGAAGCCCCTGCCCTATTCAGAGCCACTGAACACCTACCTGTGAGTAGGACTAACTGAAGAGGGGGCAGGGCTGTGGATCACATCCTTTGAGACACAGGAGGAAAAGGTAAGTTGGCAGAGCCAGGACAGAGCAACTCTCCTGTTGTTTCCCCAAACATTGGAAAGGCCTCAGACTGAGACAGGAAGGTAGGACAAAGCAAAGCTGACTGGAGGGAATAAGTGGGAGCTGTTAATGACAAGATTCCAGGACACAGACGTGCCAAACAATTTTCAGGACCACAGAGGGAGGAAGTTCTTGCGGGTTCCTGAAACATGTGGAAGGAGTAAAAGGACACAGACACCATGAAGCACTCATTATTGTGCCTCCCCAGTAGCCCACCCTGTTGTAAGATTTGAATAAGCTAAAGTGACTCCATGCTAATAGGCCAGAGACTGTGCTTCTTCATATGCTAATTGCTAACTTGGCTAACAGCCCACCCAGGGACAAATGGTATGACAAAAGGTGACCATAGAACATTTCCTTCATGAGATAAGCAATGTGTTTGGAATCTTGTCCTCTGGTAGATCTGTGTATGCCCTGACTTTTTGTTTAGAAAAACCCTATAAAAAGGACCTCAACCCCTGAGCAGTTGCCTCTCTGAGCTACCTGGCTGTGGGAGTGCCATCTGGCCAGACTAATAAAGGTCTATTTACCATCTAACCTGGTGTGTTCCCTCCTGGGTTTCTCGTTTGTCTGCCGAGCTCCCAGAGCCTCGCTGGGTTTTTGGGCCCAGCATAGTGGAGGCCTTTTGGGCTGTTCACACTCTGTGGAGTGGAAGTGAGACTTT
Source organism: Fukomys damarensis (assembly GCF_012274545.1). Taxonomy (NCBI): domain Eukaryota; kingdom Metazoa; phylum Chordata; class Mammalia; order Rodentia; family Bathyergidae; genus Fukomys; species Fukomys damarensis. The sequence continues at coordinate 40,852,352 of NW_022900932.1, forward strand.
GAGTCTTACACTGAGTACCCCAGGGTGTACTTTCATTTGGGCTTTTATTTTTTCCCCTCTTTTACTCAGCCCCAAGCTTGTTTTGCAGATCTAGTTTCTCCCTTACCCTTCACTTCTAATTTTTCCTACCTCAAGTAAACTTTACCACCATTTTCTGCTTATTTTGTTCAATTCTTTGTTTGAGCACCCCCCCAAAAAAACCCCTGGAAACCACTTCCAGAAGGAGATGCTAGCACCCCAAAAACCTGATGACAAGATGGTATGAGGTCTTACCACCTACCACCCTGTGTTAGCAAAGGAGCCCTCTGCCGAGCCTGAAGGCTGAGCCAGTTTTTGCAGTGAGTCTGAGAGCAGAGCTCTTGACACAGAGACAGAAAGAGGGCTATGGACACAGGCATGGGGACTGGCCTGAGCCAGAGGTCTTCTGATGCTGTACTAGGCAAGGAAAGTCTTTGGAGAGAAGACGCTGAGACGACCATGTTATTTGTCAGGCAGTTAAAGGAGTGGTGAAAGTTAACAGAGGACTGGAGAACTGAGGGCTAGGCAAACCACCCCACACCTGCTTTCTTCCAAATCAGTTGGGGCAATTGCATCTTGCAACCATGACAGAAGCCTGCAACTGGGCATTCCTGGAGCACAGCTTGAAGCCAGGAGCCTGTGCTGGAGGGATTGGCAGCCCTCACTGGTTTGCATAGGCCATGGAGTGGATCACGTGGGGAAACGGGCTACTCATAACCGGGCTGTGACTGCAGTAGAGAGGGAGCTATATGGAAGTTCTGGTTTTTGTTTTCCTGGTTCTTGCTTCTTTATTGATATTGGGGTTCTTTAAATTATTGCTTTACTTTATTTTATTCTTTAAGGCTTTTCCCTTTGCCTTGCTCCCCTTATTTTGATCCTTCTTTATGTTTTGGCTTTTTTTCTCCCTATTCTTTTTCTCCTCCCCTCCTCATCTTCTCACCCCTTTGCCTTTCATCTCCTCCTTTCATGCAGCATATATACAACTGGGGCCTGCACATGTGCACAAAAGAGTAAGAATTAACCAGGACCATGATTTAAATAGTGCCATTTAAGGGCATGCAGGGCAATCTTTTAAAAATTGTGCTTTGAGGATCCAAACAAAACTAACTACAAAAACATTAGCAAGTTCCAACAGTCTCACAGTTGCCCTCTATCTCTAAATACATTTCACCCGTCTGCATACCTCTTCCCTCCTACACAAGTATTCTCTCAAACCCCCTCAACACTAGCCCTTATGCCAGCTATAAAAAGTAATTCCAAGTGTCCAACCTCCTATCTATTTTCACTTATAGATATTTTTCTTACCTTCTTCTCTTCCTCTCTCCTTGTTTTCCCCCCAACTATCCCAGATAAACTGCAAGTAGCTGTATAATATAGTCTGGAAAGCACATTGATAAAGAGATGAAATTATCAAAACAAGTTTAATGTTCGTGAGTGATATATGGTTGGATCTGTGGGTATTGTTACAACCAGTAGAAATTCTCACCCTACAACATAGTGACTAGGTCCAACCCAGCTAAAATGATTAAAGCCAAGATCACATCACTGGAAAACCTAACCAAAGAAAAGAGATTTTCATACCAACAATAAATTCTCTTGACTCTATGTGACCTCAGTATTACACACACACACACACACACACACACACACACACACACACACGGTGTCTTAGTTATTTTTCTTGTTGCTCAACACATACAAGTTAAGGAAGAAAATGTTTATTTAGCTCACAATTTCTAGAGGTTTCAGTTCTTGGCTGGCTCCAAGGTGGGGTGAGATGGCAGAGAAGCATCACAGAGAATAAACAGTCCATGGCAAAGCAGACCAGGCAGAAGGCAGGAAGCAAGCAACAAGAGACGAGCAACTATCCTCTGAGGGCAGATAGCACTACTCACACCCTTAATCCCACTATTGCACCATGAATCAATCCCAGAACCACATCCTAGATCTAACTGCCTCCAAAAGCCCCACCTATGACCACATGAGGCTTTGGGGGACATCTAGATACAAGCCATACAACACACACTCAAACACACAAACACATACACACATGAACATGAAAAATCAAGGCAACAAAGTGCTTCCAAAGACTCCCAATTCTCCTAAATTAGATCCAAGGGGCATTCATGGAGAGAAAAATCAAACACCAAATAGCTGAGTTGCATGAAAAGATTAAAAAGGAAGCAAAGAAACTTAGTGAGTTCACCGAAGACACAACTCAAAGTATAGTGGAACTAACAAACAAATTGAACAATATGGTTATAGAGCAAAAAAAAACTTAAAAGAGCTGATCAAAACTATTCAAAACATGAATAATAAATTTACCAAAGAAATAGGCTTCATGGTGCCAAACAAAAATCCCTGAGATAAAGAGTTACACTGCATACATGAACAGCAGAAGTGACCAGTGTGGAGAGAAAGTCTCATACCTGGAGGAAAGAGTGGAAACACATGATATACTCAGAGATTCCTAAAAAATGACAAGAGATCAAGAAAATTCATCAAACAGCTACTATATGACACTGAGACTAACCTAAAGCTAACTGAAGTTAGACAGAAACTAGAAAATAGCACATATGGAGTAAAATATCTATTTACAGAAGCTATAGCAGAAAGCTTCCAAAATATGGGGGAAGAACTCAAGTTACAGGAAAGTGGTGCTTATAGAATGACAAATCATTATGATGAAAACACAAGCTTCCTGTTACACATAATATTCAAAAGTCCCAAAAACCTAAGGACAGAATCTTGAAAACTGAGAAAAGAAAAAAAAGTACATATAAAGGTAAACCCATTAGGATTACAACAGAACACTCAACACAAACTTTAAAGGCCAGGAGATCTTAAAGTATTTCAAGCTCTTAAAGAAAGTAATTTCCAACCCAGATTAATATATTATGCAAAGCTATCTTTCAAAATTAATGGAGAAATAAGGACATTCCATGACAAAGAACATCTTAGGAAATCTATGAACACCAAACCAACTCCAAAAAGTAATCAAGCATATCCTAGACAGAGACAAGGAAGCCAACAAAGCCAAAAATTCTGAGTGAATACATCAAGCAAGATGAACAGTTAAACAAAAACGTGAAAGTAAAGGAGTCAATCACAGAAAAATAACACAATGATGGGAGTAAGTGAATACATTTCAATAATGACTGTAAATGTAAATGGCCTCAACTCCCCCACTAAAAGTCACACACTGTGTGTTTATGATACTTAACTTGATAAACACTTAGAAAATAAATAAGCTGGGAGCCTCAATATCCATCACATCTGTATATCAGTTTTGGAAGTATTGTTATTGGGTTGATGTTCTCTTGAATATAAAATTTAATGCAATCCCAATCAAAATACCAAAAGTGTTCCTCACTGAACTAGAGAAAACAACCATAAAATTCATATAGAACCAGAAGAGACCAGAACAGCAAAAACAATCGTGGGTAACAGGAACAAAGCAGGAGGCATCATGATCCCAAATTTGAAGTTATAATACAAAGCTACAGTGATAAAAACAGCATGGTAGTGACACAAAAACAGGCATGTGCATCAGTGGAACAGAATCAAGAATGCAGAAATAACCCCAGGCACATTCAGCCACCTAAGTTTTGATAAAAATATACACTAGGATCAAAAACATGCTTGAGGAAATAGAGCCCCTTTATAACAAATGGTGCTGGGAAAACTGGCTATCCACACACAAAAGATTGAATGTAGATCCATATCTCTTACCAATAGTAAAAGAAAAACAAAATGGATCAGAGACCTAGATATTAATACAAACCCCTGATTCTGATGGGAGATAAAACAGATAAAGCTCTTGAAGACATAGGCATAGTCAAGAACTGTCTGAACCTCAACTGTACAAGAAATAGCATCAAGAATCAACAAATACGATCATATCAATTTAAAAAGCTTCTCACAGCAAAGAAAACAACCAACAGAGTGAAGATACAACCTACAGAATGGGAAATAAATTTTTGCCAACTATTCCTTAGAGGACTAATATCTAGACTTCATAAAGAACTCAAAAAATCAGATTCCTCCAAAATAAAAAAGCCAATCAAAAATGGGCAACTAAAATGAATAGACACTTCTTAAAAATACAAATGACCAATAACATCATGAAAAGAGGCTCACCATCTCTGGCAACTTGATAAATGTAAATTAAAAGAGCAACGAGATTCCTCTTACTCCAGAAAGAATGGATATCATCAAGAAATCATGGAGCCACATCTAGTGGCATACACCTGTAATCCCACCACTAGAGAGGCTGAGGCTGGAAGATCACCACAAATTTGAGGCTAGCCTGCGCTATAGAGTGAGTTCCCGGCCAGCCTGAACTGTATAGTGAGACTCTGTCTCCCTCCCCCCCCACCATAATCAAATAATAACAAATACTGGTGAGGCTGCAAGGACAACAGAGCACTTCTATATTGTTGGTGGGAGTATATCCTTAGCCAGAAAATTTCTATTTTGTAACTCTTAATCTCAATGTTGAGTACTTTTGAGAAACTAATGGAGAAATCAAGTTGGCAATTGAGCCTACTGAGCAATCACTGAAAAACCAATCAGACATCTTATGACTTCTGATGTACCTTAGCACTCACCACCTTTGAAATATTTTTTCAAAAAAATAAAAAATCAAGACTCTGGATCTAATGTATCAGTTTTCAGAAAATACATAGGAGATGACTGGGGATTTAGCTCACTGGTGCTCCTGCCTGCCTCACAAGAACAAGGATATGAGTTTGATTCCTTGGTACAGAGAGAGAGAGAGAGAGAGAGAGAGAGAGAGAGAAGAAAATACAGAAGAAATGAATAAATTAACTCACTGGGAGAGTAATCAGTCAAATGCAGAAGACAGGAAATCTTAAGCATAAATGATTCATGGAAAAAGGTCAGAGATGAAAGTGATAAACATTGCATATTTAAAACAAATTAAGTAAAATATAAAATAAATATTATTTGTGAACTTTGGATTCTGATTTGAAAACAAACTGTGAAGAGGAATTGAGCTTTTAGAGATTGATAACCTCTTCACAAGAGCATGCCTCTTGAAAAAGATCCCCTTCACTTCTCTCCAGAAGAAAAGAGGGGACACAAGAAACAACAGTGCAAGGCCCCAGTTCCCACCTTGTGAATATGAAATGCCTGAGCACTATGAAATCACTGTGGTCTTTAGTCATGAATAAAGGACAGCTGTCTGTGTCGACTGCTCTAATGTTCACTGACAGCCTGAAAAGCAAAACTTCCAGGAGGATTATCCTTTGGACACAACCAGCACTAAAAGCACTCTGAACCAAGATGAGTGGGAAACCATCCCAATAAACACATTTTGGATTTTAAGGGAAACTTAAATATAGACTGGATATTAGTAATATTTAGGAATTATTAATTCTGTATATGTGATAATGCTATCGTCTAAGTGTTAGGGAATTGATCTTGTTAAGGTACTTTATGACACCACCGTTTTAAATCAGACCTCCGGGTTCTTCTACCCCTGTAACCTGTCTTAAGTTTCTTTGTCCCCAAAAACCGCACCACCACACCAAACACCTAGCCTAGAGCTCCGGCGAGGTGTGAATTTTAAAAGACAACACGTCTTGAGATAGGTTAAGGCTAGTCTACCCCGCCCCTATGGGAGGTCCTTTCCAATAAACCCATAAATAGTCCTTCACCTCCCCATCCCCCCTCCTGCCACCTCTGCCCCTCTCCCCACTTCACTCCCCTAAATAAAAATCTCCAGTTGAACCTCTCAGTGTGCGTGGCCTAGTTGTTGAGCAGCACAGTTCCCTTTCACTAAAGGTGAATTTTTGTTTATATTTTTTATTATTTAATCCTTTTCTGCTATGGACATATACTAAAATATTTATGAGTGAGAAAATATGTTGTCTGGAATTTCACTCTAAAATGTCCAGGAAACACACACACACACACACACACACATACACACACACACACACACACACACACACACACACACACACACACACACACACCTTTAGACCCAGATGACTTCCCAGGAGTGTTCTAACAACAATTTAATTTAATTTAATGTTACAATGCTATTTAAAGTATCCCAGAGTACTGAGAATGTATCCACTCATTTCATCTTCATGATAATGAGGTATGGAACATCCTCACTTTATATATGAGGTCACTGAGTCACAGAGACAAGAAAAATCTTGCCCAAGGTCACACAGCTGGAGGTAGTAGAGACAAATTTGAAACCAAGGAATACAACTGAGGAAGTGCCTTCCTCATATACAGTCCTTCTGTACAGTGCCCCCAGGAGTTGTGCAGAGCAACTGAGTAGCCTGCAACAATGTACAAGTGGGACCTTTACAACTATCCAATTTGGTCTTTCATAAACAAGTACATTAATGGATAAATCTATGATAAATGCATGGTGGGGTTTCACTAGTTTCAACCTAAGCAGATAGACTTCCTAAACCCTGCCTTGTTCTCAAGAAGGCTGACTTCAGATGTATGCATGCCAAGACTGCGTGGGAGTTCCAGCAGCCTCTTGGCTAACTGCTATACTCCTTGGGAGCAAATCAATTGTTAAAATTTCCTGATAGGAAATGGAGTGATTTTGGCCTGATTCCTTTTGGCTACTCTTGTTTCCTGAATCTGAGAGAGACAGCAGTCAGCTCCTTGTCAGAAACTTTGTCCTGAGATCAAAGAAAAAGCCCCCAACACCATGGAATGTGAAAGAATCCAGAGGCTCACTCACCAAAAATTACTTACTTCCTTGGACTGCTTCAGCATAAGTAATTTCAGCCATTTGCTTCTCTTCTCTCAAAATGTGATGTGTAAGCTGAGGGTAAAACTTGAACAGATAACTTTTGAAAACACATTTCACATGAGCATAGGCTCCCTCAACAATGAGCTAAGAGGAAGTAGAACAGTATGAACAAGAAAACTGGGGTGCAGATGGGTATATTGAGAGAAGAGAGGATTAGTAAAAAGGTCCAAGTATGAAACTGTTTTTTGAAAGCAACCTTCTTCTGTCTGGTGCCATTTTGGAGACAGGTGTGTCTGGGGAAATGGAGGCTTGCAGCATGTGCACACTGAGTGACCAGCAGAGGATCCCAGGTGTCTACTTGCTCCTTGACAGACCAGAAGCTGTGGGAAGTTGTACATGTGTATTATGACTGTAAGAAGTGTGGTGGATGATGCATTGCTCCCCCCACCCCCCAAAACACTCACCCATACTCCTTCCTGTGGATTCTTCCTGAGGATCCTCATTTCATATGGCCCCTAGTGAGGCTGTCAGTCGTAAGCATCTGACTCCTCTTCTCAGTGAATGAACATGTGATCCAAGCTAACCAATTAGACTTCTCCATGAGATTAATACATGGACATTGGGATTCAGAGACCTGCCTCTAAAAATCACTTAAGCAATAAAGAAAATTATCTAACACAGCAAAGCAAGTGTGGAGAGATTTTGTTCCCAAAATGTTGTGTTGACTTAAAGATATTGCCAAGGATGTCATTTCTTTTTTCCTTTCCAGAGTCTACCTCTGATACATTAGGATATTACCACTGTGCTTGTCACAGATGGTTGCAACAGCTCCAGATATTATAACACTCGCCCCTTGCAATTTATTAGTCTGAGTTACAGCAAAGGACCACTTGGAACTGTAAGAGAGTGGCTGAGAAAGTATCAGACAAGGAAGAATAGATTGCATACAAAAAAGAATTAACACAGCAAGCCTGAGACTGCAGTCCTTAGGAAAACCTGCTTATAAGACCAGTCCTTAGTTGGCATCTGAGAACTTGGGTTTGGGGAGGGATCCCACCATTCTCAGAAACGATGAGTTTCTCACTATGCTGAAACTGAGTGCATAAACAGTATGGTTTGTGCTGAATAGTTGTTTTCCTTCTAGGATACAGAGTGTTGATATATACTAGGCAGAGGGAGTCCATGTGATCAGTCCCCAGTAGAAACACTGAATCTTTAATATGATTTCCAGGTAGACAATAATTGCTGCAGGAATTAAGTATGGCAGTGTGACCCTTCTTGGGGAAACCGAATTTTCTATGCACTTTGCTACATGCACCTTTCCCCTCCACTGATTTTACTTTGTGTGTTGCCCCTCCCCTGTAACAAATCTTACCTATGAGTACTATTGGTCCCCCTTGAGAATAACCAGGCCTGGGGGTGGTCTTGGGGACCCGGACACATAGCCACCACACTCCTAAGGCAAACAGGGCTCATCTCCCAGGGGCTCATCACTTTGATGTACTGTCAGTGGAGAAGATGAATGACACGGCAGTGGGGAAATGACAAGAGTCTCCACCTGACATATCTATACTTAATTGTCAGATATACTTACCAGAAGAACAAGAACACCTAAAGGCATCTGTAAGGTTTTTATCACTTGCAACCAAGAGACTCTTGACTCATTGCAAGGGTAATAAAAATATTTATCAAAATTGAGTTAGAAGAGAAGTCTAAAATGTAAGGTATCTTACCAATTATTGAAATCTAAAGAGATAATACTGTACATAATGTTATGAAAGGAAGTGTGGGAAAATTGTGAAATGTCAGTGATGACATTACCGGTAGATTGCCATATGTAGGCAGGCTTGTACTCTGAAGGAGGTAAATGTTTCTACATTAGGAAAGAGTGGAGGCTGAATGGATTGCCTTGAGAGGAGGGAGCTTCTGGTTTCTGAAGTTAGTTGGCAGCTCAGTGACTAATTCCCACTCCAAAGAATAAGCAGGACAGATGAGCCCTACTCCTTTTCCATTCTGATGTTTTGCACCTCTGAATAATTCTGTGGTCAATGTGGGAAGGAGAAAATATAAACAGCTCCGTTCAACTCATCACTGTAGTGTTAACAAAACATAGCATGACAAAACAAATGAACACAGACCAAGAGAATGTCATTTGGCTCAAGAACAACTTGGAGAAAGATCTTGGCCTATTCAAATCTGTTATACTTATTTCTTGTTTCTGGGACAAAATGTCTAACACCCACAAATTAAAGGAGGAAAGATCCATTTTAGCTCACACTTTGGAGAGATTTCAGTCCATAATCAGGTAGTTTTAAGGCAAAGAAGTGTGAGAGAGGAGAGAAACAGTTCATGGCATGGCAGATGAAACAACAGCTTTCTTTCAACTTTCCCCATTGATTCTTTCCAGGCTATAAGCCTACTTGTTGTTGGCCCTCACACCCAAGCTGGGTCTTCTGTCTTCAGTGCAGATGACTAGAGTGGGAGACTATAATACTGACTATGCCCAAAGCAGGCTGTAAGCAGTGCAGGACATAAAGATTTAACCCCACAATTGGCTTATTTGTAGAAGTGAGTTCAGCTGAAGACTATGTGCCAAGGTCAACTCACACCCAAATTCCATTCCCACAACTAAAACCTTCTAACATGAAGGAAAAAGTTCTAGTTACAGCCATATATTTTGTCTATTCTGCTCCTAATTCTAGAATGCTTTGTCTTGTTCTTTGTGAGACTATTTACATTAATTTCCATAGAAATTGTACAACTGCACATCCGCACACATAGTTCTGCCCTTGCAAGTATTTCACATTTACCCCAACTGATTACCAATAAAAACCAGTGGTTTGGACTGGCCAGTGCCTTTGTCAGTTGCACCAATATTGGCTGTCCTGGCACCCCACTTTCTGTCTCTCTTAGTTCTGTATTTTAGTTTAGTTTTGTTGTTTCCTCAGGCCTGTGTTGTACACTAGGCAAGAGACGGGAGCCTACTGCAAGGTTTCTGTTAATGTTTTGGGGGTCCCCAGTACTTCAGTAAATCCACTCAGTCACACCCAGAATTATGCTAAACCATTTAATAGACAATTCCAGTATTAAATACACTCTATCCAGTCACTCTCAAAAGCCCCACTTATGACTGCATGAGGCTTTGGGGCGGGTCATCTAGATATAAACCATTCTACCCAAACCCTCCAAAAGATTAATATACATCCCTTCATGGAAAATGCATTAAATCCATCTCTAAGTGTTGCCAAAGTCCTAACAGTTTCAGCATTGCTGAAAAGTCCAAGTCCATGCCCTTTGAGATTAAAGGCAAATTCTTAGCTGCAAGCCCCTGTAAAAATGAAAAGAAAGTTAAAACTTCCAACATTTAATGGCATAAAATAAACATTTCCATTCCAAAAGGAACAAATAAGTGAACAGAAAGAGATGGGACCAAAGCAAGTCCAAAATTCAGTAGGACAATATTAAATCTTGCAGTTCTATGTCCAGCATCTGGGAGAATCTAGGGCAAGATTTGCACTCCAAAGGGCTTGTATGGCCCCACCCTTATGGCACTGTTGGTGGTTGTAGATCTCATGACTTTTCTCTTGGGCCAATTTTGTTTTTTCCTTTTGGCTTCCGTCAAATGATCCACATTTCTGACTTCTCTGACCTTCTGTGTCCTCCACTATGCTTTTGGCATCACACTTACAACTTCACTCATTGCCATCTCTGGAGCACACTACTGGCCTCCCAGGCCTTTTTCTGAAATCTGGGTGGAAGTCCTTCTGATGGCATGACTCTTGCATTTGTTGTTGTTTTGTTTTGTTTTGTTTTGTTGTTTTTTTGAGACAGGGTCTCACTATGTAGTTGAGACTGATCTGGAACTCACTATGTAGCCCAGGCTGGTCTCAAACTCACAGCAATCCTCCTTCCTCAGCCTCCCAAGTGCTGGGATTATACACGTGTGCCACCATGCCCAGCAACTCTTGCATTTTCTATGCACTTAAACCCAGTACCATATGGGTAACACCTAGATCTGCCACCAAAAGATTCCTTCTTTCTTGGCTGTAGGATGTAAATGCCTGGATTGCAGAGCACTATGCACTCAATCCTGAGAAATGCATTCCCTAGGCCATCATCATTCTGGAACACAGTGCTCTAGGAATTTTTTTTAACATTAAAAAATATTTAGCCGAGCACCAGGAGGGTTTGTGTTTTGCCACAGTGGCCCCGGCTTGGACTTCTTCAGATTCCCCTCTGCTGCACAGCCTGGCCCTATCTATGGGCCTCCCCTGGAGCCTGGCAGGTGCCACTGATTGCCCCGACCCAGCGCCAGGACGGTAGCCACATGGGTGCCACTGAGCACTGACCCCCCTGGCTCTCAGATCCCCTGATTGTGCCAGTCCTTGGACACACTCTGCAGAGGCATAGCTGGCTATAAAGGGTGGTGATTGATCCTGTTGTGTTCCTGATTGTATCAATTGGGATAAAGGATATTGATTTGATGAGTTGTTTTCTCAATTATGAAAATGAGAATGTCTATAAGTCATTAGAGAATCAAAGGCTGGGACACAAGGATATCAGGAAGATTTAATGACTCAGAGATTGAATCAAAATAAAGATGAGAAAACACTTAAGCAAGCCACAAAGACGGACTTCCAGTCCACCAATGGCAAAGAGTAGGGCAAAGGAGGATGAAAAGTCTCATAGTGAACTACCAGGATACTCAGAACTCACAGCACAGGAAGTAAAAAAAATGATCAATCAAGCTCTAGAAAAATTCAAAACAGAAATAATTTCCCAGATAGCCATAGAGATGGTGAGCAAAATGAAAGATATGATTGGAGACTCCAGAACAGAAACTGACAAAAAAATAGATGAGCTTGGGAACATAATAGAAACCGTGAAGGCCCAGAATAAGAAGAAATGGAAGCAATGAACACCTAACATAGGAAAGAAATGGAATCCATTAAACAGATTGAAACAGATATCCGGAGATTAAAAACTCTATTGAAAGCATACATAACACAAGAAAAGATTGCTAAGATAGAATCTCAAATATAGAAGACAAGATTGCAGTCAGTGACCGTGAAAAGAGAGGTCTCTTAAAAACTGCAAGGGAGCATGAGAAATCGATCCAACAACTCCTAGATGGTGCAAAGAAGAGTAACATAAGACTGATAGGAATCCATGAAGTAGCAGGAGAACATGCAAATGACTTAATAAAGCTGTTCAAAGAATTAATGACACAAAATTTCCCAAACAGAGGGCAAGATTTGACATACAGATAAGCGAGACATATAGGACTCCAACTAGCCATGATAAAAAAAAAAAAAATCTACACCTAGACATATAATAAAGATCCCAGAAACCCAACAAAAGAACAAAATACTACAAGCAGTAAGAGAAAAGAAACAAATCACATGTGAAGGAAAGCCCATCAGAATCACAGCAGACTTTTCAACACAAACCTTCAGGTCAAGGAGAGCCAGGAGTGAGATATTTCAAGTCCTAAAAGAAAACAACCTACAACCAAGACTGATGTATCCTGCAAAACTCTCTTTTAAAATGGATGGAGAAGTAAGATACTTCCATGACAAAGAACACTTGAGAAACTTCATGAATACTAAACCAGCACTACAAGGAATTTTAAACAATATCCTAGAAAAAGACGGTGAAGATCACAACACCATGAGGTCCAACAGAGCAACTCAAATAGCCAAGGCAAGAAACTAAAAGGACAGGACAAAAAATAAAAAAAGAGTCAACAAAAGGACAACATGACAATAATAAGTCAGTACATATCAAGTATAACCATTAATGTCAATGGCCTCAATTCACCAATCAAGAGAAATAGACTGGCAGAATGGATTAAGAAGCAAAACCCAACAATATGTTGTACACAAGAAACACACCTAGTGCAAAAAGAATCCCATAGACTGAAAGTGAAAGGATGGAAAACAATTCTCCACATGACAGGAGCCCAGAAAAAAGCAGGGGTAGCAATCTTATTTGCAGACAAAGTAAATTTCAAACCAAAACTGATTAAGAGAGACAAAGAAGGCCACTACATCCTTTTAAGGGAACAATCCAAGAGGAAGAAATGACAATCATAAATATATATACACCAAATTTTAATGCCTCCAACTGTATAAAACAAATATTAAGTAACATGAAAAACCAAATAACCACTAATACAATTGTAGTGGGGGATCTAAATACCCCACTATCACAAATAGACAGATCATCTAGTCAAAAAATCAACAAGGAAATACTAGAGCGGAACCAAGCTTTTCAATGCATGGACTTATTAGACATCTATAGAGTGTTCCACCCTACAATATCAGAATATACATTCTTTTCAGCGGCACATGGGTCATTCTCCAAGATAGATGACATACTAGCTCACAAAACAGATTTGAATAAATGCAAAAGAATTGAAGCTATTCCCTGTATACTATCAGATCACAGTGCAATAAAGCTGGAGATGAATACCATAAGAAATAGTAGGAACTTCACAAACACATGGAAATTGAACAACACTCTCCTGAACAATAAATGGATCACAGAGGAAATTAAAGAAGAAATCAGACAGTTTTTACAAATAAAAGAAAATGCCAATACAACATACTGGAATCTATGGGACACAATGAAAGCAGTTCTACGTGGAAAATTCATAACACTGAATACCCATATTAGGAAAACAGAGCAAGCTCAAATAAACAACCTAATGATGACTTTTAGACTCCTAGAAATGCAAGAGCAAGAAAAACCCAAAGCTTGAACAAGAGAGGAAATTATAAAGATTAGAGCAGAAGTCAATGCAATGGAAACTAAGAAAATAATACAAAACATAAATGAATCAGAGTTGGTTTTTTGAAAGAATAAATAAAATTAATAAACCATTAGCAAATCTTATCAAAAAAAGGAAAGAAAAGGCTCAAATTCATGCAATCAGGAATGAAAAAGGCAAAGTCACAACACATCCCACAGAAATCCAGAGGATCATTAATACATACTATGAGAACCTGTACTCTAATAAAATGGAAAACACAGAAGAAATGGACAGATTTCTAGATACTTATGAATTACCAAAGTTGAACAAAGAAGATAAAAACATTTTAAACACCCCAATTACAATCAGTGAAATTGAAAATGCAATTAAAGACTTACAAACAAAGAAAAGCCCAGGTCCTGATGGATTCACTGCTGAATTTTACAAGACATTTAGAGAAGAACTACTGCCACTACTCTTTAAACTTTTCAATGAAATTGAAAGAGAAGCTATACTTCCAAATTCATTCCTGGAAGCAAGTATCACTTTGATTCCCAAACCAGGGAAAGATGCAACTAACAAAGAGAACTACAGGCCAATCTCCTTAATGAATATGGATGCAAAAATCCTCAATAAGATACTAGCAAACAGAATACAGAGGATCATCAAGAAGATCATACATCCTGACCAAGTAGGATTTATTCCAGGGATGCAAGGGTGGTTCAACATTTGTAAATCAATAAATGTAATACACTATATTAACAAAATCGAGCACAAGAACCACACGATCCTCTCCATAGATGCAGAAAAAGCATTTGACAAAATTCAACACCCATTCATGATAAAAACTCTGCAAAAACTTGGAATAGATGGTCTATATCTCAACTTAATAAAGGCTATCTATGAAAAACCAACAGCCAACATCATATTAAATGGCCAAAAACTGAAAACCTTCAAGTTAAAATCAGGAACAAAACAAGGATGCCCACTATCATCACTCCTCTTTGATATAGTTCTGGAAATATTAGTCATAGCAATTAGACAAGAGAAAGAAATTAAAGCAATAAAGATAGGAAAGGAAGAAGTTAAACTGTCATTATTTGCTGATGATACTCTACATTGAAGACCCAAAATACTCCACCAAAAAACTTCTTGACTTAATAGACACTTTAAGCAGAGTAGCTGAATACAAGGTCAACACCCCAAAATCAACAGCCTTCTTGTACACAAATAACAGACTCACTGAATGAGAAATCAGGGAAACAATTCCTTTCACAATAGCACCCAAAAAAGTGAAGTATCTGGAAATCAATCTTAACAAAAGAAGCAAAAGACCTCCACACTGGAAACTATAGCACTCTGAAAAAAGAAATCAAAGAGGATATAAGAAAATGGAAAGAGATCCCCTGCTCCTGGGTAGGAAGAATCAACATAGTGAAAATGGCCATACTACCAAAACTACTGTACAGATTCAATGCAAAACCAATTGAAATTCCAACACTATACTTCACAGAACTAGAAAAAAGAATCCAAAAATTCATTTGGAACCATAAGAGACCTAAAATAGCAGAAGCCATCCTAGGCAACAGACACATGGCGGCAGTTATAACAATTCCCAATCTAAAACTATACTACAAAGCCACTGTGATAAAAACAGCATGGTACTGTCAAAGAAACAGACCTGAGGATCAGTGGAAAAGACTGAAAGATACAGAAACAACTCCATATGTACTCAACTACCTCATCTTCAACAAAGGAGCTGACCATCCCCAGTGGAGGAAAGATAGCCTCTTTAATAAATGGTGTTGGAAAAACTGGATCTCAACCTGCCAAAGGTTAAAACTAGACCTTTATCTTTCAGCAGGCACTAAATTAAAATCAAAGTGGGTTAAAAATCTAAATATTAAAACAGAAACACTAAACTTGCTGGAAGGTAAGTTAGGCAGAACTCTGGAAGACATTGGCATAGGAAAAGACTTTATGAACAAGTCCTCAGTAGCATGGGAACTAGCAGAAAGAATCAACAACTGGGATCTCATCTTATTAAAAAGCTTTTGCACTGCAAAAGAACCATCAACAAAACTAAAAGACAACCTACAATGTGGGAAAAAATTTTACCTGCTGCTCCTCAGACAAAAGACTATTATCTAGAATATATAAAGAACTCAAAACAATCAGCCCCCCCAAATATAAAGACCCAATTCAAAAATGGGCATCTGAAATGAACAGACATTTCTCAGACAAAGAAGTAAAAGCAGCAAGTAAATATATGAAAAAATGCTCCACATCACTGGTCATTGGAGAGATGCAGATGAAAATAACACTGAGATTCCACCTCACCCCACAAAGAATGGCTGCTATCAAGATATCACACAATAACAAAT
The DNA here is from genome assembly GCF_012274545.1 of Fukomys damarensis. Classification (NCBI taxonomy): domain Eukaryota; kingdom Metazoa; phylum Chordata; class Mammalia; order Rodentia; family Bathyergidae; genus Fukomys; species Fukomys damarensis. Next base: position 40,868,259 of record NW_022900932.1, read on the forward strand.
GTTGGCGGGGCTGTGGGGAGAAAGAAACCCTGCTCCATTATTGGTGGGAGTGCAGACTGGTGCAACCACTATGGAAATCAATATGGAGATACCTCAAAGAGCTGGGACTAGAGGTTCCATTTGACCCAGCCATCCCTCTGCTTGGTATCTTTCCAAAAGATTTAAAAGAATCATTCAACAGTGATATATGTGCACCAATGTTTATAGCAGCACAGTTTGTAATAGCTAAAACTTGGAAACAGCCCATCTGCCCATCTGTTGGAAACTGGATAAAGAAGATGTGGTTTTTCTATAAAATGGAATACTACTCAGCCATAAAGAATGAGAAATTAGAGTCATTCATAGGACAATGGACACATATTGAGGATATACCCCTAAGTAAAATAAATAAGTCACACATGTATAAATACTGAATAGTCTCTGGTGTGAAAAACTATAATAGTACACAAGATTATAATAGGATAATTAAGATTATGAAATAGGAAGAAAGGTGCTAAAGGTGTAGGGAAAATGGGAAGGGTAGGGGAAGGTAATAAGGGAAAAGAAAAATTATGAGAAAATGAAAAAATGGAAATAAAGTGTTTGTAAATAGGGAGGGGGAAGGGGGTGAAGGGAGGGCAGGGACAAGGGGAAAAAATGAGAACCAAGACCTGTCACATAAGAGTACAAGATCCCAATGATGAATGTAACTGTACTGTATACCTAAAATGTACCAATAAACTCAATGAGAGGAAAATAAAATATTTAGCTTAAATTTATTTCCCCAGATGTTCATTCCTTATTGGCTAAATATATAAAACATAAAGTTTGAGATTATAAACCTCCATACCATACTTAATATCTTTCTAAATTTCTAAAACCATACTGATAGCATTATGCTTCCCTAGTATCATCTTTGTTGATAACAGAAACAGCTGGGACTCAGAAGACTAAGGAGGCCCCTCTTCCCGTGAGTTCGCTCAGTCAGGAAGCTTAATGTGGTGCAAGCTACTCCTTCCTAGGACTCTTCTGAAAGCAAAGTCTTTTACCTTTGTAACTTTGAGCTACAAAAAGTGGAGTCCTTCTGATTCTTGTCTACCTACAGGCCATCTTTTCCATTGTCTGGTTACAAAGTTCTTGGAATTTTATGATTTTAGTAACCAAATTCTCCTCTGCTCCATTTTGCAGGCAGTAACTTTACCAGAGCTTCCTTTTCGGCCAAACTCAAAAGTTTTAAAATCATCCTCTTGGGTCTTTTGTTCTTGAGTTGTCTTAAGGTACAGCTGACTAAAAGCCCCCAGCAGTAGCCATGCCACCATTTCAACATTAGACCACCTTGAAATTTCTTCTTCCAGATTAATTAACCTGCTGCCCTTAATCTCAGTCTCTGAAAATGTCTCTGGACATGAGCAGAATGTAGACAAATTTTCTGCCAAACTGAAACACACATGGCTTGGAGTCCTTCTTCCCAAATGAAGCCTCTTGAGTCTGGTCTTTTCTGGCTGAATTTCTGTTACCATTCTTGTCTTTTGAACTCTAACCAGAATCTCCCATCAAACTCAGTTTACAACATCCCCGAGCTGCTTCTTCAGCTGGTATCTGCAAACTTTTTCAAACTCCTCTCATAAGCCAGTTCCAAAGGGTTCTGAACCATGTGGTAGGGTAAAATCACAACAATGGCCCCACTCCTAGGCTATTTTTTTTTATTTAGTTTTGTTTTTATGAGATAGGATCCTGCTGTATTGTTCAGACTGATCAAGAACTCACACTGTGTAGCCCAGGCTGGCCTTGAACTCATGGTGAGCCTTCTGCCCCAACATTCTGAGTGCTGGGATTATAATTGTGTGCCAACATGCCCAGCCAACCCTACTTCTGATACCAACTGATACCAAAATCTGTCTTAGGTACTATCTCATTGCTGAGGCAAAATACCTGACATCCACATGGAAAGGCTTAATTTAGTTCACAGTTTGTAGAGGTTTCAGTACATAGATGCTTCCAAGGCAGGACAGCATGGCTGAAGGACCTGGCAGAAGAGAAACAGTCTATGGCATTGCAGGCAAGAAGCAGAAGCCTTTATTCTGCTTTCCTTTTTTATACCATTCAGGCTATGAATCTATTTACTGTGGCCACTCACACCCAGGTGGGTCTTCTGTCATCAGTAAATCCATTTATTCACATCCAGAATTATGCTAAACCAACCAGCAAATTAATGTAGTATCAGACACCCACGATCCAATATTATGCACCCATGATCCAGTCATTTCCAAAAGCCCCAACAGTGAGCCATAGCAAGCACTTTGCTGTCTTATGTCTCTTTGGCTATATTTTGCCCATTTCAATCAATCAATAATCATAGTCTGGGGGCTTTGAGCTATGGCTAAGAAAGAGAGTAAAAGGCCCACATATTGCTGGCTCAGAAATAATAAAGAGCAAAACCGTGGGTATTCTGAATTGTACATACAGTGAGAATTGAGGAATGGGGCAGGCATTGTGGGCACTGAAGTGACAAGAGGGCTTCCTGGGGACAAGACTTGATTTTGGTCCACGGGTTGAATTGGCTTCCAAATTTGTCCAACATTTTGGCATGCCCAGGCAGTACTGAACAAAAAGCAATTGCTTTGGACCACATACAAAATATACAATATAATATATAAGTAACAAAAAAGTAAATTTACTTTTTGGCATTTTTGCTATATATTTTTCAAAAGAGGGCAAGCAGCCTGTGCTGCAGGTTAGAGATGCCTGAAACTAGTAGAGAGAGATGTGGAACTAAACTGAGCAACACAATAAGGCACAGAGGCAGAGGTAGGATGAGCATGATCAGTGATCAGTGCTCATCGTGGAGAAGGAAGCTGGGCCAGTGAATAAGGTGAGGGGCAGGGAGAATCTTGAAAAGTAATGAAGACATGAGTGGGTCCTGAATTTGAGGAGTCTGCCCATCCCTCCTGATGCAGGCTCCAGCACAGTGGTCTGGCTGTGGTCCAGCTAAAGTTCCCAGGGAGAATTGGAGACAAGAAAGATCATGAGGGCCACCAGCCCTGGAGACAGTCTTGGGTCTTAAAGGGACTAGAGAGGGGAGAGTCAATGAGAACAAAGAAGACAGGCAGACTGGAAAAGCAGAAACAAGTGTAAAAGAAGTAGAGCTTGAAGGTTAAGCCCAAACATGACAGAGAGGTCAGGGAGCCTGGCTCCAGGACTTTCTGCTCAGGAGTCCAGAATTCCCCCTTGTGCATGCAGAGGACACACACAGTTGCTCTGCATTTATGAAGCCTCGCACTGACACCAAGGGGATGGTTAGGAAATAGCTTGGCAAGGTCAGTCCTGTCCAGGGAAATTCCCATGAGGGTGTGTCTGTGTCTCCAACTCCTCCTCCTCCTTCCTTCCCATATTCCTTGTTGCTTCTTTCTCTCCTTTCTTACCTTTCTGTTTCTTCTCCTCCTCTCCTCCTCTCTTAATTTTCTGGCTTCCAGAGCAAAAGGAGACACAGTCCTCCCTTCCCCAACTGTGTCCCCATGCTTGGAAGACAGACCCACTGCCATCAGCCTGGCTTCCACTGCCTCAACCCAGAATATTCTTACTCTCAAAGCTCCCAAGTGGCTGCCAACCAGCTTAGTGATAGAGGGGAACATGGTGGCATTTGGGGGAGGAGAGACACTGCTTTCTAGAATGATTGGCTTCTATTGCAAAAGCTGTGGGTGTGCTCAAGTTGTGTGAACAGGCCCAGCCCACCTAACCTTCTGACAACACTTGCCAGGCTCCTCAAGGAGGTGGGGCTGTCTTTTCTTAAACACGTGCCTGAGCACACAATACACATACAGTTATCCATGCTATATTATAAGACATTCTAAATCCTCAGGATCTTAGAAACCTACCTAAAAAAAGACTCACATTTATAGATGGAAATTTGTTGTGTATGTTATGTGTATTTTACTATGCTAGAAATATTTTTATATATAATCTTTTTAAAAATAAATTTTAGAGCTGGGGATTTAGCTCAGTGTTTCTGCTGCCTACCTCAAAAGCACAAGGTCCTGAGTTTAATCCCCAGTACCAAATAAATAAATAAATTTTATTTTATCCCATTCCCTCTTATGTGCCCTCTCCTCCCTACATACAAAAGATTTTTTTCTGTTTTCACTTTTGTTTTCTTGTCCCTTCCTTTTATTCTCCCTCCCTCTTCCCCTGTTCTCCTTCCCATTTGAGCACTTTCTTCCCATTTCCCAACACCCATTATACATTTCAGTGCTTATATCCTCTTGTGGTTTCTCATATCAGAGAAACAATGTGATATTTAAACATTGGTATCCAATTTATTTCCTTTATGAGCATGGCCTCAAAGTCCACCCAGTTAGCTATAAATGTCTGAAGATCATCCTTCTTTATGGCAGAGTAGTATTCCATTGTATAAAGGAAACATCTTCTTTATCCACTCAATATCTGATGGGCATTTCCAAGATTTAGCTATTACAAACTGTGCCAGTATAAACATGGGTGTGTATATATTGCTATGGTGTGATGTTTTAATTCTTTTGGGAAGACGTCAAGAAGGAGAATAACTGGGTCAAATGGAACCTATAGTTTTAGTTTTTTGAGGAATCCCCACCCTAATTTCCACAGTAGTTGCACTAGTCTATATTCCCACTAACAGTGGAGAAGGGTTCCTTTTTCCCCAGAGCCACACCAGCATTTGTTATTGGTTGATTTCTTGATAGCAGCCATTCTTTCTGGAGTGAGGTGGCATCTCAGCATTGTTCTCATTTGCATTTCATGAATGATCAGTGATGTTGAACATTTTTTCATATATTTATTTCCTGTTTCTACTTCTTTATCTGAGAAGTATCTTTTCATTTCAGATGCCAGTTTTTGGATTGGGTCTTTAGATTGGGGAGATCCTTTTATTTTCATTTTTTTAGTTCTTTACATATTCTAGATAATAGTCCTATATCTGATGAATAGCTTGTAAAAAATATTTTTTCCATACTGTGGGTTGTCTCTTCACTCTGTTGGTTGTTTCTCTTGCTGTGAAAAAGATTTTTAATAAGATGAGGTCCCAGTTGTTGATTATTTGTAGTAGTTCCCATGCTGTCTGTGTTTTGTTCATGAAGTTGTTGCCTACTCATATGTCCTCAAGCAAGTCTCTTCCAGGAGATTTAGTGTTTCTACTTTAATATTTAAATCTTTGATCCATTTTTTATTTTAGGTTATTGTGTGGTAAAAGACATGGCTCTTGTTTCAATCTTCCATATGTGGAAAGCTAGTTTTTCAAGCACCATTTATTAAAGAGGCTGTCTTTCTTCCATGAAGGTATCTGGTTCCTTTGTCCAACATTAGGTGGCTGACTATGTCTGGAGTTGTTTCTGCATCTTCTAGTCTGCTCCATTGATCCTCAGGTCTGTTCTTTTTCCAATTCAATGCTGTTTCTATTACAGTAGCTTTGTAGTATAATTTAAAGTCCCTGCCTCATCTTTGGCCCAGAATTATCTTTGCTATTCTAGGTCTCTTCTGGTTCCAAATGAATTTGAGGAATTTTTTTCTAATTCTGTGAGACATGCTGTTGGAATTTTGTTTGAGATTTCATTAAATCTGTATAACAATTTGGGAAGTATGGCCATTTTCACTGTATTCATTCTTCCTATCCAGAAATAAGGGATATCTTTCGACTTTCTGATATCCTCTTCAATCTTTTTCTTCAGAGTACTGTAGTTTTCAATGTAGAGATCTTTTACTTTTGTTAGATTGATTCCTAGGTATTTCATTTTGGGGGGGATGATATTGTGAAAGGGATTGTCTCTCTAACTTCTCTCCATGAGTTTGTTATTTGTGTATAGGAAAGCTATTGATTTTTGAGGGTTCATGTTGTGTCCAGCTATGCTATACTTTGATTATCAAATCCAGAAGTCCTTTGGTAGCATTTTTGGGGTCTTCTATGCAAAGTATCATGTCCATTGTAAATAATGATAGTTTAAATTCTTCATTTTCTATCCTTTTCCTCTTATTTATTTCTTTTGTCTAATTTCTCTGGCTAGTGTTTCCAGAGCTATATTGAACAAGAGTGGTGACAATGGACATCCTTGTATTATTCCTGATTTTTGAGTGAAAGCTTTCAGGTTTTGTCCATTTAGTAAAATGTTGGCTATTGGTTTGTCATACATGGCTTTTATCAGATTGAGATAAAGACCATCTGTATCAATTTTCTGTAGGGATTTTATCATGAATGGGTGCTAGGCCTTGTCAAACACTTTTTATGCTTCTATCGAGAGGATCATATAGTTTTTGTCCATGTCTCTGTTAATATAGTGTATTACATTTTTTTCCAGTAACAGGAATCAAACTCAGGACATTGCACTTGCCAGGCAGGCACAACACCACTGAGCTAAATCCTTGGCCTATGTATTACATTTATTGATTTGCATTTGTTGAACCATCTCTTCATTCCTGGGATGAATCCAACTTGGTCATGGTGTATAACCTTGATGATTTGCTGCAGTCTGTTTGCCAGTCTTATTGAGGATTTTTGTATCTATGTTCATTAGGGAGATTGGCCTGTAATTCTCCTTTTGTTTTGATTCTTCTCTGGTTTTAGAGTCAGGGTAATGCTTGCTTCCAGGAATGAATTTTGGGCTATTGCTTCCCTTTCAATTTCATTAAAGAGTTTGAGAAGTAGCAACATTTGGTTTTTTTAAATGTCTTGTAGAATTGAGCAGTGAATCCATCCTGGCCTGGGATTTTCTTTGTTGGCAGGTTTTTAGTTATATCTTCAATTTCATTGGCTGATATTGGTTTATTTACAATTTCTAAATCTTCTTGATTTAGTTTTGGTAATTCATATGTATCTAGGAATGTGGCCATTTCTTCTGTATTTTCCATCTTATTATAATACAGGTTCTCAAACAAGGTATTGATGATCTACTGGATTTCTGCAGGGTCTATTGTGATTTCACCCTTTTCATTCCTAATTGTTTAGATTTGAGTCTTTTCTTTCCTTGTTTTGATAAGGTTGGCTAAGTGTCTGTCAATTTCATTTAATCTTTCAAAGAACCAACTCTTCAATACATTGATTCTTTGTAATATTTTTTTTACTCTCCATTGAATTAATTTCTGCTCTGATTTTTATAATTCCTTCCCTTATATGAGCTTTGAGCTTGACTTGCTCTTCTTTTTCTAGAAGCTTGGGGTGCAACATTAGGTTGTTTATTTGAGCCTGCTCTGTTTTCCTGATATGGGTATTCACAGCTGTAAATTTCCCCCATGGGACTACTTTCATGGCATCCCATAAGTTATGGTATGTTGTATTATCATTGTCATTTAATTGTACAGATTGTCTGACTTCTTTAATTTCAATAGATGGAATTTAAAAGCCAAGATCAGTACCAAACCCAGCCATAATGGTTTCAGTGAGCTACAGTGAAATCAATAAATCAATCTTGGGTCCCAGGTATGATGTGAGAAACATTTGGGGGGGGGTGGAGAGATGGTTCTGCCTGTAGAAGCCCCTAAACTACCAATTCTTGTCTATAAGAGCAATATGTGAAAAATTCAAGTAGCTACGTGCCCTTGAGACTTCTTTCCAAGGGGGGACGTGAACCAGTGTTTGGAGTTTGTATCAAAAGTACTCCTGCAGGATGGGTGTGGTGGTGCACGCCTATAATTCCAGCACTTGGGAGGCAAAGGCAGGAGGATCACTGCGAGTTTGAGAACAGCCTGGTCCACATAGTGAGTTCCAGGGCAGTCTCAACTACATAGTGAAACCCTGTCTCAAAAAAACAAAACTGCTGTCTCTTGAGAGTTGCTGCTGTGTACATACACATGTGCAATACTTTCACCTATACACCTGGACCCATATGTACATGTTCACATGCATCACCATAGAAACATACAAAAATTATACAGACTTTCTTCTTTACTATTTTATTCAAAAGTTTATTAGTTACAAAGATGGCATCCTTCAAATAGCACAGAGATAATATTTTAAAGGAATACTCTCAATCCCTTGATGTAATAAGTGGCAACAGTTTAAGGTATATCCTTATGTATCTTTCCCCACACTGATGCTAACATATATGAAATTAATCAAGGATTTTTAGATCTAAAAATATAATTATTCCTAAACTTGCTTTTCAATAGCTCACTTTTAAACTTAATAGTATTTGTTAGGCATTTTTTTCAATTCAAGATATATATAGCTCTCACTCTTTCTAATGGCTGCACACACATATACGTAACCCGCACCTACTTGTGCTGAGACAAGTGTACATATGTACATGCAACACCCAACCTCATCCTACACAATCCTATCCCCAAGGCCATCCTGGCACTGTCTCCATCCATGGCCCTGGCATGCCAAACATAAGGTACTGCCGAATGGCTTCCCTCTCACAAACACCTTCCAAACCTCACTGGCTGCTCTCCTATGGAGTGATAAAATGTGGTCCACTGTACCTGGGCTGTGCTGCCAAAAAAATGCACTTGTAACTTTCCATACCCATTTGCATTTCCAGGGATAGAAACTATAGCCTTGGACTGTGGACCAAGCTGGGCACCAAGCAAACACTTGTAGAACCTGCCATGGTGATGGAGGAGAGATGGGAAATTGGTAGCACCATAGGAAACAGGCAATGTCCTGGAGCAGGAGCACACCCCCAAGATGAGAGATCACAAGCATGGGCTTCAGCCACATCCTGACATTAATTCACTGTGTGACCTCAGGCAAACCTTTAGCCTCTCTGGGCTTTATTTCCTCTTCCATAAAATGAAGCACAAGTGTTGCCTTGAGTCAATGTCTTTCTCCTTTGAGCTCAGTCCCCTCTCACTAATCCTCTCCCAAGACTTGATTCCCTACACCCTTAGGGCAACTAAAGGGAACTTGTCAAACCAGGGTAGAGACTGGGTTGGACCAGAAAACCAGTAAGAGAAACTGTCTTTGAAGCCAAGGGTTTTCTAGGCCTGGCAAAGCCTCACCTCTTTCTTTTAAGGCAGGAAGTGCTCTCTTTGTACTTTGGAACCATACTGCACAGAAATTATACCTGGAGATACCACTAATTTTTTTTTTTTTTTTTTTTTTTGGTACGGGGGATTGAACTCGGGTCCTTGCACTTGCAAGGCAGGGCACCAAACCGCTGAGCTAAATCCCCAGCCCCAACTTTTTATTCTTAATTGAAAAAATAAAAATAAAAGAATAGTAGTTCAGCAAGCTTTTATCACTTCCTACCCTGCTAAGTGAGTACTTGTCTGGTATTTCTTCTTTGTTGACCTGGCCCCTTATTTACTCTTTTCTACATCCCCAGGGTCTGGACAAAGCTTATTGTGACAGTTAGGGTAAATTGTCAACTTGATTGGATTGAAAGTTACCTAGAGGATTAGTAAAACAAAAGCAAACTTCTGGGTGTGCATGAATGGGTCATGGAGCCATGACTCTGGGTACTGTATCTGGTCCCTGACCCTGCTTCTGGGATGCTGTACCCCTACTCTGCTTCCTAGCTACCATGAAGCAGGCAGTTTTGCTCTGTCATCCCCTTTAACCATGATATTCTTGCCTTGGAGCTAACAGAGCATGGATAGAATCCTTTAAAACCTTGAGCCAGCCAGGGATTTAGCTCAGTGGTTCGGTGGCCTGCCTTGTAAACGCAAGGACCTGAGTTAAATCCCTGGTACAAAAACAAACAAACAAACAAAAAAAAAAACCTTGAGCCAAACTAAATCTCCCACCTTTGTGTTGTAGATGTTGGTAATGTGTCCTATTGATGAAAGGCTATTACAGAAAATTGGCACCAGAGAAACAGGATCATTGTTGTAACTATACCAGCCTATGTGATTCAGAAACATTTAGAACTTGTTTGCAGGAGGAATTTAGAAAGGTCTCAAGATGCAGGTTACAGAAGCCTTTGAATGCTGTTTCACAGCCTGACTGGCAATTCTGGTTGGAGATCAGAAGATCAGAGTATGATAGGAATGGAAACAATAAATGCCACAGTTGTTGCTGGGACTCAAAACTTAAAGGAGAGGCTTGTTTTGGCTCACAGTTTCAGTGGTTTCAGTCCATGGTTTGTAGGCTTGCAGGCAGAACTAGCATGAGAAAGGGCATGGTGGCAGAAAGCAGCTTTTGCCATGGTAGTCAAGACGTAGAAGGAGAAAGAGAAACCAGGGACAAAAAAAACACCCTTCCAAGTCATGCCCTCAGTCACCCACTCCTTCAAACCAGGCCTCACTTCCAAACATAAGATGTTGGAGGGACATTTTATATCTTAGCTGTAACATTCTGCTAAAGGCTCATGTCTGTCTCATTATGCAAAATTCATTTAGTCCAGCTTTTCAAGATACAAAAATCTTTTTTAAAATATTTTTTTACTTCTATTAGTGCATGTTTTCAGTACACCATGATTAAATTCACTGTGTGGAGTTGGTACATGTACATAATACATTTTTTCATTTCCCCTCCACTCCCTCCCTTCCTCCATCTCTTCTTCCCCTTCCCATTTTCAAAAGATCTTGCTAAAAAGTCCAAGTCCAGAGACTCCTCTGAGACTCAAGGAAAACTCTGAACTGTGAGCCCTGATAAAAATAAAAAAGAAAGTTAAAAATTTCCAGAATATAATGGTGCAGGGTAAACATTCCCAGTACAAAAGTGAGGAGTTGGGGAATAGAGAGAAATTGAACCAAAGCAAGACTGAAACCCAGCAAGCAAACATTAAACCTTATAATTGTATGACCAGAATCCCAGGCAGATTGTGGTGAGTCTGAGCTCCAAAGGGCTTGGGCAAACCCTCTCTTATGGCCTTGCTTATTGTAGCCTACATGGCCTCTCACTTGGACTGGCTCCACTGGCCTGAAACTTTCTTCAGCAGATGTTCCACATTTATGATATCTCTAATTTTGGGGGGTCTGTACTGCACCTTCAGCTTCATGCACTGCTCCAAGGGTTCCCTGGCAGGGACACTTTTGCCTGGCTTCCAAGGCCTTCTGAAATCTAGGGGGAAGCCTTCATAACTGCAGAACTCTTGTATTCTGCATATCTGATAAACCAGCACCATGTGGATGATGCCAAAGTCAACCATCAGCCTGAGCATTAGCCAAGGCTCCGTGGACTGTGGCTACCTCTGCATGCTTGAATAGCTGAACTCGAAGATACTCTTCCCCAGGAATCCCTGACTATGCAGGGTCCCAGTGACTCTCTTCTCAAACAAAAGATTTACAGTTTTGAATCTTTAGCCTGTGATGATTAGGGTCTTGTTGATTGATGACATGACCTTAAGACATCTTTCTTCTTGTCCCTGCACAAAGTACTTAGTTTCTTTTTAATACTAACGTTTACAGCAACCATTCTGTCCTTGGCCCCAATTTTATAGGTACTTCCTTTCTGGTGAAAATGCAAACTTTTCAAATTATTCAGTTTTGCCGTTTGCTTTTGATTCTCATTGTAAATCTAAGAGCAGCCAGCTGTACTCATGCTACAGTCTGAACACTGGACTACCTTGAAATTTCCCCCACCAGATTTATTAGTCTACCACCCTTAATCTAAGTGCTCCACAATGTCTCAAGAAATGGGCAAAATGTAGACAGATTTTTTTTTTTTTTTTTTTTTTTTGCCATTGCATAACACACATATTCTCCTGTCCAACTGCCAATAGAGCTCTTGTTCCTGACTGAATTTCCTGAGCCTGGACTTTACTGTCAACCTTGCTATCAGCATTCTGATTTCTGTCCTCTGACCAGTATCACATATCAAATATATTCACAACATTCTAGGGCTTCTCTAACATATCCCCAAACCTTTCCAAAGTCCTGAAAACTAGTTTCAAGGGCTTCTGAAATACATGGTCAGATGCAGTCACAGTAACAACTCACTCTCAGCACCAATTCTCTGGATTAATCATTTTTCCATCACTGGGACAAAATACCTGACATCCACAACATAAAGGAAGAAAGGTTAGTTTGGATTACAATTTCAGTGGACTAAGTATGCAGTCAAGCAGGACTTAGAGGATCAGTAAAACACACTTCCAAGTATGTCTAGATGGGTCATGGAGGCTTGACTCTGGATATAGCCTCCATGGTGAAAGAGCATGGTGGAGGAAAGCTGTTCAACCATGATGACCAAGTAGCAGAGAGAGAAGGGAGAAGTGAGAGAATGTGATATACACTTTTAGGTCATGTCCTCAATGATCTGCCTCTTCCAAGGCCCACCTCCAAAGTGAGATTTGGGAAGACATTTTAGATCTAAACCATAAAATGAAGATAGAGGACAATGTTCTGCTGGCCTCTAGGCTTTCTTTGGTCTGACTCTTTCCTATCCTTTCTATTCTTACCCTTAGGAATGGAAATGTTTACCCTGTACTATTATATGTTGGTCATTTGTAACTTGGCTTTTGAATTTTGAAGGGTTTCTAGCTAAGAGTTTGCCTTGAGTCTCAGAGGATACTTTAGACTTAGATGTTTGATCAATGTTGGAATTGGTGAGACTTTAGGAAGGGTATTAATGTGTTTTCAGTTTTATGTGATATACTTATATAGTGTTAGGCAGAATTATGGCCATGTGTTTATTTGGAGGTTATGGTTTAAGGAGATGTGTCTGGGTGATAAGTTGATAGTGGGCAGAATGTGACACTTAAACTGGACTGTCAACTTGATCAGCTTGACAACAAAATAGAGGATTAGTAAAACACACCTCTGGGTGTTTCTGGGTAGGTCATGGAGGCATAACTTTGGATACTATATCTGGCCCCTGTCTCCTGAGTCCTTCCTCTTGAGTGCTGTTCCCCTTCTCTGTTTCCTGGCTGCCATTAGTGAGCAACTTTATTTCGCTACACATTTCCAACATGATATTCCTCCCTTGGATCAAACCAACCATGGGTTGAATCTTCTGAAGTCATGAGTTATATTAAAACTCTCTTTTAAGATACAAGAGTGTCTCAGCAGCCAGGTGTGGTGGCACATGCCTGTAATCCCAGCACTCAGGAAGCTGAGGCAGGAGGATCGCTGTGAGTTCAAGACCAGCCTGGGCTACATAGTGAGTTCCAGGTCAGTCTCAACTACATAGTGAGACACAGTCTCAAAAAACAAACAAAGAAGAAGAAGAAGAAGAAGAAGAAGAAGAAGAAGAAGAAGAAGAAGAAGAAGAAGAAGAAGAAGAAGAAGAAGAAGAAGAAGAAGAAGGAGAAGAAGAAGAAGAAGAAGAAGAGGAGGAGGAGGAGGAGGAGGAGGAGGAAGAGGAAGAGGAAGAGGAAGAGGAAGAGGAAGAGGAAGAGGAAGAAGAAGAAGAAGAGTGTCTCAGCAATGGAAAGCAGACTAATACACTTATTTGATAAGTGTTTAATAAACATTTCTATGTCTACTCTGGTCAATTATAAATATAATATGTTTGTATTGTTTTAAATTCCAATTAAAGAAAATTGGTTAAATTTAATAAGTACAAAGTTTTCCAAAATTCTCTTGCAACTCCCTCCCCATAAATAATCATTATGAAGAGTTAGGCAACATTCTTCTATACTAGCATTTCTCAACCTTACACTATTTTTTTTTTTTTTTGGTTTGAAAGAATTGGAGATATTTTAATCTATCTCTTAGTAAGAGCCATGTAGATTCCGTTTAATTTAAATCACATGAAAAATAGCATTTGCATTCTCAAATTCGCCTATTTAGAATATCTGGCCATTATTTTATCAAAATAAACTGAAGTAAAACAAAATGAAATAAAGCAAACTCCAACACAGTATATATTTTTATGACAATGAAATATTCCACTGTTTTTTAAATTAAAAATTTAATCATCTGCTCCAGATTCAATTCAGTTTTCACTGCTAACCTGATAATGACAATCCTGTATTCTTTAGAGCAGAGTTTCTCAAACTGGCCATTACTGGCATTTCAGGCTAAATAATTCCTTGTAAGGAATTTTCCTATGCGGCATAGATAATTCAGAAACATGCTAGTCCTCTAGCAACTAATTGCCAGCAGCACCCACCCAACCATACACCTGAAAACATTTCCAAATAATGCCAAACATCCTTCTTAGGATAAATTCATCTACTGAGAGCCAGTGCTGCAGAGAATATGATATTCCCTTCCTTTGTCATTCAATAGTGAAAATTAACATTTATTTATGTATTTATTTGTTTGTTTATTGGTACTGGGGATTGAACTCAGGACTTTATGCTTTCCAGGCAGGCAGCTACATCACTGAGCTAAATCCCCAGGGGAAAACCTTACACTATTGACATTTTCAGCCAAATAGCTCTGTCTTACAGAATGACTGGTCACCTATGTAGTCTCTACTCCCTCCACCAGTAGCATTTCCCTAGTTGTGATAACCAAAACTATCTTCAGACATTGCCAAGTGTCTCCAGAGGTCAAAAATCACACACATTCCTACTCCTTCCTACTCTGCCTCTCCCACCCCTGTGGAGAACCTCTATAGAGTGAGGGTGAAGTTGGGAGACATGGAAGTAAGAGAGAGGAGCCAGATGTGGTGGTGCACACCTGTAATCCCAGCTACTATGGAGCCTGAGGCAGGAGGGTCACAAGTTCCAGGCCAGCTTGGGTAATTCAGCAAGACCTGCCTTAAAATTAAATGAAAAAGGTTGGGGTGTAGCTTAGTAGCAGAGTATTTACCTAGCAAGTACAAGGCCTCAGGCTCAATCTGCATTGGGGGGGGTATTAGATAAATATAGGGCTCAACAAGTGCATATAATTAATTGGCTGAGTTTAAATTAAAATCCATGTTTTCTGATTCCTAGTCTTTTGTATCATAGTGTACTCATCCTAGTGTACCCATTCCTCATTTCTTTTTTCAAGTATTTATTGTGTGTCTACAATGTGCAGGTAACTATGCTTATGGATTTATTTTAAATTAATTACAAACAAATATTTACTCACCAGATATTTTCAGTACGACCCCACCCCAATGAAGGGAGGGAATGAGAATAAGTTGTCCCAGATTTTGACTAGTTACATTTCAGTCTTCTAGGAGGAGCACATCACTTTCATCTCTGACCAGCTCCCCCAAACCTTCATCTGCTGTATTGGGCTAGGAAGAGAAGGCAGAACAGAAAAGAGGAGAGAAAAAAGAAGTATGTTGCCCCATGCCCCTGTGCCCTCGTCTTTCTTTAGAGTGGACAGCCTGAGTAAATGCTATCCAGAAAGACAAGCTCTGGGATCTTCTCAAACCCACCACCCCAGCACCACAAATGTGAACCCCAAACAAGAAATCTCTAAGCACTTTGTGAGTATTCATCTAGTAGACATGTTTAATCCCAGTCTTGCCCAATTGTGTCTCAGTCTTAATTGTTTACCTAGGCTTGTATTTGGGCAGATTCTATGGACACCCTCAAATCAGGTTACTGGCACAGACTCTGGGTATTGACCGATTCAAAGATTACAGTTAAGCAAAGAGCAGCATGTTAATTTTTAATTTCACTTTGTTGATTGATCAGGCTTCCTCTTTGTCCTATAACTGGTAATTACCTTGCCTACAATGAAAGTCCACTTCTCTGGCCTTCCTGGCTTTACCTGGCTTTTCTATGCAGCTTACATATTTGTTTGGCCTTAGCCATCTTAGAGAATTGAGGGATTTCTAAATTGGGCAACCCTGGATCTCAATCCTGGCTGAACAACATGGTGCTGTTAAGAATTAAAGAGAAACAACTAGAAGAGGTCCTTGAGATACGGATGCGGTTTGATTTCTAACAAAAGAGAGATTGTGCTAAGGAAACTTTTTCTTTCATGGCCCACAGTTCATAATAAGTCACCATATACCACATACACCAACATTCTGGAGCCAAGGCTATTCTCAGGGGTAACTTTACCACAGCATAATATGAGGGCAGAAACCAGGAGCAATGTATCCCTCTAACTACACAAGAGATCTACTATTTGGTAAGTCCTTCAGCTTGCATTAACCCTCTTACCATCCTGGGAGATAATTATAAGTATCCTTATTCTGTAGAGGAGGAAACAGAGGATATGTGACCTGTCCAAATTTGCAGTTTACTTCTCCAGGGGTTACAGTCATTTCGAACCACTTTTGAAGCCAAAGTGGTTTCAGTTTGAAAACCACATGATGAATTTAACATAGGTCAAGAAAAGCAACAGAAACAAATTTTCCCATCTGGAATGAAGTATATTCTTCTATGCCATTCATCTGCCCTGTCACTAACTGCAGAGAAAACATTTTTTTTAAATTTTGTTTTGCAGCCTTAAGCCATTTCCTGGGGGAGTTACACTAAAAATAAAGTAAAATGAAATGAAAAATGTGATCAGAGCCTGAGTGAAGGTTAGTCAAAGATCTACTGAGAAGAGATTCATTCAGTTGATTATTTTAAATAATTAACTCCAGAAAAAGACTGGTTGAACACACACACATACACACACACACACACACACACACACACACACACACCTCACAACTTTGTCCACAGATGTTGGAGAATAACTAAAAAAAGAAGGAAAACTGCTCAGTGCTCAGAAATGAATGTACTAAACTATACAAACCTCACAGAATTTTAGAGCTGGGAAGAAACTAAGAAATCTAGTAATTTGGGACTTGCAACTGCTTTTCAGAGGCATTTTTTCTGAGTTCCTTAAAATTTTACCAGAGACATGATTATTAGCATGAATGGGGAGGAAAGGGTAGGGTTTTGCTGACTTGTGACTCACTTACCCTATCTCAATTAATTATAGATAAGATTGCAGCTTTGATAAAATTGAAGCCCATCTTCTGCTTCATAATTGTTATCTCTTTCTGCCTCCAGACCATTTGTACCTATTGCATTTGGAAGGACTATAAAAAAGTGTCTTCCTACAGAAATACTTCCACGTTGTAAGTCTGAGAGCATTTTAGCTCCAATGTGCACAATAAGGATTTGGTTGTATTTCTGAAAATTATATAGCCTTATTTGTCCATCAAAAATTAGTTCAATTCTACAAATGTTTATAGAGTAAACTGCTATCTAGCCTGATGAGCAGTTAGGTTCAATTAGATTTTCCCAATTTTTATCAAGACTAGCAATAGTGCTCATTTAAAGTTGCTCTATAAACATAAATTCCTTTTGCGTGAAGGGGTAGTAAAAGAAAAAAGGTTTGAGAAGAAGTGAGTACCTACCTACAAAAAAAAAAAGAGAGAGAGAGAGAGAGAGATTTGAAGTCAAATGAGAAAGAGGGCACTGAATATCAATAAAACTTTCTACTGGTTCAGGAGGTGTAGGTGGAGAAAACATTACATGTTTCCAAGTGAATATAGAAAGTAGAAGAAATAATAAATTGTACTTAATGGTTGCAGAAGAGCTTAACTTGAAGTGCAGCCAGAAAGGGTTCAGTTTCACCAAGAGCTCGGGTTGGGAAAACTTGCTGATCAGACTGGGAAATGACAGGAATGTGTACAGCTGGGCTGAGCGGGGCTCTGAGTCTTCAGCGCACACTTGCAAACTGCCTTTCTGCATATCACGTATACCCCGAAATTCCACACAGGGTACTAAATTTTAGCTCTGGAAAGATTGTAAACTTCAGATGACTCACCACAAATAAAAGTTTGAGAAAGAAGGACCAGGAGCGTAGTCTTAGGATTTAGGTCACAGGCTAAAAAACGAAAATGCCTAAGTTCCCTTGGTATCTAGAAGGGAGAACACTATAATATTCAGCTTTGCATTACTGTAACAAATACTTGAGATAAAAAGAAGACTCATTTTGGCTCATAGTTTTGAAGGTTTCAGTCTATGCCAGCTGGCCCTGTTGTTTGGGGGCCACGGTGAAGCAGAACATCGTGGCAGAAGGGGGCTGGGGTCTTACCGTCCTGGTTGAGGGCATGACCTCTCACTGCGCCTCGTTCTTAAAGATTCCACCCCTCCCGGTGGTAGCTCCCAGGGATCAACCCTTTAATACCTGAGCCCCTAAGGTTACACTCAAGATCCAACCACAGCACTGACCAATAGAGAAAGAGGTAGCCTCTTGTTTGGGAGCTTCCGGGGTTATCATTGAAGAACTGATAAAAAGATAAAACAACAATAATTTGTCTATAGGAGGGACCACGAGGTCTCTTGCAAGGAGTCACTGGGCAAGCAAGGGTAGATCGGTCACACTGTGCACTTTGATGAGCTCTGCTCTGCTACAGCCAGCATGGCCGAAGGGTTCATAGAGTGAGAAATGATGGTGAGGGAGTAAGAAACTCAAAGAGGAAGACAAAGTTTACATAGCTGAGGCCAGGTGGAAAACTTTTTGTCCTGATGAGACGAAAAGCTTAGCTTGCATCCTCAGCACCTTTATTTATAGCGTAGATGTGGGTTGGGGGGATGCCTGATTGGAACAGGGAGAATGGCTAGGGTCTGCAGGAGGCAATGCTTGATGCTTCCCTGGTGAATGGGTGGGAAGGAAGATATCCTCTTCTCTGCCAAGGATTGCTCCACCACGTCCTCCACAGGAAGAGGCGAGTTGGACCTGGCCATAGTGATGTACAGTGCGTTGCTCCTAGCACTGATCTAGCAGGGGGAGGGCTGCAATCTCTCCTCAGGGTGGCAGGACACACTGATGCCCTCATGATCCCAAACTGGCTGGCACCTGTGAGGGCACAGTGAGGCCCTGCTTGGGTGAGTTTTGAGGTAATGCACAGCCCCAAGATCTTAACTCCCTGACAAGTACACCTAGAGAAAGCAATGGTCACCAGCATATTAATCTTAACCTGCCATGAAGCCCAGACAATACTGGAAAGACATTTATGCCCATGGACATCATGTAGGGAGCCATGATAGGACAGGTTTCCAAGGTATTCTGGGAACAGAAAAAAAAATTCTTGGGGGTAATGAGTAGATGGTTCTATGAGCAAAACATCAAAGTGTTAGGAGAAGAAAGGTTAAGAAATATCAATTATTGAATTCTACTATACATTGTCTCTCCTAATTCTGACCATATACTGTAAAGGAAATGTGATCTCTCTGCATTTGACAAACAAGGAAAGAGACTCAGAGAGAAAATGAACTGCCCACGACATTAGTAAATGGCAGGGTTAGAATACAAGCAGCCTCATTTTCATTAGAGCCATGTTTTTCCCAGTTAGGTTGAAAATTGAATTTAAAAGCAACAAAAAGATATTAAATAGCTACTATGTCTAAACCGTAGTACAAGGCCCTGTGGGCACATACAAATATAAACAAGCACACAGTCCCTGACTCATAGACGGATGAGAGAAGCAAGACTGGTAATTAAAATGGCCAGAAACTAACAGCAGTTAGAACACTGGGTATTCGTAGGTCTTCAACCTCGTCTTGCATGCTCCTTCCTTACTCGCTGGGTCTCACTATACTGGCCTTTTCACTGCTTCCTCAAGTTTCTCCCCTTCCTGCCCAAGAAACTCTGCATCTGCTGCTCCCCCTGCCCATCATGATTTTCTCAGCCTTCAAGTCACATCTCAGAGTCCTTCTTTAACATCCCCTGCCCTCCTACGCACACATATCCTGTTCTCTTGCCTCTTTGCTGGCTTTATTTTCTCCCGTACACTTCAGTGCAGACTTTGAAATCGCACTGTCTAGATTCCAATGCTGGCCTCCTCACTTTCTAGTTGTGTGATTTGGGGCAAATTACTAACTCTCTGAGCTTCAGGGTCCTAGCTGTAAGCAGATAGTAACTATATGTAGCTCAGGGTGTAATGAGGACCAAAAAAATGGAATAATTTATAAAAATACTTGGAGCAATGACTGGCACATAAAAACAGTGTAAAATAATAATTATTGTTGCTAATTAACATTTTAAACATTTATTTGTTTGTTTGCTGTTTCTTCTTCACTGAGATGTAAAGGCAGGAGCTTGGTCTGCTCCTTGGGGCCTGGCACACAGGTGCACAGTGAACATTTATTATTAATGAATAGCTTACTTTCTATGTGCCAAGCATAGGTTATTCTGTATCAACTTCACCATAAACCCATTAGTAAGAATCATTATTTTCCTCATCCTACAGGTGAGATTCAGAGAAGACAAACACATTTCTTAGAACCACACAGACAAAAAATGACGAGCCAGGTGCAAACTAAGCAGCTCCAAGACAATGCCATTACCCAATCTGCAATCCACAAGCCAGAGTAGCCAGGAAAGTGAAATGAGGCAGAAGTAGGCAAATAAATGAGTACTCAGTGGAGGGGAAGAATAGGCTGTGTCTGTCCTGTTCGGTGGTCTAGGGAAGTAGAGGTGGAACTGAAGTAGGTCTCTGAAGGACAGGGGCATTTATAGGTGGAGACCGAAGAGAAAGCATTTCTGGAAAGAAAGAATGAGGGAAATCTTGAAAACAGAGAAGTTCTGAGCAAATTGTTCTACCTACAAGGACGTGAATCCCCCGAGTGAGGCAGAGTGAGTCACTGCTAGTCATTAATGCCTACCTGAGATCAATTTTCTAAGGGTTCAGCTGTTGAGGTGAAGTTGTGTGATGCCAGCCTCTTTTGTGTCCAGAAATGGAGGCGACAAATCATATTGGAGTGGACTTTTACATTTGGGGGAAATCACTTCAGTGTCTTCTTGACCAGGAAATGGGAGGAACCGGGAGTTTTGGCTCTTGCCAAAGCTGCCTCCATCTCCACTGCTTCATATGTTGAGTCCTGGGGAAGGGAGCCAGGACAGGAAGTGAAGAAATTTGCAAAGGCAGCCTTCTTGGAGAGACGAGATCACAGTTCCAGTCTTCTTCCCAGGTAGCAGGAAAGGATTTCACTGACTTCAGAAGGAACTTTTCACAAAAACGGGGGAGATGGGACTCTGAGCTCGTGTCTTGAGTTTAACATTAAGTCAGTTGCCATGGCACAAGGAAAGTCATGGGATGTAGAGTACCTCAGACACCAGCCATCTTGTCCAGTGTCATGTTTTGAAAGCATCCACTGAGCATGTGAGAGAACGAAGAAATGTGACCCCGGATCCAAGAGTGCTGCTCCTGCTGTGGCCCACTCAGAGCTCTCTGCACTGTTGAAAGGATGTCCATGGACTGTGAAGATTGTTACTGGAAAGACAGAATTTTCTCTGCCTAGATTTGAAATGATAGTGATATCCACTTGTGATATCTGGCTGATTTGAGAGATATAAGCTCAAGAAGGGGAAATATCAGACTTTCTTTTATGAAGAACAGAGAAGATAGAGCAACTAATTGGAAAAAAGAGATTAAGATGTAGCCATATTTGCATTTCACCCTAGCTTACTAGAAATGAGTAATCTCCTTGCCTCAGGAAAAAAAGACCAGAGAAAGGGGCCATGGCCCCAAAGGGTGGGTCCAGGTGGGCCAGCAGGATGAGGAGCAGCATAAAGACAGCAGGAAGGGGCAGGAAAGTAGTTGCTGCCATGGAAGACTTGGCATCTTGTCTACACCTGGGGCCTGGCCTGGCCTCAGCTTGTTTCTTTTTTCCACCTCAGGAGTTATAGTGACATAAACTGCCCACAAGGAAATTAAGTTTTATGCAAGACAGATTCTTCTAAAATAGATTACCTAGGAAAGTTGTACGATCATATTCCATAAAGATTAAAATAATAGCACTGACACACTTTGCTTCTCAGGGATGTACTTGGGTAGGCCAATATACCCAAATGTTTTGAGTCATAGAACTCTATTAGAATAAATCTTTGCACAAAATCTCAATATGTACAGAAAGATGAGTAATTTAGAATAAGTAGGCAGCAAGACCCAGGGAGCTGTGACCACCAGAACCTTCCTTTGTTTCCTCACCCCCTGAGTGCTGTCCAGGTTCTGTAACACAGTTTAAAAACTAGTAGGATAGAGCTGGGCATGGTGACACACACTTGTAATGCTAGCACTCAGGAGACTGAGGCAGGTGGGTCACCAAAAATTCAAGGCCAGCTTAGGCTTAGCAGTGAATTCAAGGCCAGCTTAAACTGTATAATGAGACCCTGCCTCAAACAAACAACAAAAAAACAGACACCCCACCCACCCAAAAAATAAAACCTAGGGTAGGAGATTGTCTGGCAGAAGTCTCTGAATCCCTTCTTCTTAATGACTCTGCTTCTAACACAAGTATCCAAGCCACAGCCACTCCTGAAACAAAGGAGTCCCTATCCTTGGCCAAAACCACTGTCCCAATTAGAGGGATGGGTCATATGTTGCCTATGTGCTTCCCAGCTACTTTCTCATGTCTATATGCATGTTCCCCTGAGCACAAGCTGATGCCCTGTATTCATTGGTCAGCCCTTTCTTAGAACTGGTACCCAGCCTACAGAACTCCTGCAGTGATGGGCAAGCTGAAATGGTGCCATCGCTGTACATACATACTTCCCACAACCATGCTTGTCTCGAACTAGCCCTAAACCTTAGAAAATCTCTACAAAGCCCCACTCTACTAAGTCGCACAGATGCTACACTAGCCTGACTGAGGAAAACCAGCCTGTGCCTATAGAACCACCAGAGATGAAGGTGGTAGACATCAAATTGAAACCCCATTGGCAAGACCCAGATGAAGGTCTTCCTGAGACTTGCATCCCACCAGGTCTCCCAGATCTGGAACAAATACTTAGAACTGGCCGATGCACTGTAGAGGCTCACAGAATGAGTCAAGTAACTGCTGAAGCAGGAGACTGGGTTTTTTCTGTCACTGCCACTGGGTACTATACAACTTAAACAAGTCATTTGTCCTCTTTGGACCTCAACTGTACTATATAACATTAGAAAGTTGTACAATATAAGCTGGGCCATATAAGTTGTTCTATGATACTAAGGATTCCTCAAGAAATGAAACTTTTATTATGAAATGGAAATTTTAACTCCCTGGAAGTCCATTTATCTTTGCTATTTGGGCATACATTTGAGTTCTGCATAAATTTAATTTTTAAAATGTGAGGGTGATTGCCAAAGTTCCTAGTTCCTACCTAACCAGTGTGCGACACAGGTTGAGAAAAATTTAAGACAGAGATAAAGAGAAAGTATGAACTGGGACAGCCAGTGATCCCTTGGCAAAAGGCACTGGCCCATCTCTTCCACTGAATTTTATTATGCATTAATTAGGATAAAAGGTAAATATGTATATATATGTGCAATATGTAAAATCTCCATGGAAACCAATGCAGGCACAGCTTTAAAGAGAAGTCAAAGCATTTTCAAATTAGAAGCAAGATAGACAAAATATAAGGTTGTAGTTAGAGTATTGTCCTTCAATCTATGAAGGCACTAATTGTGGAAATGGAATTTGGGTGTGATTACTCCGACCTCAGCTATGGATGTTATCTCATATCAGCCCCACAGCTTCGTAGGGCATTATTACTCTGGTCTTGGCCGTGGCCATTAGCAGGGAGGTCATATCGACCTGCACGCTACCACAGTGCTCATGAGATACTTGGGTGAGTCAGGCAGCTGTGGTCAGACTCACTTCTTAAAGTAAGCCAGTTGAGGGATTTAACTGCAGACTGCACTGCTTACAGCACATTTTAGGCATAATCAATATTTGGGGCTCTGGCAGGTGAAATTTTTAAACTGGTTGCAGACTGCTGAACCACATTCTCCACAATATTCCATCAAGTACTGATCTTTTTTTCCGAACTTAATTTCCTGATTGCTATATAGCCTATTCCGAAGCTATGACAAGGTCAAGCAGGTTAATAAGTGAATTCAATTTCCATTTAGTTTCAACTCCAGGTAGAATTGTGAAGGCAACCATGGTAGTTTTCCATCCTTCATTCAGACACCAGCTAGCATGAACGTGCCATTGTGAAGGGCCAGTAAACAGCTAGAGGACAGCACTGACACCTCCACACAAAATCTGTGTTGTTAGCAGATCCCTCAGAATGTCAGGGTTCTCAGAGAAGCAGAACCAGTAAGATATAGCCAGGGTAGAGATAGATGATAGATAGATAGATAGATAGATAGATAGATAGATAGATAGATAGATAGATATTCATGTAGGAATTCACCCTCGTGATAGTGGAGGCCAAGAAGTCCCACAACTTACCATCTGTAAGCTGAACCAGGAAAGCTGGTGTTGTAATTTAGTTTGAGTCCAGAGATGTGGGAAAGTCAGGGGAAGAGGAAAGATGATGTAAATAACAAAAAAAAAAAAAAAAAAGGCCAAAAAAAAATCAAGAGCTCCAGTGTTAAGGGGTAGAAGATGAATGCCTCAGCTAAGGCAAGGTAAAGGAATCTGTCTTTTACTTTTTGTTTTACTTAGGCCCTTAACAGATCGAATGATGCTCACACATATTGGGGAAAACTGTTCGTTTAACTCAGTTGATCAATTCAAATGCTATTATTTTCAGCAAACACCCTCATAGCCACACGCAGAAGTAATGTTTTACCAGTTGTCTGGACATCTTTTAACCCAATCAAGCTGACACATAAAATCAATCTCGCTCCTTCAGAATTTATTGTGTCAATTACCATCCTTGGGCTGAAAAAGTCATCTAATAACCAAGGCCCAGAGCAGGAAAGTGATTTGTTCAAAGCCACTCCACAATCTGGTGATGGCTTACTTATTCCCAGGTAGGGGCTATTCCACTAGGCCAGCAGTTCTCAAACCTGACTATCCACGAATATTTTCCAGAGGGCCTTGGAAAGTACTTTACTTGGGCTCTGCTCCCAGAGATTCAGACTGAATTTGTCTAGAACTGGGTGCAGCAGCACCAAGATTTTTTTAAAGGTTATTATCAAAATATGCTATGGTTTGAATGTGTTCTCTCCAAAATTAATATGTTGAAAGTTAATCACTAATATGAAACAAGGCTTTTAGAATATGATTAAGTCATAAGGGTGGAGCCCTCCTGAATAGGATTAGTGACCTTTAAAGAGAGATGTGAAGGTGCTGTTTGCCCATTCTGTCATGTAAAGACACAGAGGTGCCACATGTGAGTAACAGGCTCTCATCAGACACAGAATCTGGTAGCATCTTGATCTTAGACCTTCCAGACTATTAAACTGCAAGAAATAAATTTCTACTGTTTATAAATTACTCAGCCTACAACATTTTATCATAGCAGCCTAAACAAAGACAAAACAGTGTATACATATGAATAAAGTATGAGTGCATTTAGCAATCAATTTTTGTAAATATTTATGAACCCAAATAAAAAACAGGGAATCTCTAGCACCTTAAACTCCAGCAAAGATAATTGCTGTACCATTTTCCAACACATAATTGCTTTTGTGTGTTTTTGTACTTTGTATAAGTGGAATACATATATCTCTTTTATATATTTTTTGTTAAGGATTATGCTTCCAAGATTTATCTATAGTGCTAATATGATCACATTTTTTTCATTCTCCTTGCAGTACAGTCTTCAATCATGAATATATCACAATACATCATCATTTATTGTGTAAATATTCATTACACTGTTGATGGCTATTTAGGTAGTTTTCAGTTTAGGGTTACCATGGATAAGGTCTTTTCTAGTATGTATCTTTTGGTGAACATACATATGCATTCATTTTGAATATATACTAAGAAAGGAATTTCTGGGTCACAGGTACACTTATTTCTGCTTTCACAAATACTTCGAAACAACTATCTAATGTGATTGTACCAACTTATGCTCCCTACCCAGAATTGTGTGAGACTTCCTACATCTTCAGCAACATTTCACAGAATCAGTTTTATTATTTACTATGAGATTAAGTGTGTGAAGGTGTTATCTTTTTAAAATTTCTCCAATGATTCTAAAAAACAGCAAAGGCTCAGAATCTCAGTTTCATCTCTCATGATCACTCCGGATTTATGAAGGTAATACTTTTGTTTTTATTATCTAACTCAATATTTCATGATATTATTCAGGCCAACCAGAAGTGTTAAGTGTATTAAATCAATATTTTAAATAAGCTTTTCCTAATATATGCAAAAAATTTATCTAAAGTTTTACCCTAAATTTTTCTTATATTTTTGGCATCTATTACTACTTTGCCTTCATGAATGCTAGGTGTCAACAAAATAAGAAAGTAACAAATGAAACAAAAACTTCTAACCCCTCATGGAATTCTAGAGTATGTAATTTGCTTCTGTAACTGGGGGTGGGGAGGCGACCACAAGCATTTCCTTCAAGTATGTAAATTTCCTTGTGCTTAAGAGTTCTAATACCCTTTATCCTTTTGTTTGGGATTCTATCCTCCTCACATTTAGGAAAAGGCAGCCCCCCATATATGCGTGCTTCCCCCAGCTGCAATCCACTGGCTTAAGAGTTAACACTGAACTCACACTGGGCCAAGCAGGTTTTCTTGAGAGCTTGTTTGGAGGTTCTAGCAGGGAGCGCAGCTATTCGTACACCCTTGACCCAGGCAACGGTCCTCCTCTATCGGGGGTGGTCGTCCTCTTCCACCCACGCTGACCGAGCGCAGCCTTGGGAGGGACACACACGGAGCGGTGAGGAGGAAGGGGACACCCGCCAGGGCAGCCAGATTAGCCGAATCGACCCTGGAGATCAACGGGGTGACAGATGTCGCAGCCACATTGCCCTCACATCCCAATCAGGTGTTCTTTTTGGAATTTGGCATTAAGACTTGTTTGGAGCTATATAATGGTGTGAAATTTGAACTAGAATTGTCACTGAATTACTTGAAATTCATATAAAAGCTGGTGTGCCATTATCACTCCCAGAGCTAGGGTTGTATACCTGTAAGAGTGCTTAAAAGTAAAATTAAACATTTGTTTCTTTTTTTTGACTCATTGAGTTTATTGGTACATTTTAGGTATACAGTACAGTTACATTCATCATTGGCATTCTGTACCTCTACATGACAGGTCTTGGTTCTCATGTTTTCCCCTTGTCCCTGCCCTCCCTTCACCCCCTCCTCCCCTCCCCCTTTACAAACACTTCATTTCCATTTTTTCATTTTCTCCTATTTTTTTCTTTTCCCTTATTTCCTTTCCCCTACCCTCTCCCCACTGCCCCTACACCTTTAGCCCTTTTCTTCCTATTTCACATTGTCAATTATACCATTAGGATCTTATGTACAGTTATAGTTTTTCACACCAGAAAAACTATTTGGTATCTATACATGTGTCTTATTTATTTCACTTAAGAATATATCCTCAATATGCATGCGTTTTCCTATGAATGACTCTAGTTTCTCATTCTTTATGGCTGAGTAATATTCCATTTTATAGAAAAACCACATCTTCTTTATCCAGTCTCCAGCTAATGGGCAAATGGATTGTTTCCAAGTTTTAGCTATTATAGACTGTGCCTCTATAAACATTAGTGCACATATATCACTGTCGTATGATTCTTTTAAATCTTTTGGAAAGATACCTAGCAGAGGGATGGCTGGATCAAATGGAACCTGTAGTCCTAGCTTTTTGAGTTATCTCCATATTGATTTCCATAGTGGTTGCACCAGTCTGCACTCCCACTAACAATGGAGAAGGGTTCCTTTCTCCCCACAACCCCTCTGACATTTGTTATTGGTTGATTTCTCGATAGCAACCATTCTTTGTCTTTGGCCAAACATGTTTCGTGACCATCCTGTTATGAAAGGAAACAGAGAACCAGAATATGCACAACTGGTTTTAACAGTTATAAGTGTGATTTGTAATATTATATTCTGTCCATAATATTATAAGCTAGCCTATAATAGAGCTAAGTTTTGTGCTGGTAAAGTTGCTTCTCATTTGTAGAATGGAATTAAGCAAGTCAATAACTTGTTCCTCATGTGCATCGGGCTTTTGAAAACTCTTGAGGGATTTCCAGGTAGGTGGGAAGCCACTGAGGGCTAGCTGAGTGAGACTCACGCATGTCACACCCACAAGCAGCCTTGTCCGGGACAGCCCCCCTCCCAGTCTAGGGTGTGAATGAGATATTGCACGTCTGAGCACTCATTTAGGTTTTAGTGGGACTGGACTTGGGGAAATGGAGCAAAACAAATGGGTTGTTCTCAGAAAAAAGATTCTAACCATAGGGGCATGAGTCACTTTCTTCTTCTGAGCTGTTAGATGAAGAGGTCAGAAAGAAATTTTCAAGTGCAAAACCCTTTACAGAAATCAGTCATATTCAGAGTACCAAATGTATGAAACAGGGCCATAATAATATCAAGTAGGGATAAAGGACTACTCCACATCTCTTTATACCTTACACTAAGCAGCAGCCCCTGAAATACCTTCACATAGAATCTTTACAGCTCCAGCAAACATCAATTCCAAACACCAGGTTTGTGTAATCTTTAAATCCTTTCCTGTGACTCTGTTGCTTTAGTTTTAATGCAGACATTTCCTGGTTCCAAATCTGAAGACACAAGCCCACACAACCATCCTTCCCTCACCTCAGGCTTGGCCCTGCATGGCCCAGTGTTCATTCCTCTATGGCTCCGCACACCCTTCCTGAGCCTACTCCCCAGGCTTGAAAACATTCCTATTGAAATCCCGAAGCTCTTGACCCAAAATAGTGAACAAAACTGACACCTTCTGTCTTTGCTTGCAAGAGAGCAAGCTGTGACCATGATTTGAAAATCTCACCGGCCAAAGCTCTTCTGCTTCTGTGCCCGGCTGTTTCTTTTCCTTTCCTCATCAATTGCTGCTTTTCATCATCTCAGTGTCACAAGGGCTGGTGTGTTATAGTGGTGAGAGACTCATCCCATCCAGAACCCTTTGGTAATTCTCCAGGTAATTAATAAGGACCCTGGCGGACACTGGGAACATCTTTGGAATGTTAACAGAGTGTTTTTTATTCTGGCTGCCCTGCTGCAGCTCCTTCCACACAGTGAAGGCCCTGATTTGTGCTGTTGGTAGGTGTGTCTGAACGCCCCTTGGCCACCACAGCCTCAGGCCTTCCTTTGGCTTGTTGAACTGATCTCCTGTAGGGGTGTTTCTGGAAGAAGAGGGATAAGACCTTTATTTTAAGACTCTCATAACAATCAGGAACATCTTTTTCAGTCACTAGCAGTTAAAAAGCTGTGCTATTTGCCAAATAGTCCTGTCTTTCTCTAGGTCATTTTCTTTGTTGTTTTCTGAGCCATTCTCTGGCTGCTTGCTACAATTCTGAGTGGTCTGGACCAAAGATATCACCTTTCAAGAACTTTCAAGAAACACAGAACACTTCAGGCCTCATCCCAGACTCCCGGTTTGGAATCTGCATTTACCCAGATCTCAGGTCATTACTCTACTTAAGACAACTATAGAAGTTTGAGTGTCTTGGCCAGTGGTGAGAGCCCAGCTGTCTTGGAGAAGAACATTCCAGCCGTAGGGAGCATTGGCTAGGAGTCAGGTGACCTGGCTTCTAGTTTTGAGTTTGCCACTAAGTCACCAAGTGACCTTGGCTAAGTCACTTAGCCACTCAACTATCTTGGACGAGCTGGACTCTTGATTCCCCGGTGCCTGCTGTCAGGGCAGAAAACAAAAAGCAAAACTTTCTCCTATATGCTGATGACATGGTTTCACTGCCAAACACTTAACAGACCATTGTCTTCAGTGTCCAGTTGTTACCCGCAAAAGGGATATTTTTCCATTCAGCCAAAAAGGAAACTGAAGCTGAGGACCAACAGCACAAGTTTATTCAGGGCTCAAAGAATAGAGAAATGGGAGCCTAGTTCATAAATCACATACTCTTCCCTGTCCAGTACAGGCCAAAAGGATTAAGGAAGAGGGAAAGGCAATAAAGGGAGAAATATTTATGCCTTTTCTGGGAATAAGCAGAGATTTTCTAGGAATTCCAGGGCTGCCTCTTTTTGCTCCTTTTACAGTTCTTTCAGACCATGCTATGGGAGCAAGTTATTTAGCATGGAGAAAGGATTAAAATGAAGCTTAGGGTCTGTTAGAGGTCGTTTAAATGATCATCTTAGGTCTCTTCAGTTTCAGTGGGTCTGGTTACAGAGGACTGTCAGCCCATAAACATTCTGTTGTTAAAGACAGGCAAAATTAGGGGTTCGGCAAGAGTTTAGCCAGTCTAAAGCCAGGTATGGTGGCAGCACTTGAAAGCCTGAGGCAGGAGGATCACCATGAGTTCTTGAGGCCAGCCTGGGCTACATACTGAGTTCAAGACCAGCCTGAACTGCATAATAAGATCCTGTCTCAAAAGAAAGAAAGAAAGAAAGAAAGAAAGAAAGAAAGAAAGAAAGAAAGAAAGAAAGAAAGAAAGAAAGAAATTCCGCCAGTCTGTATAACTATTTACTGAGTAACAATTACACTCAAAAGAATGTACAATTATTATGCACCAATCAAAAATAGAATTAAACTAAAAGAAGAAAAGGAAAGGGACTTCAGAACAACTACCATAGTTATTTTGTTTTGTTAACTGACCCCCAGCATTTAATTATTTCATCACATGCAATGTCTCTCTATGGCAACTCACTTGCTGATGGTAGCCTTTGGGATTGCCTTATAACTGACTGCTTTCATTTTCCATAATACAACTAGTCATATCTGCCCTGCCTATGATAGAGGGTTGTGCTGGAACTGCATCGAGGCAGCACCTTGAAAAGTATCAGAGGCCACGCCCCACACTGCATGTAGATAGGGCCTTGTGGGAAGACCCATTGATAATGTTAGTTATGTCAATCTTTGAAATGTGTATACCCTTCCAGTAAATCATGTGCTAGCCATAGGTTTTGGGTGAAGAAAAATCAAAGAAGAGTGCAAAGACTGTTAATCACCACATTCATTATTGGTAATAGTGAAAAATTATAAACAGCTTACATGCCTAATAACAGAGAACTGGTTAAATGAACTAGTACAGGATGATACTTCCATACCTAAGAATTCCATGAACCATTAAAAACAATGCTACAATACTAAAGACAAGTATTGAATGACAGCTGTTAGTAACATATCACTGATTAATGGAAATATATTGGAGACTATATGATTCCATCCCAGTTTGAAAACAAAATATATAAATAGGCATAGGAAACAGATTGAAAGCATCTACACTGTTTGTTTATACTGTGCATTCTAATTATAGATGGTTTTATTTTCCCCATTTTGCTCTATTTTCCCTAAGGAAAGTACATTACAATTTTTTTTTAAAGTAAGTCTTTTTAGAAAGAAAGGTAGAGCAGCATGCCTTATAATTAAAAGCATTGGCTTTTGGCGGGTGGGTACCGGGGATCAAACTCAGGACCTTGCAAGGCAGGCAGCAGAACCACTGAGCTAACTCCCCAGCCCTAGCATTGGCTTTATTGTCAGTGAACTATCAGTAAATTTTACCTGGGGAAAGGGGGACATGTTGGCCATCTCCTGTCCTCACACCCACCATTTGAACAGACTTTAAATGATGCATCATAGTATCTGCAGGGAGTAAGGAGAGCAATCCCTCCATTCAGGGACTCAGAGGACAGAGTTACCTAGAGAGGAAAGCACAAACTCTTCCCAAACAACCCTGCAAACAGAACAGCAGCACAGATACTGGCAGTGCTTCCTGCAAGGACCTCAAATCCCAAACACAGTTACAGAGTGGGAGTGTGAGGGAGAGATGCATTTCTCCTTTCTCCTTTGGCCTGAAGCAGCAAGACCAATTTTCCTGCCAAAGTCCCATAAAGGGGCTTCCTTTCAAGAAGGAAGAATTTGATCCTGTGATTCTTCCTTAGTTTATCAAAAGGAAGATTTGTCTCTTCATCTAGAACAGAAGAAAACTAACAATAACCGAATGCCTGCTTTGTTTGTTAAAATAGCAGCAGTGGTGGTTGTAATGGTGGTACTAGTACTGGTAGGAGGGGCAACAGAGGTGGTGGTAGCAACAGTAGTAACAGTGGGACGTAGTATTTGAGGTACTAGTGGCTGCAATATTATGTGCCTGGTATTTTGCCTGTACAATTTTATTGGAATTTTCATAACAACACTGTGAGGCAGGTAGGATTACAGAGGAAATCAAAGCACAGAGAAAAGAAAAGATCCAAACTCATATAATTAATAAGGACTGGAAACTGGATTCCAACTTGGTCTAGGAACTCCATAAAACCCTCTTTCTATGATAACATAATAGAAAATTAAGATGCTCTCAGCCCCAGTGGCATTTATCCAAAGCCAATGGCTAAGGGCTGATTCAGCCCTTGCTTTGTAGCCATACTTGGCCTTAAGTTGGTTCTAAAGCTTTCTGCAAGGGCCCCGTTACATTCAACAAACTCAGAATGCTCTTTTATGTTTTAAATTTTTGATAACTCGAGGTCTTCTTACAGCAGCAGTTAATGAGACTCTTAAAATATTATCTCTCCACTTCACTGAAGAATCACTTTACTTTCCACAAGATAATATGCTCCGGCCTGGATAATATATCATCCAACATTCCCTGAATGGTGTATCACCGATGGAAGGTTTTTCCCTGTCTTCCCCTGCAGAACACTAATTGGTATGAGACTACTATGCCCTGCTCCTATGCAAGAGTATCCAGTTAGAAAAGAATGAAGAAAAATTTTATTTCTCACCTTTCATAGAATAATTTGATGTCTTATTTTTCCCAGTGACAAAACTATGACTGTGACAAAACAAGGACTTTATACAGCAGAAACATTTCTGCAGTGGCCTAGATATAATGAATCTGTCTGTGCATCTGGGAAAGCCTCACCTCTGCTGGATCAGAGATGTGGGATGTCTTCAGAAGAGAGGAATCTCCAAAAACCTAACCTGGACGCTCTCTGTACCTAAGGAGATGCTCACTGATGCAGTTTATTCCTTTACCAGGCACAGCTTGATACTAGGGATTAGACTAATCCTGAACTCACAGAGCTTCAAGAGAAATAGAATGAATCATGAATGCTGTCTGCTGCAAATAACAGAGAGCCCAACAAGCAGTGCCTTAAAAAAAAATAGAATTATTTTTTTCCACAACAAAAAGTCTAAAGGCAGGCAGACCATAGCTGTTGCAGCAGCTGAGCAGTGTGATCAACATTCCTATGTGTTCCCTTCCTCCCACCCTAAATCTTCAGTACGATGGCTTTTGACTATTTTCTGCACGTCCCACATGGTGACCACAGCTGTAGATATTATATCTCCATTTAAGGCAACAAAAAAAGTGTGGAGCATGCCAACATAATCTGATTGCTTTATTCAGAAGGCAAAGGCTTTCCAAAGAGTACTCAGCTGACTTGCGCTCAGCTTGTGCAATAGCTTGGACTTTAAATTTCCCCTAAAAGCATATAGCTAAAGGTTTTCCCCAGCGTGACACTACTGGTAGGTGATGGAACTTTAAGGGGCCCGGTAGGAGATCTTCAAGGCAGCGAGGGGAGAGTGCTGTCCCCTTCCTCTCCCTCTTTCTCTCCTTGTCCCAGCCATGAGGTGAGCAGTTTTACTCTGCCACGTACTCCTGCAAAGATGAACCCCCTCACCCAAAGCACAGAGCCAACTGATCAGGGGCTGAAACTGTGAGCCAAAATAACTCTCTTCTTTTTAGCAGTTGATTATCTCAGGTGTTTGTTAGAATAATGGAAAACTAACCCAGACCACATGGGTCAAAACAGTTATATGAACCTCTAGCTACAAGGGAAGCTGGAAATGTCAATATCTGGTGAATGGAATTATAGTAATTGACTTTGAATAACCATAATTCACCCTCAGAGGCCAGGCCATTGCCACCCTAAACAAAATCAGGGAAGTCAAAAGAGCTTTGAGTTTGTGGAGAAGGGAGGAATGGGAGTTATCTGACTAAATCTGTCATGATGAATAAGGTTAAAACAAGAGATTTTATGAAGTTTGATGCAATCAGGCTACAAATCCTTCCTTCAGACCCCAGACATGCCTCATGTAGGTGGGAGGGGCACAAAACCAAAGCCAGGAGCACTGTGGAATTCTAGGTGAAATGTCTATGTTAGAGTCCTTCTGTGAACAACTCCCTGTGAGTGTCCCATTCTCATAATCTGTCTGATCGCTTGGAATACAAAGGTCCCTTTGCCCCCTGATACCACTGCTAGTTTCCTGGGATTAGATGTTTAGAAGCTTTTCTTTGGGCTGAGGGCCTGTAAGAAGTGTTTCCTTACTTAGGCCCTCACTCTGAAAAACAACAAAAATAAACCTAAATGCCTACCAAACAGAGAACGATTAAAGAAACTGCAGTATGTCTTTATAATGAACTGCCATATGGTGCAAAGGCAGTCACACGGTGCAGTTTTCCTACTTTACTATACTCATGTGTGTGTTGTGATGTTTTGTGTGTGTATAAAGATGCATATCAAACCCTTGACCACAGTTACTTTTAGAAGAGGAGGCAGAATTGGAAAAACGATAAGAAGAGGTGAAACTTTGATTTTTTTCTTACTTCTTAATTGTTTGAGGGTTTTTCTAATAAAACATATTAATGTAATGCTTATGTAACTAAAATTTTAACTGAGCTATCATAACAGATGTATGCTATCCAAGAAGTGAGGTGTTAGGGAAAGAATGAGCACATTTGATCAAATACAAGTCATCAGCTTTGGAGCCACGGTAGGGTAAATCAGATTGACACCTTCTGTGGATTTGTGGGAGAAGGAAGGTATCCCAATCCCCTTCCCCTCAAGCCCCAACAGTCCAGGGCTCGCTCCTCTTCCCATAGTCCCTGACACAGATAGTTCTCCTCATGCAAATAATTCAAGACATGCCAAGAGCCCTGCCTCTCCTCCACAGCTGCCTACAAGCTTAATTGAGTGTGATACGTGATGTCCCATCTGGACACCACAAGTAGGACAGTTGGCAAGGACCCAAAAAATCTATTCTCAGTCTGGGCTTGAGTTTGGTTCAGGAATAGACTCTGACAGCAGAGTGCTCCAGATTTATCCCCTTGTGACTGGGAAAGATCATGTGGTTGGCATGCTCTCTGACACTGCCCTTGTCACCATGGGGAAGATATATTTAGCATCTGGCCTGTGAGATAGCCGTCTCTAGAACTTCACTGTGAGGTTGCCTCAGTAACTCCAGGGCACTGGTCACAAACTAATCTTGTCTATTTTTATAAACTCAGTTTGTGGAGTGGTGATAAGAGTTATCTTTCTGATGCAAGACAGGATCAGATGGACCTGCTGGTGTGATGGATGGCCTTGAGCTTCTGATATGTGAGAAATCACACCACCACCTCCTCTCCTCCCACATGGCTGCAGCATGCCTGGAGGTTCATCTAGCATGTAAGAACAGGGTGTCCCAAGTGAGTGCCAGATACCTTGTAAGGTAAGTCCACAAAGAGGGCTTGTCCTTACCCTAGAGGAAAAAGAAGGTAGGGCATAAGGAAACTCTTGCCCAACAGTCATCATTTCTCAGCAACAACTACAGCAGACTTCATTAATTAATCCCAATGTTCTTCCCCAATGACCCCTCAAATTATCCGTGGGAGACCATCCTGGAAGCCTTGTCCAATCAATACTTGTCACTTCCTATGACAGCAATTATAAACCATTCTCAGACTGGACGGACTAAGACAGACATTAAGCAAAGATTTGACTAGGAAAGAGGGTGAGATGGTATTAGGTTCAAGGATGGTAAAAAGGTTAGGGAGCCTAGTTACATCACCATGGCGGGAACCACTGTGGGCTGAATGCTGGGATTTGGGCATCCAAAAACACACAAGACAGAGTTAGAAGGACAGCTGCTTTTATGATGTGCTAAATTCCTGCACTACTCTAGTCCTCAAACACCCTTCCTATAAAATGAGTGGCCACCTCTAATTTTGATATGTTATTTATTGTGGAATTCGGTGTCTACCAGCTGCAATACCCATAATTTTCTCTTCAAGATCATGTGACAGAGATGGTTAATGACTCCTCAATATCATTTCCTCCATTCTTCATTAGTCAAAGAACTCCAGTTTTTAGCTGAATATCTGTCCTCCAATAAAAGACTAAATTTCACAGGGTGCCAGCAGTGTGACCTTGTTCTATTTGATGAGACACAAGAATAAAAATTATAGGGAACTTTGGTGAGCTCAAATTAAAAGGGAAGAGGATTGTGTGATGAGTAAGTCTCTTCCTTCTAGTTGCCCCGACTGTAGTTTGAGAGATAAAGCAATACTGGAACAACTAATAAGTACAACATAAAGACACAGGGTCTTTGTCATTCATTTGTTCATTAGTTTTTCCAAATGCTTCATTTAACCTTCTGGAAAGAAGAAAGCAATTGGAAATGCTTTAATCTCTCCATCAATAAATGCTGGATACCTCTTATATTTGAGATCCTGCCGAACTAATCAAATGCAACATTTTTTTGTCAACATTTGCTCCCAATCCAACAAACACATTGTGTGGACCTAACATTTAAAAATTTATATTTAACATTACAGTACAGATTTACAACTTTGTCTAGATAATAGAAGAGAGGGTAACATGGAATTTGTATTTCTACTTGACAACTGCTTGCAGGAACTGAATGACAATGCCTCATTTCAAGGCGGTTGTGTTCTCCAGCTTAATGCAGTTGGCTACCAGTGCTTGATGTTTTTACATTGAACTACTTTATTCCATCACTTGGAGCCTGGCTCTGGTAAGGCCTTATAGGGTGTGAGCCCTCCCCTAAAAATTGGAAGGCAAAGGGATTCATATGTAACCTTCATTGTCAGAAACATTTATGAGATAAGTGACATTGTGAAATGAGAAGCAAGGGGCTAAAGGTGTAAGGAAGGTGGGATGGGTAGGAGAAGGGTACTAAGGGAAAAGAAAAAAATGTGAGAAAATGAAAAGATGGAAATAAAGTGTTTGTAAATGGGGAAGGGAGGAGGGGGTGAAGGGAGGTCAGGGACAGGGGAAAAAATGAGAACCAAGACCAGTCATGAAGAAGTACAAGATCCCAACAATGAATGTAACTGTACTGAAATGTACCAATAAATTCAATTATTTAATTTTAAAAAAAGAAACATTAATTGAGCATTTATATGCTAGAAAACTAAATCTTAAATATAGTAAGCTATAAAATCTACTTAGAGCCCTCTGTTTGTATTTGGTGATGACACTTGGATCCACTGCAAAGGATCTACTATGTTCTGAGCTCTGTGTTGAGCCCCTGCTATGCTCCGCCACCACCTGAGGATACAGTGAGGAGGCTGTGGATAAGGAGCAGGGAATGGATGGAAGAAGAAAAACACGGGTTCCAGTTTTGCTTCTGCCAGCCAGTTAAATTCTAGATGATGAATCACTGCTCTCAGGAAACTTACCAGACTCCTCCGGCTGCAGGCTCAGTTTGAGCTTGCATAGCCCCGGTAGAAAGTGGACCAGGACAATGAGGAGCCACAGAACAAACAGTTCATCTTGCAGAGACATCAGAGGTAAGGGGAAAAAATGAGAATCAAGACTTGTCATGTAGAGGTACAAGATCCCAACAATGAATGTAACTGTACTGTATCCCTAAAATGTACCAATAAACTCAATAAAATTAAAAAAAAAAAAGATAATAGAGAATGAGTAGAGGAGGTGAGTTGAGAAATGAAACTTGTCAATGGCTTAAAATATTAACTTAGATTGAATTAACCACACACACAAGAGAAAGTAAATATAGTGTAGAATTTAAAAAAATTTTAAGAAATGCCAGGCTCTGAGCTATAATGCACAGATCTCTTGGAGAATGACAGTCATCTTAAGCACTGTGGAAACAATGGGAGGAGATCCTAAGTACCAGTTTATTTAAACTCCTGACTCTGCCACTTACCAGCTGGATAGCTCAGTGTTGTTAGGCAAAGTATTTAACTTCCAGGTGCCTGTTCTTTCTCATTAAAGGAAATTTCATTGTTAAATGGAAGGGTTAACATTCTTCACTGTTTCAATATAGTGGTCATAGGGCCGAGGATTTAGCTTGGTGGTGCTGCTGCCTCCCTCACAAGTGCGAAGTCCTGAGTTTGATTCCTGGTACAAAAAAAAAAACTTTATGTGAGTCAATGTAATGGTTGGGAGTGATGATTTCTGGAAATGCTTAGCATGGAGATTCAACAACTATTTGTTTTGTTTTGTACCGGGAGTCGAACTCAGGTCGTTCCGCTTGCGAGGCAGGCCACTGAACCGCTGAGCTAAGTCCCCGGCCCAACAACGATTTGTTTTTATCAAGTAATAAATGCTTAATGTCAAAAAGTAACAACTAATATGTGTTAAGCACCTACTATATGCCAAGCACTGCAGAAGGCACTGGTTCATTGATTTCACATACTTTTTCATTTAATCGAATATAAAATGTGATCCTTGCCTTTCAGGTGCAAGGTGGTAGCTGAGAGCACAGATGCTTGTTTCCTGAACTTAACCTAATTGAACTATCATGGCTCTGACAATAATAGGGCTGCCCCAGGTGTCTTCTCTTGAAATCCATTCTGTTTCGTTTACAGTAATGTATCCTGTACGTTTTTAGGAGAGATGTGCTATCTACAATTACAAAAGAAAGGGGCTAGAGACAGCATGAGAGACTGACAGTTAACCAAAAGTCCACCACCTCGAATGTAGGGTGCTGTCACGCCGGCCTCCTGGGAGGTGGAACAGAAAATGTTTGCACCTCGACTCAGAGTCCTCTCACAGGCACAGCTGGGATTCTGGCTATGACCTTTGACAGATGAATAACCTTGGACAAGCCCTTGACCTCTTCCAATTCCATTTTTTATTTGTAAAATAGGAGTAAAAATAGTTTCTTCCTCATGGAATTGAATGGTTGTTTTTTAATCTGTTAAACAGGATGAAAATAGTTCCAACCTCATACAACTGAATGAGGTAATGCCTCTAAGCCCATAGCATAGTGCCTAGGGCACAGATGGAAACTAAGTAAGGTAGTGACTGGTATGATAATAACTGCTATTAGCTCCTTATTGCCCTGTGTAACCATGTAACAGAGCTACCACACTGGTCTATTTTGTTATTGTGTTTCATTTATCTCCTATCATAGTCCATGGGACAATATGAGAAAACCAGTTAGAGTCTGTGAAACATGGAAGTAAATTAATCCTCAGACAGAATAATCCATCTTTAGGGCTAACAGAACCACCCCTCACTGAATGTGCTACCCATTTTTTGGTTTTGTTCTTTATTTTGTGGTACTGGAATTTAACCTAGGGCCCTTTAGTGAGCTACATCCCATTCCTTTTTTTTTAGAGGAGATTTCAGCAAGTCACTAAATTGCCCAGCCCAGTGTAGGCTTGAACTTGCCAACCTCCTACATCAACTTCTTAAGTGCTGGGGCTATAAGTGTGAACCACCATGCCCAGCTTGTGTTGGACCATTCGTGCACTGCTTCTGAGCAAGCCATTCAGACTTCTGCTGCACATCACTCTGAATGAGCCCACCTGTTCTTCCTCTAGAATCTACAGTGGCAAATTTCTGCCCCACCTCGAT
Organism: Fukomys damarensis; assembly: GCF_012274545.1. Taxonomy (NCBI): domain Eukaryota; kingdom Metazoa; phylum Chordata; class Mammalia; order Rodentia; family Bathyergidae; genus Fukomys; species Fukomys damarensis. Next base: position 40,907,359 of record NW_022900932.1, read on the forward strand.
AACTGACCCATTATGGTGTTTCCCGGGGTGGCTGATATCCAGCAGGATTGCATCATTTTATGTGATCATTCCTTACCCACATTTTAGCCCATTCTAATTTCTTTTCAGAATGTTTATATGTGAATCTGTGTGTTTCCCATTTTCCGAACAAATGTGTAAACTGCCCTTTAGTTTATTAGGGTATGTATCAGATATCTTTAGTACTGTAACTCTTCAGAAGCACAACACATCCCTCCTTCAAAAACAGAAAAGTAGACCACATATCGGTTCTAAAGACCCTCCAAAAGTGAGGATGAGGGCCGGAGAGTTAGCTCAGTGGTTCTGTTGCCTTGTTTCCCATTTTCCGAACAAATGTGTAAACTGCCCTTTAGTTTATTAGGGTATGTATCAGATATCTTTAGTACTGTAACTCTTCAGAAGCACAACACATCCCTCCTTCAAAAACAGAAAAGTAGACCACATATCGGTTCTAAAGACCCTCCAAAAGTGAGGATGAGGGCCGGAGAGTTAGCTCAGTGGTTCTGTTGCCTGCCTCTCAAGCATAAGGTCCTGAGTTTGATCCCCAGTACCAAAAAAAAAAAAAAAAAA
>NW_022900932.1:40908117-40915690 GCF_012274545.1 Fukomys damarensis
AAAAAAAAAAAAAAAAAAAAGTGAGGACGAAGCTACCAGAAAAGAAGGCTCATGACAGTGGGCTCTGGCACAAGTGAATTGACACTGAACACCTTAATCCTTCAGTGCCTCAATTCCATTTTCCCTTTTAAAGGTTAACCTTTTTCCTCTTTTAAATAGGGGACACTGGCTCCCATGATCTTAAGCTCTCTTCATTTTTCTACAAACAAGTAGCTATTGAGCTCCTGGGATATGCATGGCAGGTACTAGGAAACCACAGTGACTTTGACAAGGCCTTACTCTCATTAAATTTATGTTGTAATCATGAAGACAATAGGCAAATGACTGGACAATGACAAGAACTGCGACAAATAAAGCACGATGATGAGACAGTGCCTTGGGTAAGGGAAAAGGAATCCTGCTGCCAGAATGGTCAGAGAAGGCCCCTAAGGAGACAACAGTTGGCCTGAGAGTTACAAGAGTCAGCCATGGCCATTTAAGGGTAAGAGGACAGAGGAAATAGTTCTAAAAGAAAATTTTCATTGGGGGAATAGTCTGGGTCTATAACCTGGAAGCCACGGAGCTGGAACACGTGAAGAAATGTTGTCTTTATGTACACTATGATACCATAGACACCCTGTCCCGGTAAAGAGGCACAGCCTGACTCTTATGCAAATGTTAGTGGGTGTCTGTGCGTTGCGAGGCTCAGGGCCTCTAAGTCTAATCAGTGCTCCCAGCTGAGTGTCTGGAGGCAAAGAGAGGAATGCATGCTGACCTTTCTGAGCCACAATGACAATGATAAATGAAGAGGGATTTGGATCGTCGCCCTTGACTAAAAGAGGAAATGGATTTACTGAGGACTAGGGCTGGTGTTCCGAAGTTTAAATTTCACCCACTGTGCAGTTTCTCTAGCGGTTTGTTCTTGCAGAGCAAGGCTGGAATTTGGATTTAAGGAGTCCTACTGAATTTACAGACTACTCAGCTTTCAGCCACACCTATGAGCTGACAGCATGCAGGCATGAAACTTGCAGCACTTTCTTGGGGTGGGCTGGCCTGGTGGCTACAATACCGACAGAGCCAACACAAAGGGCTGTGCTGGCAGTCAAAACTCAGGGATCTCAATGGCCGCAGGGCCATGGGAGTCAGGTTGTAATAGAAATACTGAGTACCTCTTGAGGGCCAGCACAGGGGAGACTCCTCAAACACAGTATCCATCTAACCCGCAGGGAAAGCACCACTATATCCCTGAAGGACGAGGTTGCCAGAGGTTGTGCAACTTGCCAAGGTCACCCAGTGGCAGAGATGGGATTCTCACTTGGTCAGGTCATTTCAAATTGCCATTTCACTCTCTAGCAACACATCAGTTAAATGGGGACAGTAAACATCTGTGTTCCATCCTCCTCATGCAGTTGGTGACTTAAATGGGATGAGAAAGTGCTTTGTAAACAGCAATGAGCTATTCCAGAGTCTGCTGTTGCCAGCAGTTTCTAGCGGCGCTGCTGTCTGCAGTTTCCTGTCCATTCCCAACCATACACTTATCTCCCATCCTCCCACTCGTGTAGGGAACACCCACCTGGAACCTTACTGCAGCCACCCCTGAAATTCTTGCCCACGCTGCCCCCTGGGGCAGTTGCAGTCGCCTATAGCTGCTCTTTCTTAGAGCAGTAACAGCCCTGTCCCCAGCCTTGCTTGGGAAGGCTTGGCTCTAGGCCAACAGGATGGGGAGAGTGCATGGAAAATCTGAGATGTTTTTCTTTCTTGGGAACAAAGCCAAACTGCAGTTCACTGGAATTTTATAAATTATGCACCCAGAGAAGATTTCATTTACAAAGAAGCAGAGAGATGGGGGTGGAGGGGGGGTCTCTTACTGTTTGCTTAGTGAGCTGCGTTAGCTGAGCCAGACCCAAACCTCACATATTTGGCCTGACTTGCTGTGTTTGCGAAACAGGCCCATGTTCCAAGAGCCAGCCCAGGAGGCCACAGAACAGCCAGGATTTCTCTGCAGGCCTCTCTCTGGCCTACTTGTGATCCTCTTGCTGCTGCCTGAGTCAGTGGCTTGTTTTCATGGGCCTGAAAGTCCAGAGGATTGAGAAAAAGACAGACCACTGAGACCTCTCTCTGCACAGGGTCTTTCTCACTTCCTGTATCTTCAACCCCCTGAGGACCCCACTTCCATGAAGCCCTGGCCCCAGGGTGGGTCAGGGCTCTGTCCCAGGGGCTCCAACAGCCCCCAGAGCACCCAGTCAATGTAACATCGTATTCCTGACTGGGCCACAAGCTAGTCTTCCGTAAACTCCTAGAGGGCACAGACGCTGTCGGCTTTGCTCACCGTTGTACCCTCTATGTGGTATTTCAGTGAGGAGAACAGTGAATATTAGCTCTAGCCTCCTAAGAGCCGTCCTGGGGCTTTTCCCCACTTGAGATCCAGAGTTCTTTTAGTAGAAGAGAGGCATCCTGGGCTGTTTGTTTTGTGCTGCTTTGTTCCTACCTGACTTTCTAACCTCATCTCGCACTGTCATCAGCCTTCCACTAGAGGCCAAGGCAGACAGTGAACAGCTTTGCCATTTTTCACCACTCTGTTTCTGCCCCACTGCTTTGCTCACATCGCCTCGGCAGCTCAGGCCCCCTTCTCTCCTGCTCAGAGCCTGGAAGAATCAGTTCGGTGTCCTCTCATCCAGAAATCACCCCAACTCCCTTCCTGTTTCCCCTCCCCCATCGCCAAAGACTTGTTATCTCAGACCCCATAAAAAGCTGGCCATGTTTATCTCCGGACTTCCCACATTGGTTCCACACACTGATTTACACCACTGTCCCCGCCCAGACTCCAGGCTACTGGGAGCAGGAAATCTGTCCTCATCATCTGCATCCCTAGTCCTCACCACAGTGCCTGACACTCAGCAGCTGTTCGGCACATGCCTGTTGGATTAATTCACTAACTAACATATAGAAGATAATAATAGCCTGTGACATCAGGGGGTAGAGTGTGAAAAAGACTCCTCTGGCCAACGCTGTGAGCAGGGAAGGGGCAATTGCTGGGGGCTGGAGCAACTTGGGTGGGGAAGGAGATGGTATGGAAAGAAAAACTGACGTGAGGTAAAGCACAAACGTCAGAATGGAGAATGGCCATAAAGTAGCAGGGGAAGTGAGAAGTCCAGGCTTTGAGACATAAACCAGATTATGGCCTGTTCCTGCTTAAAGTACCAGCAGCTTCTTCCTGTATTTAGGAAAATATCTAGACATTTTATCAGAGCCTGTGTGGCCTATAGAGCTAATCCATCTATCAAACTTTGGGAAAAGGGAAACAGTCTCAGAGTGACTTTACAGGGAGATTATAATGTCAGCATTTTGATTCAAAACAGTGTGTGTACACACACATATATATAAATTGAATTTTGGGAAACTTTAACGGTGCTGCCAACTTTGGAAAATGTGTTGACTTGGCATTGTACAGAAATGGACAACCATATTGGTCTAGAAATGTTAATTTATTTTTATTTTTATTTTTTTCCATGTGTACAGGGGTAACACATCGTACTAAATATGTAAGGTCATATCTACGTGGGTTTGATTACAGAAACTGTGCAATTTAAATATGTGCAGGGACCATTTTCATCTCCAGAATTAAGGATTATTTTGATGTTACATCATTGCCTTTTCTCTTTTACTTTCCTTTTTAGTTTTACTTTAGGATTCCCTATTTTTAATGTTCATACAGAGATTTCTTTAACTGAAATACCGAATAGTTTCTTTGGTATGAAAAACTACAATAGTACACGGGATCCTATTGAGATAATTAATAATGTGAAATAGGAAGTAAAGGGCTAAAGATGTAGGGAAAGTGGGAAGGGTGAGGGAAAGGTAATAAGAGAGAGGAAAAAAATATGAGAAACTGAAAAAAATGGAAATAAAGTGTTTGTAAATGGGGAGGGGAGGAGGGGGTGAAGGGAGGGCAGGGACAAGGGGAAAAATGAGAATCAAGACCTATTATGTGAAGGTACAGAATCCCAATGATGAATGTAATTGTATTGTATACCTAGATTGTACCAATAACCTCAATAAAAAGAAAAAAAACAGTGTGTGTACATTAAAACATTATTATAAAAAGTTTTAGAAAATCATGTGTAATATTTTTACTTCAGATGTGTTTGCTTTTGGTTTGAAATTCTTAGTACAATTTTCTAGAACTTTTTTCTTTGTGAACCACGTCCTGTGAGCCTGCCTTTTTACAGCACTGTTGAGCATTTTTGTTTTTTTTCCCATCGTGACCCATTTGAAAGTTGCCCTATTTAATGCTGTAGGAACCTAGTCTCAGATTTTTTTTCTTTAAAATTTCTTATTAGCCTTTAATCTTCCTTCCTTCAAACAGGGTCTCCTGAAAACCAGAAAAAGAGTGAAGTGTTTTTTCCTTCACCAGCTGCTAAGGTCCCACTTGGTGCCAACCAGTGGGCCAGGGTTGCCCCAGTGCCTTCCCACACAGAACTTACTGTCTGACAGAGGACAGGGATCTACTCAGTACCAGGTAATGATTTTTGAGCCATAAATTGTGCTGACCCTTTTGCCTCTTACTCTCCCCTGAATCATAAACAATAAATATTAGCTCGTCTTATGAATGAGAAACCAGCAGCTGAGAGACCAAAGACTCACTCAAGTCTGGCACCAAACTAGCATCAGAGCGGGGATTCGAACACAGGAAAGTCCCCACCACTGTAGCAGTGGTGGCAAACCTATGGCCATGTGCTGCAGCCGGCTCAGGCGAAACAGGATTGCCCAGTCAAAGGAAGAGGGAGAATTGCTTCCATTGCTCCAAGAGAGAGAAAAATGTTCTACACCTCATCCAGCCTCTCCCTTCCTCTGCTGACTGAGGTAATTGTGAAAATATGGTGAAAGTTTAATTTAATTTTTTAAAAATGTATTGTAGTAAAAGACACTTTGTCATTAATCCCCCTGCAAACCTTCCCCTTACTTTCATCACAGTTATCCTATCATTCTACTTTTTTTTTTTTTTAAACCAGAGCCTCTCTGTATAGTTCATGCTGGCCTTGAACTCATGATGGTCCTCCTACCTCACCCTCCCAAGTGCTGGGATTACAGGTGAGCGCCACCACACCCAGCTCTTACTACTTTTTGAAGCAGTCCTGGAAATCTTCTTTTGTGAGTGTCTTTAGTTGCACTATTTTTTTGTTTTGTTTTGTTTTGTTTTTTTGGGGGTACTGGGGATTGAACTCGGGTCCTTGCACTTGCAAGGCAGGCCACTGAACCGCTGAGCTAAATCCCCAGCCCTTTAGTTGCACCATTGTGTTAGTGATCAACAGTTTCATTTGACAAATTGCACCATCCAAGTCTTTGAGGCCATGATAAGGGTTCTAGGAAACTTCTTTTTGGCCTACAGAATAGTAACAGACTCCAGCCAGCCCCTTAGGTTATGATAATGAATTGTTGCACTTGATCCATGATCTGCCTGTACCGTTTTTCTCAGCCTTTGAAAACACTGATATAGGGATCCCCTACACTCACGCAAATCTAAAGACAGATGTTCCTCCTGGCAGCAATAATGAGATATGCAAGGCTCCTGGTGGAATCTAGGATTCTGAGGTGACTGCTGAGGGATTTCACCTTTGTGTGGGTGACCAGACGAGCAAGTGAAAGCCCTCTGGACCTCTGGACCCTCTGGAGCTGAGATAATTAGGCCACACTGTGAATATCCTGATAGGCCATTGGGCTGGACAGCAGAGTGCCTTGGATGGCTGTGAATACCTCTTGAAATATTACATTCTTTAGAGAAAAAGAAGACCCAGAAATGCTTATTGCTGCATATCAGAGATTTCAGAGCTACTTAAGAAGAAAGCAGGAAGACTGTAATGAAGGAGATGAAGATTCCCCATTCTATGTAAATGTGTACATGTTTACGAGGCAGCTCAGGAACACTGGATCAACACCTAGAGGTTGATCCTTCATTTCTGGACTGCAGGTTCTCCTAAGACATAGGGAAGATGCTGTCACCTCCACCTTTTACTGTACTACGCCATGTGAAACAGTATGGGGTCCTCTCTGAGAGGTATAACTGGCAGCTACAGGCCTCTGATGGTCTTTTCTACCTGCTGAGACTAGAATGAGTAGAATCTACTTATCTCCTCTACCACAAGAATCCCTTCTACATCCATGTAGAAATGGATAATTCTGCAGAGTCTGGAAAAGGATGCAAAATTCAGATGTGATACCTGCCACACTGCATCGTATCTTAGACAACTCCAAAAAGAATTGGGTGGAGATCTTTCTCTAACTACTTATATCTGAGTTTGATGAAGAGAATCCAGAATACCAATCTGGAGGCAAGTACATGTTTACAACAAAGGGCCACATTATATCTGTGGGCAAATATTTTTGGGAATCCTCTTGAAAGGAATTCTTTTCAGAAGCTGAAGGGCAGGTCCAGGAGGGAAAGTTTGTGTATAGATTTTCATGAGTGAAACCCCCAAATCTCATGGGTTAGAAGTCATCAACTCCAGCTCTAATTGCAATCGTGTTCCTTATGAAATGAGAGCCTCTCTGCCCTTAAAGAGCATCTGCATCTGACAGATTGACCGGATGGTTGGCTTGGTTTGATCTGCTCTCTTCTGTATGGCCTCGTGTAAACCAAGCCTAACCAAACGAACCCAGACCACACAAAAATCCAGTCTGAAGGAGAAGGATGAAGTCTGGCCATCCATGATGGTGTAGGAATTTCTGCCCAGCTTCTCACCCACATTCTAGTTAATTCTTACATACTTTAATGTTTTCTCTCTATTCAATAAAATGCACTATTTTTCTTAAGTACATACTGGGGGGCGTGGCAAGAATGATGTGTTCAAAGCAAGAGGAGTTTTGAGGTGGATTAGTAGTGATGTACCTTTTACTGTAATAATTTTTAAATGTAAACATTCACCAGTCACTATATATTTTGATCTCCTCTTATATGTGTGCCAGGCATTTTTCCATAATTTTATTCCTCAGGTTAACCTCCAGGAAGGCTGGACATGGTGGTACACACCTGTAATCCCAGCACTTGGAAGGCTGAGGCAGGAGGATCCACACAAATTCAAGGGCGGTGTGAGTTACATCATGAGTTCAAGGCCAGCCTGAACTACACAACAAGGTCCTGTCTTTAAAGAAAATCTCCAGGAAGATAATTCAATTGAATTTTACAGAGGGGGGTCATTAGAGATGCCCAGGAGGCTAAAAAATTTTTGCTGGATCAGGTAATTAAGGAACAGAGCCTATAATCCAACACTATCGAGATGCAAATCCTATCCCAACCCACTGATTCCACTTTAGAAGAAGCAAGGAGCACCAAACTATTCAGGTTATTTCTTACAGCTCCAGGAGATCAATGAGAAAGGGCCTCATAAATTGTATTCTTTTTTTTTTCTTTTCTTTTTTTAATTTACTCAACACATATTTATTTAAGTATACATAATGTATATTTTTATTTCTTTTGTTAGTACATTTGCATCACATAATAATCACATTTATCATGGGAAGTTGGTACACATGCATAGCACAACTTTTTTTTTTTTTATTGAGTTTATTGGTACATTTAGGGATACAGTACAGTTAC
>NW_022900932.1:40920117-40944317 GCF_012274545.1 Fukomys damarensis
TCAAAGTTCGGAGCTCAGAAAACTACCCTTCATGGGAACCTATGCCTCTGCAGAGTTGGTCTAAGGACTGGCCCGATCAGGAGTTTTGAGAACGGGGGGGGGCGTCATGTGGGTGTTTCAAGGGCGCCTGCGCAGCTACCTTCCTTCCTGGGTCTGTTGTCGCGCAGGCCGGGAGCTCATGCGCACGCCGCCGGGTGATCGCAGGCAGGCAGGCAGGCAGGCAGCTGAAAAAAACCCCCTCTGGGGTCTTTGGGGCCTTCCTGGTCTGTTGTCACGCAGGCCGGGGGCTCCCGCGCAGGCTGGGAGCTGGCGCGCACGCTGCCGGGTGATCGCAGGCAGGCAGGCAGCTAGCACAACTTTTTTGTTTGTTTGTTTGTTGTTTTGAGACAGGGTCTCACTATGTAGTTGAGACTGACCTGGAACTCACTATGTAGCCCAGGCTGGTCTCGAACTCACAGCAATCCTCCTGCCTCAGCCTCCGGAGGGCTGGGATTACAGGCATGCATCATCACGTCCAGCTTATAGTTTGCCTTTTAATTTTTTCTCTTTGTTGTTTATTTGTTTGTTTAATTTTTGAGCCAGGGTCTCACTATGTAGTTGAGACTGACCTGGAACTCACTATGTAGCCCAGCTTTGAACTCACAGTGATCCGCCTGCCTCAGCCTCCCAAATTCTAGGATTACAGGCGTGCTCCACCATGCCTGGTTTATAGTTTGCATTTTTAATGTAAGGGAAACCATGCAATATTTAAACTTGAGTGTCTGATTAATTTCACTTAATATTATGGCCTCAAAGTGCATCCAATTATCTACAAATACCTCAAGTTTATCATTTTTATGGCAGAGTAGAACTCCATTGTGTGTAAATATCATATTTTCTTTATCCATTCATGTGCTGATGGGCATATAGGTCATTTACAAGATGTAGCTATTATGAATTATGCTGCTATAAACTTGGGTATGCCTTTATCACTGTAATATGATGACCTTAAAGCTTTTAGGAAGATACCTAGAAAGGAAATAGCTGAGTCAAATGGAATTTCTACTTTTAGTTTTTTTAAACAATCTCTAGTGTTTTTTATTTCCATAGAGATTGTACTAGTTATAGTCCCACCAACAATGTAGGCTTCCTTTTTCCCCACAGCCTTGCCAGCGTTTGTTATTATTTGATTCCTTGATGATAACCATTCTTCCTAGAGTATGATGGAATCTCAGTGTTGTTTTAATTTGTATTTCTCCAATGACCAGTGACGAACATTTTTTCATGTATCTGCTGGCCATTTGTATTTCTTCTGAGAAGTGTCTATTCATTTCAGTTGCTCATTTTGTGACTGGGTCTTTTATATGGAGGGCCTTTTTTTAGTTCTTTATATATTCTAGTTAGAAAGTTCTTATATTCTTTGTATATTCTAGCTGAGAAATAGCTGGCAATGGGCTGGAGCCTTAGCTCAGTGGTGCTGCTGCCTGCCTTGCAAGGACACAGTCCTGCGTTCAGTTCGCCATACAAAAAAAAAAAAAAAAAAAAAAAAAAAACCTGGCAAAATTTTTTTCCATTCTGTAGACTGTTTTTTCACCCTTGGTTGTTTCCTTTGCTGTACTGAAGCTTTTAAATTTGCTATGAACCCATTTATTGATTCTTGGTATTATTTTTTGTGCCACTGGGTCTCTGTTCAGAGTCCTTGGCTACATTTGTCTTCAAGCGTTTTACCTATTTTATCTTTCAGCAGATTAAGTGTTTCTGTGGGCCTCAGAAATTGTGCTCAGCAGAAGAGGATTCATCCTCAGGCAGGAGCTTGTGGAAATATATGGAAGAGTTTCAGCCTCTGAAAAGGGTGACAAGATTGGCTCTGGGAAACTGGGCCAGACAGCTCTCCTGGTACATTTGAGCCAAGCAGGAGAACCCATCCAGCTGTCATCACCAGCCACAAAAAAACCACTGCCCCACATGTGGCCTGGGCCAAAGGCAAATAACTCAAAGGTGTGAATGCCCCAAACCATTCTAGATTAATTAAAAACGACATAGTCTTCGTTCACAACAACAACCCCAGCAAGAGCCATCGGGAGTAGTAGAGACGGGAGCCTGCTATCAGAAAGGTCAGTGACAAGAAAAAGCTGAGAGAGCAGGGCTGGTTCCACCAGCCCAGGGCTGGCTTCATATTCCAAGCAAAGTATTTGCACTTGGGAGACTGGAGATGGGAAGGACAATTACAATGGTGTTTGACTTCACCAGATAGTGCTGCATGAACACATGGCCCCGTTTGAATGTGGGAAGAAAGATCTACTGTCTCACTGAGGTGGGCCTCTAGGATGTCTAGAGAGAGGATCACATGAATTAAAGGTGATTGTTGTATTCGTAGGTATTTTTCATCCACTGTGACCTCTAAATGCACACCAACCAATTCTTCTGGTGCTCGATGAGCACCTGAATGTTAGAAAATAAAATTTCTATGTTGGATTAAGTGGAATTCTGCAAAGGGCCACTTTCATAAAGCAGAATCATGGGAATTTTAACTGCATAAGGTTTTAATCTTTTGTGCTGACTTTGCGCTCATCCTCACCTTGATAAGACCCCACTGCCTGGATATCTGATGCTGTGGGCATCTTCTGAAGGCCAAGAGCATGGAACTTGTAGGCATGAACTGCTACATGGTTTTTGAAAAGTGCTTTATCTTAAAGTAAAGTAGTTGAAGGCCAGGCATGGTGGTGCACGCCTGTAATCACAGCACTCGGGAGACTGAGGCGGGAGGATCGCTGTGAGTTCGAGACCAGCCTGGGCTACAAAGTGAGTTCCAGGTCAGTCTCAACTACATAGTGAGACCCTGCCTCAAAAAAACAAAACAAAATAAAGTAAAGTAGTTGAGGGGCAGGGAATTTAGCTCAGAGGTGTCGCTGCCTGCCTTGCAATCACAAGATCCTGAGTTCAGCACCAAAAAAAAAAAAAAAAAAGCCTTCCCAAACCCCAAAGTAAAAAGGTCCTCACCACTAGCAGCATGGTGTGTTGGGATAACCCACCTGGGGAATGTATTGCGGAGGCTCTTCAGGAACGAAGTGCATTTTCTTTTCCTTACTGCTTTCTCCTTTTTCCCTTTGCCGGAGAAAGCCCAAGGTTCTCTTGCACTGAGGGAGAGTCATGGGTCCTTTGCATTATAGAGCCTAGCTCAAATTGGGAATGAACAGAGCTGCTACAGGAGGCAAGTAAATGGTGTTTTGTTGTTATACTTCAAGTGTATTTTTACTGATATATGAAAACATAAGAATTGTACCTGGTTATTTAAAGTAACAAAGAACTTAAGGTATAAAATTATACCTACTTATGGGGCACCAAGTGAGGTTTCAATACATGTATATATTGTATAATGTTTAAATCGGGGCAGACATAGCTGTCTCTGAAGCACTGATCATTTCTTTGTAGTGGTGAAAACATTCAAAGTCCTTTCTTCTGGCTTTTTGAAGTGTACCGTTTATTACCATTGTCTAAAGTCACCCTGTTGTGCAGTAGCACACTGGAATTTCCTACTCCTGTCTAACTATAATTCAGTACCCATCGACCAACCTCTCCTTCTCTCTCCCTTTCCCTTCCCTCCCCCACTTTCAGTAACCACCATTCTACTCTCAATTTTTATGAGATTAAAATTTTATATATGCCATGAATGAAGGAGATTATATAGTAGTTGTCTTCGTGTGCCTGGTTTATTTCACTTAATAATCTGTAGTCCTATCTATGTTGTTAAAGATGACAGGATTTCCTCTTTTTTGTTTATTTTGTTTGGGTTTTTTGAGACAGTGTCTCACTATGTACTTGAGACTGCCCTGGAACTCACTATGTAGCCCAGGCTGGTCTCGAACTCACAGCGATCCTCCTGCCTCAGCCTCCCGAGTGCTGGGATTACAGGCGTGCACCACCACACCCGGCTAGGATTAAATCTTTTTTATGACTGAACGAACCTTCTACTGTATATGTGTACTACATTTTCTTTATCTATACATCATTTGATAAGCATTTAGATTATTTCCATTTCTTTGCTATTCTGAATACGACTGCAATGAACTTGGGAGTGAAAAATGTCTCTTCAACAGACAGATTTCATTTCCTTTGGAAATATACCCAGCAGTAGGACTGCTTGATCATATGGTAGTTCTAATTTTTTTGTAACTTCCATACTGTTTTCCATAATTTATGATGGATGTAGATTCTTTTTTAAATTCATTTTATTTGTACATTTTTTATATACATAATGATCACATTCATCATGGAAATTTATACCCATATGTAATATATCTTGGTTTTCTTTTTTCCTCCATTCCTCTCCCCTCCTTTCAACCCTTCTCCTTGTTTATAAAAGTTTTGTTTTGAGTTTTTACCTCCTATTCTTTTTTATTTTTATTAAATTTATTGGTACATTTTAGGTATACAATACAGTTATATTTGTCACTGGGTTCTTGAACCTATACATGACTTATCAGGATCTTACTTTTCCCCTCTCCAGCCCTCCCTTCAGCCCCTCCACCCATCCCTGTTTACAAAGACATTGTTTCCATGTTTTTCCTTTTCACCTAATTATTCTTTTCCCTGTTTCCCTTTCCCCTACCCATCCCACTTCCTCTACTCTTTGCTTATTTGGTGTTTCATGTCCCTTAATATTTATTTGGCATAATTGGGGCATTAATATTTGTTGCATATATATTTATGATTGTCATCTCTTCCTCTTGGATTGCTCCCTTTATGAGGATGTAGTGACCTTCTTTGTCTCTCTTAGTTTTGGTTTGAAATTTATTTTGTCTGCAAATAAAATAGCTATCTCGGCTTTTCTCCGGGTTCCTGATGCATGGAGAACTATTTTCCATCCTTTTACTTTCAGTCTATGAGTATCTTTTTCAAGTAGGCATGTTTCTTGGATACAGCATATTGTTGGATTTTGCTTCTTAATCCATTCTGCCAGTCGATTTCTTTTGATTGGTGAATTGAGGCCATTGGCATTAATGTTTGTAACTGATATATATTGACATCACTGTCATATTATTTTTCTGTTGTTGGTTCTTGTTTTTTTTTCTCCCTCTCCCTTTAAATTCTTGCCTATTGGATTTGCTCTGTTGGGCCTCATGGAGTTGTGACCTTCATTGTCTTTTTCTAGGATAGTTTTTAAATTGTCTGGAGTGCTGGTTTGGTATTCATGAAGCTTCTCAGGTGTTCTTTGTCATGAAAATATCTTATTTCTCTATCAATTTCAAATGATACTTATGCAGGATACATCAGCCTAGGTTGGAGATTTTTTTCTTTTAAAGCTTGAAATATCTCACTCCAGGCTCTGCTTGACTTAAGGATTTGTGTTGAAAAATCAGTTGCAATTCTGATAGGCTTTCCTTTGCATGTAATTTGTTTCTTTTCTCTAACTGCATGTAGTATTTTATACTTCTGTTGGGTTTCCAGGATCTTGATTATTATATGTCTAGGTGTAGATTTTATTTCATTGTAACTAGTTGGAGTCCTATATGCATCACTTATCTGTACATCAAGATCTTTTGTTCTGTTTGGGAAGTTTTCTATCATTAATTCTGTGAACAGTTATGTCATTTATGCTTTTTTGTGAACTCCTATTAATCTTATATCATTCTTCTTTACGTCATCTAGGAGTTGTTGGATTAATTTCTTGTGGTTCCTTACTGTTTTTAAGAGCTCTCTCTCCCTCTCTCTCTCTCTCTTTTTGTACTGGGGCTCAAACTTGGGTTCTTGTGCTTGAGAGGCAGGTGGCAGAACCACTGAGCTAAATCTCCAGCTATAGATCTCTTTGTTGTTGTTGTTGTTGTTGTTTGGTTTTTTGAGACAGGGTCTCACTGTGTAGTTGTGACTGACTGTCCCAGAACTTATTATGTAGCCCAGGCTGGTCTTGAACTACAGCGATCCTCCTGCCTCAGCCTCCCGAGTGCTGGGATTACAGGCGTGCGCCACCACACCCAGCTCACCACCCTATCTTCTATAACTGATATTCTGTCTTCAGATTGAGTTAGTCTGCAATGTATACATTTTTGTGGGGGGGCACCAGGAATCGAACTTGGGTCCTTGTGCTTGCAAGGCAGGTGGCAGAACTACTGAGCTAAATCCCCAACCCTGCTATGTATACTTTTAATAGAGTTTTTAATCTCCTGGATATCAGTTTGAATCTATTTCATGGATTCCATACATTTCTTTCTTATGTTGAGCCTTCATGGTTTCCATTTCTTTCCTATGTTGAGCATTCATGGCTTCAATCATGGACCTGAACTCATCTATTTTTTTTAAATCTGTTTCTTTTCTAGAGTCTCTAATCATGTCTTTAATCTGGGAAATTCTTTCTGTTTTGAATATTTCTAAAGCCTCATCCACCCGCCCCCCTTTTTTTAGCTTCATGTGCTATCAGTTTAGATTGTCCAGGTGGTTGATTGTCGGACTTTTTCATCTTGTTTTCCCCAAAATTTGCCTTTGGTAAGCTGGAAGACTGTGTCTTGTTTAAATGTCTTTTCATTTCTATTATTGTTGTTGGTATAGTCCCTGGTTTAACTACTGTGTTGATACTTAGATATTGCTTATTGTAAGTATCTTTGTTGCTAATATTTAGAAACCTTAAGGAATGATTTCTTCTCAGAGTTATCTTCCAGATATACCTGGTCTTTAGGATTTGAGACTTCAGTAACTCCAGGGCAATTCATTTTCATTATACCAGGAAAGACAACAGATTAAATCAATCACAACACTAGCCCAGGTGATAAAATCAGCAACAATAATAGAATCAAATGTTGCAAAAGGAATTAGCAAGTGACACACAGAGAGGCAGCAGAATGGAGGTAAAATGAAAAAGTTTACTCCATCAATGGGGATCAGTCACATCTAAAGGCAGTGCCCTGATTGACTCCCCCTTGGGTTACAACTCCTTCTATTATAGGGTTTTACAGCCTTGATCTTATTCAGTGGGTTACATTGCATTTTTATAGTTAACTTTGCTGATACCCAAAACCTGGTGGTGAGGCAGTTGAATTTCAATGCCATTCTTTGTTAGGGGAAGTTACCTTTAGGATTTATCTATTCTAGCCAAGGGGAAGGGAGGTGTTTGGTGGTCAAAGCTGACAATGGTTCTTTTCATTTATAAAACTTTTAGAGACTAGATGCCTCCAGTGCCAGTGCCCGTTAATTCTGAACTAAACAGAGCAAAAGGAAAAGTCATTTTACACTGTGACCTTTCCTAGGTTTTCGCTATTAAAATTTTCCCTATCACAAACACAGCTTAGAAAATGACAATTTGTGGTAATTATTAATCTATCACCTTTAACCGTGTGAAATAAAACAAAATCAAAGACTAGCCCAAAATGTTTGTAATGAATAAACCAATCAATATAGTAACTTTGCCCTTCAGGATTGGGACTTAAAAGGAGTAAGGCCCTCTTACTATTCTTCACTTCTGCCCTAGCTCAGGGTTGATGGCTATTAAGACCCCCTGTGCTTCTGCAGTTTAGATGAGGAACAGGTGTAGCCAGGAGGCCAGAAACAGGGTGGGGGCTGTTGCTGGAAGGCCCCTCATGACTCCTGTCCTCACCTGGCCTACTGGTGGCAGGGAGGCCCATCCGCAGGTGGGCAGGGCCGGGGTGGGGAAGGGGCCTGCATTTATGGCTTCACACAGCTCTTCCTATTCTCTTTATTCCTTTTCCCTTCCTTTCCTTCCCCCTTCCTCCTCGTTCTCCTTCCCATTTGAACATTTTCTTCTTACTTCCCAACATCTATCCTCCATTTTGGTCCTTTTTTATCCTTTTGGTTTCCCACACAAGGGTAACAGTACAATACTTAAACATATGTGTCCAATTTATTTCACTTAAAAATATAGTCTCAAGGTGCAACCATTTACCTTAAACTGTCGCAGGTTTATCCTTCTTTATGTCAGAGTAGTACTCTATTTTATACAAAAACCACATTTTCTTTAACCAGTTATCCATCAATGGAGTGTGCATATGTCACTGTTGAAAGGGGGTTTGCGTGTCTTTTCGGGTGCCCCTTCCCAATTAGGCCACTCACGCACCGAGAGGTCCAGCAGGAGATCTTTATTGTAGGGAGGCAAGCAGGAGACAGGAAGGCAGAGAGAGAGAGAGAGAGAGAGAGAGAGAGAGAGGAGGAAGAAGCAGAAGAAGAGAGAAGAACAAAGAAAGGAAGGTGCTTTTATCAGTTTTGGGGTGGGCTATTGCTTATTTATGAGGAGTGAGCTACTTTTAACCTATCACAGGCCAGATTGCTTTTATGGGCCCAGTCCTGTAGACACAGGTTTCAACTTTCCTGGACCACTGTGGCCTTGCGGGGGAGGGAAACCAGAGATAAGGGCATGAGGTCATTTTAGGAGCCAAGATGTACCAGGAGAATGCAGCCTGTGAGGCAGCGTCACAGCATAGTTTAACATGATCAATTCCCTAACAACTGTGGTATGATGCTTATAACTCTTTTGGGAAAATACCCAGAAGGAGAACAGATGGGTCAAATGGAACCTCTAGTTTCAGTTTTTTGAGGGATCTCCATCCTGGTTTCCATAGGTCATTTTAGGAGCCAAGATGTACCAGGAGAATGCAGCCTGTGAGGCAGCGTCACAGCATAGTTTAACATGATCAATTCCCTAACAACTGTGGTATGATGCTTATAACTCTTTTGGGAAAATACCCAGAAGGAGAACAGATGGGTCAAATGGAACCTCTAGTTTCAGTTTTTTGAGGGATCTCCATCCTGGTTTCCATGTTGGTTGTACTAATTTACACTCCACCAGCAGTGGAGAAAGGTTCCTTTTTCCCCATAGCCTTGCCTGTATTTGCTATTGGTTTATTTCTTGATGAGAGCCATTCTTTCTGGAGTGAGATGGAATCTCAGGGTTGTTTTAATTTGCATTTCTTGAATGACCAATGATGTGAAACATTTTTTTCTTGTTTTGCATATAGATTCTTGAAGGAAAGGGGGTTCCCATAGAAAGTGAATGATGGGAAGAATGGTAAAGCATATCTGAGCAATAGAAGTCCTCACCCATCTCCCATGCAGTGTTCCACAGAGCCCTAATCCTGGATGGGAAGTGACTGCCAGATGCCTCTCAAGGCTGGACACTAAGCACAGTGAGTAGCCATGAGTCTCAAAGGGGGTCCCTGTGGCCAAGCCGGTGGTCAATAGAGGGCTTAAGATCTGCAAGGGAGAACAATACCAGGACAGTTGGAATTCCCTTATAACAAGCAGTATCAGGCAGATGACAGAAGATCACCTAGCCAGATACCACCAAGGGAGCAGAGAACAATGCAACAGTGGAGCTTCCCTGAGGTATCTCCCATGTGTTCCCAGAATTAGGAATCTTGTACTTGCCAAGGAGAGGGAGGGAACCTTACTAATAACTAATGTTGGAGCTCTCCTCTACATGAGGAATAACAGCAGAGTATACAAGCTGTTTAACTTTGATTTATAAAAAAAAATGAATGGATTATTTCTTAAAGCCGAGTTCTGCTTCATAGTTTGTTCCTCAATATTATTATTATGCCTAACATTAGCAAAGGTTTTTCAACTTATACTTCCATGTACAAAAGTTCCTGAGCTCTGAAAACTGTTGTCCTTTGAACTATGGATTAAAGGACTCGTGGCCTTTGACTTTGTTCCCGTTTGAAACCTGTTTTACAGCTCCTTTCTGTGATGTTTCCCATTAATCTATTTCAACCTGGTAGAGAACTGAGTTTCTTCAAATAACAATTAGTCAAGATGCGATAAATATGTACCAGTTTACCAAAGCAAATGCAATTATTATATGTCATTAATGTACACCGATTAAAATAAATGAGTAAATAACATTGTAACTCCCCTCTGTGAACAAACACTATAGACTACTGTAAGTATGTGGCCTGGGAGATGTCTGCTACATGTTACATGCTCAATAATTTTTATTGGAAATAAAATACAAAAAGTTGTATAAATTAAACTGGTATTTAAAAAATGTTAGCAGACTATATTAATAAACTTTATTTTTTAGAGAAGTTTTAGGTTTAGATACATTGCGACTAAGCCCCCTCAAAATACTCCCCCCAACTTTGAGCACACTTACCCCACCACTCTTGGCCTTTCTAAAGCATTCTGGAAGTCCTCTTTCATAAGGCTTTTTAGTTGTGCTGTCATGACTGACTTGATGTCTAAATTGACTCAAAACATTTGCCTGTCATAGTCATTTTTACTTTGGGAAGAAGTTGCACAGTGCCAGATCCAGTGAGTAAGTTGGATGATGACACAGCACAGTATTTTTATTTGACAGAAATTGCCATAAATGGTTAATTAATATGATGTGATCAGAAAATACTGTGACTATTTAACATTTTATTATAGTAAAAGACACATGGCCATTTATCCCCCTCAAAATACTTTCACCTTCTTCCTCTGAGTGCACTGATCTGAACATTTTTGGTAATGTGTCTTTTATTGTGAGAAGTTTTATTAAAATTCAATCAGCCTTTGTATCTGCCATTATGGTATCATACTATGAATTCATAACTCCAATGCCCTAAAAATCCTCTGTCCTCTGCCTGTTCATGCCCAACCCCTATTTTGTGACAACTACTAAAGTTTTTACTGTCTTTACAGTTTTGTCTTTTCCAGAATATCATGTAGTTGGACTCAGGCAACATGTAGCCTAGTGGAACTATATGCTTAGGGTTCCCACATGTCTTTCTGTGGCTTGGCAGCTCATTTCTGCTTATCACTGTACAATATTCCATTGTTTACTTATCCATTCACCTATTGAAGAACACATGGTTCTTTCCAATTTTGATAATAATAAATAAAACTGCCATAAATTTTTAGGTGCATATTTTGTGTGGACATACATTTTTCAGCTCATTTGGGTAAGTACTAAGGAGTATGATTGCTGGATTGTCTGGTAAAGACTGTATTTAGCTCTACAAAGCCTAGGTTTTAATTTTTTTTTTCTAGTTTTTATCTCATAAAAGAAGTGAAAAGTAGTAAGTTATGAGAAATCAAGTCCTGCTTTTACTAAATAAATAGTTCAAGATTCAAAATTATTTCTATATTCTGCATATATTGTATTTAATGAATAATATGCTACATACAATTACTGCCCTTTTGATTTCATTTAGGCCTTTTCTATTTGACTTCCAAGACAGACTGTTCTGAAAATGTGTCTACTCACAGGAATATATAATCTAGAGGGAGAGAGTGAATAAATACACAACTAAACTCCACTGTCACAGAGAGATATCGGATAGAAAAGACAGCAATATGCAAGCAAGCAAACACTGACTTATATGGTAAGTCTGAATGTGGAGCTGACCTGGATTTGGGAAAGGGGGGGAGAGGGCAGTGCAGAGACTATTTGTCTCCAAAGAGATAACATTAGGAGATCTCTTGAAAGAATTTCCACAATGTTCAAGTTATCCTGTAAGAAAGGAAGACACATATGTGAAGGGTAAAGATTTGTATTTGGAGCAAAGAAAAATTTTGAAACATGGGAAGAGAACATGGGATATTTACACCATAACCAGTTAACCCCTTTTAATTAAAATGGAAGAATCTTGCCCTTTTTTAACCTGACCTTTATATCGCTACTATGTACATAGTAGGTGCTCAAGAAGAACTTACTACATTGAAAAAGGAAGCTATGACAATAATACACACTTTTTAAAAAAAAGACTGCTTTCATTCTCAAAGTTTGACTACACAAAAGCCAAAACAAAATCAGAAATACCATCCTCTTGGTAATTAAGGTGACTTTTTTTTTTTTTTTTTTTTAATGTGGTGTTGGAATGAAACCAGCATATACATTTTCAGGACTTTGTAATCATCAGAATTATTCTCCACCATCCTGGGAAATGTGCATTTGGATAGACTCCAAGAATCTTAGCAACAAGACAGCAGCTCCCAAACGGAGCCAGTCCTCTGACGGGGCCAGAATCCCACAGACAAAGAACTATTTATCGACATGAACTGTCTTGTTTCTGAAGCTAGAATCCCAAGGACCAAGCTAATGAGGTGACTCGGTGCCAGGATGTCATACTGCATTAGGAAGACCAATCCATTAACAGTCTCTATGTCTGCACTCAGCCCAGACTAGAGGAGATGCAGAGCAAATACATACAGCAGCTTCTGAAAAGATCTTAGCACTTGACACTAGAACACCAAGACAATAACTGTGTTTAGCTGGGAGTGTGGGAAAGGTTTCAGGCCACAGAGTTTCTTTAATAAATGGGCAGTGCCTGGCACGGAACAACAGAAGCTGCTAGCTGCAGGCCCAGGCACCAGGAGTGTCCACGAACTCCTGAGCATGACCCAGAAGAAAAAACATAACCTCTCTCTTCTCCTTCTAGTCCATCTCTGTCGCGGTCCTCGCCCAGGCCTGCTACAGGTGGGAAACATAAGTTCAGCACAGCAAGAGCTATCCCTTAGTTTCAGAAGAATAATTTACTCTTCTGAAAACTGAAAGAGGAGATAACATTTCTTTACACCCCATCCAGAATTGTCTTTGAATGTTTTCTAACTTAAAACATCTTGGAGAAACTCAGCAAGTCTAGCATAGGAAAGGTTTTCAATCTATGTCTTTAACAGTTAACGATCACTAATGTTTGCTGAGCTCTGCACAAAGCAACATGCTAAGCACTTTACATTCATCGCCTCACGTTAGCCTCACAATTCTATAAACTGGAAACATCACAGAACTCCTTTTAGTGAGGGGACCAGCAACATCAAGAGAAATTTGTTAGAAGTGAAATTTCTCAGGCCCTATCCTAGCCCTAGAAACTCTCGGAGCAGGGCCATCTATCTTTAACAAGACCTTCAAATAATTCTGATGCATGCTCAGGTGTGAGAACCCATGGACCAGCAATTTAGCAAACACCACATAGCCAGAAGGATCCAAAGACCATCAGTTTGACTCCAGAGCTCTTGCTCCTAACCACTGTGCTATGAATTTACCTGGACCAAGACATAAGATCTCCTTTTCTATCTACAATCACTAACTTCAAATCTTAAAAGTCAGAAAGGCCTCTAAAAATGTCTGGTCAGACTCATAAGGGGGAATAAAAGGGAGTAGTAACCTGTCTTTCCTACATTAAGGCTTTGGCTTCCTGTTGACTTCATAGAGCACTGTTATATTCCTCAGGGGAATGAGGATCTCCCACTTATTTAACGCCTCACTCCACCCTAGCCACGAAGACACTCCCAGAGACCACACCCAGGCACATGGATTCTTCTTTTCACATCCAAGAGGACACACAGAGCAGCTCAAGGGAATGGAAAATCGCTGACATTAAAAACTAAAAAATTAAAAGCATTTGTATTGGTTTCCTGGGACTGCCATAATGAAGAATCACAAAATGTGGCTTTGAACAATGGAAATTTATTGTTACAAAGTGCTGGAGTTTCAAAGTTTAAAATCAAGGTGAAGGAATGGCCATGGTTCCCTGAAATCTATAGGGGAAAGGTGCTTTCTTACTTCTTCCACTTGCTAGGGGTCCTAGATGTTTCTTAGCTTGTGGCAACAATATTCACATGGTATCTGCACTCTGTGTCTCTTTATGTCATATTCCCTCTGTCTATGCCCGGCTTTCTGTCCACATTTCCCCTCTTTTTATACAGTCACCAGTCATATTAGATAAGAGGCTCTTTCTGCTCCATGTAACCTCATCTTGACAAATTATATCTGCAAGGCTATATTTGTAAATAAGATCATATTCCAAAGTACTAGGAGTTGGGGCTTTAACATACAAATTTTGGGGAGAATGCAATTCAATTTAATAGCAGTATCTATTTTGAGGGTGAGGATTAAACTGCAGAAATTTCCACACACTGTGTTTGCTGTGGAACCATTTCAGAGAATCTTAGACTGACATTAGAAGATGGTTCCCATTACAGCCTATTATCAGAACCATCTGGTATGTGTCAAAACTAGTTTTCAAAGCCTCATCCATATATTCTGAATCAGAAAGGAACTCAGGGATGTGTATGGTTAAAAGGGTCCCTATGACTCGGATGTAGCCTTTTGATGCCCTCAAATTTTGGAAGCATAATCTGGCCAACTCTCCCAAGGTACTTAACATTCTGGCCCGGGTGACAGCCAAAGCTGAGCAGATATCCAGGCCTCCTTTAGCACTCCCGCCGTAGTGAGGGCAATGATGAGCTCTAAACTCAGACCAATCACTCTGCAATACTCAAGGGAGATGCTCTAGACGTCCCCCAATTTGTATTCATGCTCAAGTCCCAGATTATGACCCATTTGGTTCACAGCCAGCACCATAAATTTAGAGAAACCTGACTTCTGAGACAGATTATTTCATTGGGTGGAATCCAATGGAACCAGAGACCTTAAAATTCATCCTTCTCAGGGGCCAGGGATTTAGTTCAGTGGCACTATGCCTGCCTTGAAGGCACAAGGTGCTGAGTTCGATCCCTGGTACCAGAAAAAAAAAAATAGAATTCATCCTCCTTCAGAGAAGTCAGTCACTGAGAACCAGTGCCCAACTCGAGAAGGAAGCCAACAAAGGTATTGTCATGACTGAATTTGAAAGGGAACAGTGACGATCAACAACTAGGCAACACACACTGAGAGGTCCGACTGGAGACTTTATTCAAGGAGTGGGAGCAGAGAGAGAGAGGAGGAAGAAAAAGAACAAAGAAAGGAAGTTCCTTTTATTGGTTTTGGGCTGGGCTATTGCTTATTTATGAGGAGTGTGCTATTTTTAACCTATCACAGGCCAGGTTGCCTTTTATGGGTTCAGTCCTGCAGAAACAGGTTTAACTTCTCTGGATCTCAGTGGCCTTGGGCGGGGAAAGGAAACTAAAGATAAGAGCATGAGGTCATTTTAGGAGCCTGGAAGCACCAGGAAAATGCAGCCTGTGATGGCAGCATCAGGTCCCTAGCAGAACTGAGCTGGGGGAGAAGCTGCATGGAACTCTGGAGGAAGCAGGAATCAGTGAGGGAAAATAAGACGGGGTTACCCCCACATCTTCCTCCAAGACACACTTTCCTGCCTAACCTGCCTCACAGACTCCCTATCTGCTACCAAGACCAGGAAGAATAACTGTCATATCAGTATTTGCCATACAAGGCAGCAAAGAGCATGTTCCTTAACTGGGCATCTAAGGTCAGTAATTGCTTTCATCTCTCAGAAGACCCTTCATCTGTTAAGTTCTCATTAATCTTCCCATTACAAGGAACAGTACCTATTCACATCAGCCTAAGAAAATGGAAGTTGACTTATCCAAAAGGGCGGAAAAAAGCATAGTACCCATGGAATCCAAGAATGGGGGAGAATTTCATGGATACTAGGATTTGACTGAGAACTGTGACTCTATTCTTCGTGTGCCATATGACTCACCTGTCCTAACTATGTCTCTGCTCATATTTCTTTCTCCTCACCAAAGGGCTTCCCTGTCACTACCTCTGTGTATAATACTCACCATGGTCGCTTCTGTTTTTGAGACCCCACAACCTTTCAGCTCTCAATGGCTCCGTCCCTCAGTGTCCCAATTCCAAATTCCCAGTAGAGGAATCTAAATCCATCCTGTATCAGGTGACTTTCCTACAATCCAATTATTAGCTGTAACTGAGGAGCAGATCACATAATACAAAGTCTGGCACTTCATGAAGGTCTGTGGGTGGGTGCAGCCACCACAGCAGGATGTTATGGGTAGGCAGCACACAGGGCATGTCTATGAGTGACACAAGAGCTTGTCACTGTTAAAACACATAATAGATGGCACACACTGAGCTAGATGATGGTCAGTCTTCACATATGAAGGTGGTCATTGCACATACGAAATCTGAGTTGCAGTAATCTGTCCAGGATCTCTCAGCTAGTAAGAGATAGAGAGAGGGCCAGGCATGGTGGCGCACACCTGTAACCCCAGCACTCGGGAGGCTGAGGCAGGAGGATCGCTGTGAGTTCGAGACCAACCTGGGCTACATAGTGAGTTCCAGGGCAGTCTCAACTACATAGTGAGACCCTGTCTTAAAAAACAAAACAAAACAAAACAAAAAAGAGATAGAGAGAGGAATTCTAACTCAAGTCCACTAGATTCCATAATCATACATTTTTTAGGTGCCGTTCAACCCAAGGTGAGAGATGGTATCATTTCATCAAGTCAGGGAAAATTGGATATCAACTGTTTCCTACCTATCCTACCAAACTACATTGAACATAAAATGAAATCACAGACTGGAAGGTTCCTTGAGGAAGCTGATGAATGTGAAATCTTGAACGTACCTGCTTACACCTTCCCAGTGTGCTGTTTGCCCATTGGCGTTTCCCAGAGAAATGTGGAACATTTTTTTTTACCTCTACTCTCTGTGTCCAGACTTGGTCAGGACCACAGCAGGGGTCTTAGCAGCTGTCCAGGACCTCCTAGAAGGAAAGCTTGTTGCTTACCATCTGGTGGTGTGACCCCACATAAACAGGATATAAATTCTCGACTCTGAGCTTGGCACTCCAAGGCAGGCAGCTGTTTGAATTGGAGTGACTTTGTTTTTCACTAAGAAACTTAGCCAAGAGAGTTGGTTGATTGGGCTCCAGTTAGGTATAACTGCACATACCATGATCACAGACAACTCTCAAATATACTGGCATCCTTCAAACCTTAATATGGGGTCAGGTCCTTGAGAGTCTGTCCAAGAAGGGAGGTGGGTGTGCAGGAATTTGTCTATACTTGGACATGGTAGGTATGATCTGAGATTGTAGAACAGGCCATGCTCTTTGGCTCTTGTGTCCAGTTATTTGGTCAAATACTGGTGCAGATGTCACTGCGTTGGTGTTTTGCAGGTGTGACTATAATTGGTTAACTTTAAGTAAAACGTGTTATTCTCTATAATGTAGGTGGGCTTCATCCAATCAGTGGAAGAATTTAGAAGCAAACACTAAGGTTTCCTAGAAAAGAAGGAACTCTGCCTGACATTCTAGACTGCTGGGCTAAAACTAGACTACAGACTTTAATATAAATCCTCATCTGAATTTCTAGCTACCAGTCTGCCTTAAGTTTCCTTAAAATAAATCTCTCTCACATACTGGTGCCTTTCCTTTGGAGAATCCTAATTGAGACTCTTCAAGAGCTAAATCATTATTGCTGGTATCGACTAAGTAGCTACTATAGGAGGAGACTTGGTCAGAGAGAGGAAAGGAGGCCATGATGAACAGAGGCCAAGCAGGCATTATGGTGTGAATCCCTCCTTTGTGGGCTCCTGTCTCTCCCAGGGTAACTTTGGGTAGCCTGTCTCCCTTAGGGTGAGACTCAGGTAGCCTCAGAGAGTTCACAAAGGTTGGAACAGACTTTCATGCTTGAACGTACAGCCCAGATACATGGATATCACCTGGGAGCTTGTTAGAAATGCAGAACCTCAGGCCCTGCCTATGACCAACT
The DNA here is from genome assembly GCF_012274545.1 of Fukomys damarensis. Classification (NCBI taxonomy): domain Eukaryota; kingdom Metazoa; phylum Chordata; class Mammalia; order Rodentia; family Bathyergidae; genus Fukomys; species Fukomys damarensis. Next base: position 40,937,503 of record NW_022900932.1, read on the forward strand.
GAAGCAGAATCTGCATTTTAACAAGATTTCTGCATTATTCAAATGCACATAAAGTTCAAGAAGCACCGTGGTTGAAAATAATTAATTTTCCAGGATGAACACTGAACCAAATATTCTTAAATATGGGTGGAGTTCCTGACTGGACTCTAACCAGGTCTGAACACTTGGGCAAAACTAATTAGAAAATGGACATGGTCAGACTAATACTAGGTTCCTTTAGTAAATTTCCACTATGTTCCAGTCATTGAACTAGGCATGTTGCATATATAAACTCTCTCAACCCTGCTATCAAACCTATGAGGAAGGTATTATTTCTTTTCTTTTTATTGAGTTTATTCGTACAATCTAGGTATACAATACAGTTACATTCATCATTGGGATTCTGTACCTTTACATAATAGGTCTTGATTCTCATTTTTTCCCCTTGTCCCTGCCCTCCCTTTAACCCCTCCTCCCCTCCCCATTTACAAACACTTTATTTCCATTTTTTCAGTTTCTCATATTTTTTTGAGGAAGGTATGATTAATATCTCCATTTTACAAAAGCTAAACTGAAATACAGAAATGTTAAGCAACTTTCCCACAGTCATATGGCAAATAAATAGTTGAGTCAGAATTTTAACTCGGACAGCTTGGCTCTGTAGGCATAGACTCCCTCTCAGGCTGAAACACAGTCTCCATATTGTTATATTCATCACATGAAAAAAGTTCTAACACGAGACAGAGTGATTCTGATTATAGGAGTTCAAAGAAAGCTTCATAAAAGAGGTAACTTTTGAAGTGATCTTTGACGACAGACAGGAGTTTGGTAGAAGTTATGAACTGTTGTACCTACCACAGGAAAGAAAACTGTTTCCAAGATGAAGAGGGAGTTTACCATGCAACCAAGTACTCCTGTTCTGCTGCTACGCCCTCTGCCCAGACCATCCTCAACCCTGTCACCCAGGACCTGGTTTCTCTGATCCTCTGTGGAGAACATAGACCAAGACAATGTAAATGTATTCCCAAGAGCAGAATGAAACCCCCAAGAGTGACTTAATGTGTGAAGCCTGTGTGTAACCCCCAAGAGTGAAGTGTGATATCTAATCAGACCGTATGAGTGACACCCTGTAACACCCTGTGACACCCTACAACACCCTGTGACGTGTGTAACCCCCCAATATGTGTGAAGTGATAAGCCCGAACCAGTGCCACACACCCCAAGCTAGAATAGTATAAGAGAGAGAGTGCAGAAGACCAGCTCATCCCACTTGGATGCCTGAAAAATCTAGTTGGCAACTACTACTGTCTCAACCTCCATTTAGTGCACACCCCTGCTGGCGACACCCTTCCTATCTCAGCTTGCCAAGACCCCCAAACCGTGTCAGGTTCTCTGTGCAACTTCCTTAATGCCAATGGCTTTTCCTTCATGATCCTCATGCCAGTTTATAATTAAACAGTTATTTTGCAGTCATGTCTGATTAATGCCTCATTCTCCCAGCAAACTGTAAGCTTTGTGAAGGCAGGGACTGTACCTGCATCTGCACACTTGTGAATTTCTGTGACCTCATCAAGTGCTTGCACGCAGTCAGCACTCAGTAACTGATAAGCACCATAGATACACAGCAAGGATTGTCTGCAGCCCTCTGCAGCCCTCAGCAGCCACCACCCCTCCCTTCCACCCTCACAGAGGTTAGAAAATTAGTTGTGACCCAAAGCAGAAAACCACCCTCGCTTTGGTTAATTAATTTCAAATAAGAATGCTGCCAAACCTGCAAGTCTTGGGTTTATCCATTTTGACTCATTCCTAATTTGAGGCCACAATGAACACAGACAAACAGCCATTGATAATCCTAGGGCTGTTATTTGTACAATGTTGTACTGTTCTCCAAAAGCATAAATCAGAAGGACAATATGCATATATGTTTAAGTTAAAAACATGGATTGCATTCTAATAATATTGTGCCTTCTTAAAACATCAAGATAAAATAGGAATGAAACGAACTTGAATCATTCTGTTTTAAGGCACTGCAAGGTTGGCTCAAAAACCAGAAATGTTGACCTAAAGGGGAAAATTCTTCAGAGTTACATAATAGATTCAACCAGTTTTTCCAAATATATTCTCTTTTCAATATGAAAACCATGGGGCTGGGGATTTAGCTTAGTGGTTCCACCACCTGCCTTGTAAGTGCAAGGACCAGAGTTCAATCCCCGGTACCCCCCACCAAAAAAAATCAGTATGAAAACCTTCTTTCAGATCCTGGTGCTATTTTGATAAAGGATTAATTTAGTGGACACTGAAAGGATTCATTGCAATTCAAAGCCCTACCTCAAGTCTGCTCAGGAACCCACTGCAAAGCCCTCATCCCATGCCACTTGCAAGATGGTGTTAAATAAAGGCATCTCTTTTCCAAATCAGGTTGCCATTTACTAAAGCTGCATTTCTCCTCCTTAGGGTTCAGTTTCATGTTCCTTTGCTTGTTTGCCAAGTCTCAGTCTTTTTCAGCCCCCAATATAAATACATTTCCAACTGGAATTTAGGGCCAAAGATTTCTCAAAGCAAGTTTAGAATGTTGTTCTTTCTTGTAGGAAGGCCTTATCAGATCTCATTGCACACATACTGGTTTTATGAAAACAAATTCACATGAAAACCAATAAGAAGCACAGCTTTAGGACTGGTGACAGTGAAAATAAATATTAACTGTGGCTATGAGCTCTACTGGCAGAGGTTTCTTAGATTCTCCACATACAGCAAAGAATCTACTAAGAGATATTCAATTCTCCTGCAATTCTTGATTCCCCCAAGCAAATGTAATTTGAATGTAACTCAATAACTGATATTCAGTACAATCTGTAGGATGATTTGAAGACAGGAATAATTGACTTCTTAGAAACAGGATTTCTCTAGAGAAAGGAATGCTCATGTTATAGTTGCCCTTTGTGATGTTTGAGTTTTGTTTTCTAGTTTGCTCAGAAGACAGAAATTACAGAAAAACCTCTCCAATGCTGACTGTCACTATCTTCCAAATCTGAGACCTCTAAAGAAAAATTACTCACACATGCCTCTGTTCAACTGCCTGCTTCTTGGCCTCATGAACTAAAGATGACAAAAAGGCTGACATATTCTCTGCTAAGCCTGTGAAATATTTATTATTTAGGAACACGTTATCTGCATTTAGGAGGCAAACTCTTTCCCATTTAGGACTTTTGAAAACCCTTCCAGGACTGCAGTTTAGACCAGGAATCTCAGAGTTGCAGCCTAATGGCTGAATCTAGATGGCATATGTGTGTCAACTGGCACTGACAGCATTTTAAAAATTGAATTTCCATGTCTTTGGATATGCCACTCCTTCTAAATATATATATATATATATATATATATTTCATTTCCCTTCATTGACATTACCTACTGGCTCCTGAATGTATTCAAGCTTATTACTTCTCATAAAGATTGAAATCATTCTGAAAAATGTTATGTCCTTCCTAGTCTCAGTAAAGAGTGTCTGAAAAATAATTTAAGCTTCTCACCATAATTTAAGAGTACCATTGTGAAACTCATTGATTAAACCATGCAGGAATGCCCTTGTGAGTTATTTTGATTTTTGGACATTCAGTAGTGCCAAGCGGGTATGCTTTTTGAGGATTTTAAAGTTGCATTATCTCATTCTTTTCTATTTGATTAATAACCATTGCATTTCACTGTTGCCAGTGTGACCATCAACCACCATTTCTCACACACACACACACACACACACACACAGACTTTTTTTTTTGGTACAGGAAATCCAACTTGGGACCTTGTGCTTGTGAAGCAGGCAGCAGAACCACTGAGCTAAATCCCCAGCCCCACACAGACTCTTTAGATACACACTAAATCTTTTTAATTCTTGTTATGGTTTGGACCAAGAATGTCCCCCAAAGTCCTCCTGTGTTCAGAGACAGGGCTTTTGGAAGGTGAGTGAATTATTGGGATGCGGACTTGCTGTTAGGAGGTGCGGCCTGATTTGAGGAGCGTCCCTGGGTGTGACCTGGAAAGATCTGTCTCCCTCCCTGGCTCCTCACACCCCTTTCTTGGCTTCCTGGCCATGTGATATGGGCAGCTTTCCTGTGCCACACCCTTCACAATGCCTCAGAGCCAGCCAACCGTGGACTGTGACTGAAAGCCAAAATAAACCCGTCCTCTTGAAAATTGTGTGGGTTGGGCACTGTGTCTCAGCAATGACAAAGTAGCTAAAACAACTCTCCAATGTTCTGTGAGCTAGGACCCGGGAAGGTAAGTTGGTTAGAATTGTGTACAAAGTAATAGTAAATAGGATCTGAGTGAGGAGGTCCTTGAGGGAGATGTCTCTTTATAATAGATGAACTAACTCTTCCAAAAAGGTCCATAAAAACATGAGTCCTATCTAATGAAAGAGTAATTGAAATTCTGAAAATTGGATTTCCCATAAAGAAGCAAAAACTCATTCACTGAGCGAAATAAAATATGCCCACTGACTTTCAAATGTTGGCCATCATTGCTGACTATAAAACAAGCAATTGGAAACAGGCAGCCATAGATGTTACTGCTTGCATCGCTTAGGTGGCACCAAGCACATATTGTACCAGCAGTGTCCTGTGCATCATTCACTTAAGCAGAAAGCCACTGTTTATTAGCTGGACAGTTATGGCCCCACTAGCCCAGTCAAAAGACTTTTCTGCACTCTGGGGCCGCTAAGACAGCTTCCTCAGAAGAGCTGGGGCTGCCTTCTTCCACCAACATCTAATCAGGCCCGCGGCCCTGCCCCTGCCGAGTGGTTTTCTCTTCTCACCTGCCTTTGTACAGTGTCTCCTTGACTGACCTTTTTTTTCTGTGTCTCTCCTGGAGCCAACCTGGCCAAGCTTTCTAACGCTCTGCTCTCATTGCTTTGCTTCTGGGTAAAGACAAACTAAAGTCTCCTATTCCTTACAGAACAAAAAAGTACTTCCTCCAACCCATATCATCTCAAACTCACGGAAGCCCCAGCCCTCACGGCCAAGCACATCTATCTCTGCTTTCCCACCACACCGTGATCACTGCCAATTCTTGTCTTTCTCATGCTCTCGTGCCTCTTGTCCAAATTCGTATCTCTAATCTAGAGCCCACTTCTGAGCAGTGGTGCCAGGTGTGGCGGGCCTCTGGGGACCCCGGGAAGCAGCTAGGGGCACTCCGAGCACTGCCAACCCACAGCGATCCAGAGTGAGTGCTGCTTTCATGTTCAACATGACTTCAAGACTTACCTATGAGAATGTGTACAGCCGACACAGAGATAGATCTGTGCGAGTGTGTGGGAACAACCCCACTGGCAACAAAATGGACATTAAGGTCAGGAAACTGAAGGCAAAAATCTATTGTCTTTCAGCGGAAGAAGAATCTTCAGTACGACATTTCTGCTGAAAGTAGCTACAACTGTGAAAGGCCTTCCTCTGGTTCTCCAAAAAGCTCATGGGAGACCTGAACTTGTCCCACTAGAGGTTGACACGGGCCCAGCCTTAGCAGCACAATATTAGAGGGACTGAGAAGTTGCTCAGACCCCTGCTTTCTCAGATGAAGATGGTGACCTGGGAGGAAGCAAAGCAGGAGCCCTGTGTCAGAAGACGGGTTTTCTAGGAGCTGTCCTATGATACCAGCAGGGCTGCGTGTGTCCCACTTACTAAGCGCAAGTGTGGTTCACGTTGGGGATACAGGAGGAAATTAGTGGGCTTCAGCCTCAACGTGGCAGCTGAGCCTTCATTTTTTGGACCTGTATATTTAGCTGCTTGGAAGGTAGTTGTTTCCTTCTTGTGTTTCAAGTATAAGACTGTTACAGTCACGTCATAATATTTAGTGGTGAAATCTTGTAAGTTACTGTCACTCTCATTCTTTTGCATTCAGAATCAGAATAAAGCTGTTTTACAAATATCTAAAAATATTTTTAAAGCCCATTTCCTGCAACCCATTTCTTAAGGTGTGCTCCTTTCATGCAACTCCTTATAGTTCCTAGTGTTTTAAATATTTCTTCTGTTTTCTACTGTACTGGGCACAGGCCCTGGAATAGAGCAGGGTCTTACTTGAAATTTCTTCAGTGGCTCCTGTCCGGTTCCCTCTAAATACAAACATACTCCACAAGTGACCTTGCACATAAAGACCCTAAGTGGGACATTTGGAGAAACTGCAGTGCCTCTCTCAGAGTGATACATTGCCCTTCAAGTTCATGGAGAAAGCAGTGTGGGCCAAGTTCCCGGATCACTGGCAAAGAAAGGGTGAGTCAGCCTCCTCCTCCTCCCCCACCCCACCCTTGCCAGGCAGCATTAAAATGCTATTCGGTCTGCTCCTTTTTTATTTGGAAAGGAAACGAGTCTTGACATTCTGTTTCTCCCATTTCATTAAGGATGGAGGTCGTCCCAGACACAGGAAGGGAAGGGCGGATTCCAAAGTCCTTGTGAGGGAGTGAAGTTAGGGTTGGGGTCAGGCTGCTCTCCTCCTTCTCTGCAGCCTGCTTCACTCTCTGAAGAGAACAAGCCCACCTTTCACAGTGAATTATTTCCGGGAAGGCCTCTGCCAGAACTTGGCTCCCTGGCTGAGGCAGTACCTGGAAGGACTGAATGATAGCTCAAGATCGGAGAAGGTGCCCAGATGGAACTGGCCGGAGGGGGTTCCACCAAGACAGCTGGGAGTGAAGAGAAGGATAAGGATATTAGGAAGTAGAGAGGGGTAAAGAGGATAGAGGGGAGTCTCTGGTGAACAGAAGCCTGGAAAACAGCCAAACCTGCAAATTTCTCTCTCTGTCTCTCTCTCTCTCTCTGTCTCTCTCTCTCTCTCTCTCTCTCTCTCTCTCTCTC
>NW_022900932.1:40944368-40970530 GCF_012274545.1 Fukomys damarensis
TCTCTCTCTCTCTCTCTCTCTCTCTCTCTCTCTCTCATCTGCACGTACACAAACACACTCCTACACAAAAACAGTCTTTGCTTCCTTCTTCTCTAAGCCCCAAGGTATTTCTATAAATAAACAATAAGACCCCGAGCCTGCCAGAGGTCCTCTATTAACTCTTGCAGTGTTCTGCCTCGGAGTGTATAAATCTTTACACTGCCACATTTCATAGTTTGCAAAACCCTCTCCCATACACAGCTTTTACCCGATCCCTGTATTGCATATTTTAAAAGCCCTGTAAATCCCTCTTCCTCAATCCCATATGCAGAATTGGAGACTGCTCACCCCACAGTCATACTTCCAAAGTTCTTATCCTTGAAACTGTAAGCTTCAAGCCATGCTAGTAAAAAATTGCTTATGGCAGCTGGGCGTGGTGGTGCACTCCTGTAATCCCAGCCCTAGGGAGGCTGAGGCAGGAGGATCACTGTGAGACCAGCCTGAGCTACACAGTGAGTTCCAGGTCAGCCTCACTACATAGTGAGACCCTGTCTCAAAACAAACAAACAAACAAAAAAAACAAAATAAAAAATTGCTTATGGTTCAGGCCACGTATATCTTTTTTAAACTTCAAAATTTTTAATTGGCAAATAATAATTACATATATCTATGTGGTACTGTGTGATGTTTTAATACATGCATACACTCCATCACTCACACCATTATCATTTCACTGTGGCGAGAACATTCGTCTCTCTCCTAGCCATTTCAGAGTACATATTACTATTAATTATCGTCACTCCGGGGGAACTTATTGATCCTGTCAAACTGAAGCTTTGTGCACTTTGGCCAACATTTGCCTTTCCCCGTCCACCTCCAGGTCCCTCAGACTAATCACCATTCTACTCTCTTGTCCTTATGAGTTTGGCTTCTCTTAGATTCTACATATAAATGAGTGTCTAATATTGGACTTGTTCACGTTGGTTCCAGACCAATTTAAACTCCCGTCTCATATCTTGTTTTGTCTAAAGGCCTCTGCCCTGCAAGTAGCCAAGACTTGCTGTGGGAATGGCCAGAGTGGACGCCATATGGGACTCCCTCCCTGCCTCTTCCTGGCTTTGATTCCCTCTGCATTGGGGTGAGAAGGCAAGGTGGGGCTGAGCATTTCCTTCCCACCCCAACTCTTGCCATCTGCTGTCTCCATGATTGTTGCAGCGGGACAGCTTCTCTTGCAGGGACTGGGGACCTCAGGCGCAGCCAGCCCAGTCCTCTCAGTTCTAGTATCTTCTACAGGATCCTTTCCATCCATGGAAAATTCAACCCTCCAGCCACACCAGGCCTTCTGAGAGATCCTGCCCCATAAACTTCTCTTTTCAGCCCTGCCTTCTCTTACTTCTGTTTCTTTTCCCCTAGTCCATGGCCTGCAGCAAGACTGTTGCCCAGGTAGATGTTCAGCCATGAAATGTGATGCTAATGATGCCCGTAGCATAACCCCAACTCTCTTGATTCACCTGTCCCTGGACCAGTTCTCTCTCCAGGAGCTCTGCACCTCCCTCAAACTGAGGGCTCGGGATCCCACACCCTCTCTAGCTTAGCCTTCTCCTTATAGACCTGGGATGGGGAAAGTCTGTGATTTTCCCAACAGTTCTGCCACATCCATCACTAAAGATTGGGACTGCTCTTTAAAAATGTGAAGGGCTCAGCACCCTTCATGTCACCTTTGGGTCTTGACACCCTTCCAAATTTACTAACCATGTAATCTTGGGCAGGTCACTTAACCCTCTGTGCCTTCACTATTTTATTTGTAAAATGGTGATAATAGTGCATACCTTATAGGATTAAAATTAGAAAGTGTAAATAAAACTCTTAATCTGGTACATTAATTAACAAGGCACCTCATAGCACTCAACAACATTTGATGAAATAAAGCACAAGAGAGAAAAGCCAGGAACACCTGTATGAGATTGGGCACTCAGAGAAGATCATTCTGAGGCAGAGATACTTAAGCTTCAACACGGCAAATGAAGAAGTCAGCCAAAGAGTGAAGGACAGACAAAAGGAACCACACATTTGTTACTTTGTGGTAAAATTTCTCCCAGGTTCCAGTTTGGCAGATTGAAATGGGATCACATTACCTAATTGACCTTTCTAGGTTTTCTAAGTTGCTTTGGATACGTTAATATTGTGTGTAAATACAGGGCTATATGATATTAATTCTTTCTGGACCAAAGGTGGTGGTAGCTCCCAGTAGCCAAAGTTTTCCAGGCGCCTGCTCCAGCAATTCTCACAGTACAGTCAGTGATTCCACCTCCTTTCCCGCTGGTGAACTTGTCAGGTGTCTTGTAGAAGCCCCCAGCTTTTCCTGGACACAGTGCCTCTCTGTAAAGGAAGTCCAAAGACAAAAACTCTTCAGTCTTTCTTCAATATCACCAGAGGAGTGGTTCTCTACTACCCATCCAAGGTAAACCTGTAAAACCCTGCAAAAGCCTGCTTCCATCCATTGTGTCCGCGCTCAATGCCTTCTATAACTGCCAGCAGACGGCCTCATCCTACCCTGTAAGAGACAGTGGAGGTCAACCAAAGCAAGGAACCAGGCTGGGAAAGGGTGTGGGGCAGAGCGGTGGGAAAGGAGCAGCTGTGTTCGCCCAGTCACTGAGCACACTCAGCTGAGAGTTTTACAGCAGGTTAAAAAAGAAAGAAAGAAAAAAGATTATAAAGGTGGAAAGAATAACCCTCAAACTAAAGGACTGAGATATGGAAGACTGAGTGCAGCTGAAGGCTGCTAGCATCCATAGGGCCCAGGGGGAGAACACAAAATGGAGTTCCCTTCTCTTCCCACCCTGGCTTCACCTTGCTCCTCCAGGGAGCCCACCTTCATGCAGTGGACACTCCAGCCAAATGTCCCAACCTTGTCCGCATGCAGCTCCCCACCACCATCCTCTAAAAAGCCACGTTTCAGATCCCAGAGTGAGGCCGGTGGTGAGGTAGGCCACCCTCAGAACACAGGCCAACATGGGCACTGGAGGTAGGACCCAGATATTTGGAAAAACAGTTCCAAGAGCAGGGGTGCTGGAAGCATAGTCTCGGAGGGAAACAAGTACGGGGTCCAGGAGGAGACACATCCCCTTACGGACTTCTCACTCCACTAAAGGGTGTGGCTGGAGAAATAGTCAAGAAGATCCGCTGAAGTGCAGGCACGGAAATGGTGTCCTAGTTACTAGCTGAACACCAAAAATAGAACTGAGACAAGCACACAGTAGTTAGGAGCAGGCAAATTTCTTAAAGAAGTTGCTGCCTCTCTGTCCCCTACAACTGTGTATGTCCAGCTCTAAACTCGTCTACATTTCCAATTCTCTGTAGAATAATTGTCCATAGATATTACTCTGTCTCACTCGGGATATACAGAAATGCAATATTTCTTCTTCCAAATTTCACAAAATTCTCTTCTTCAGTTGATTGTTCCATCATTTTTCCTATGTCCCAAGCTAAAACAATGAGGTCATCTTTTATTCTGCCCTCTTCACCTTCCCTAATATCTAGATCTCTTCCTCTGAGCCCCCTTAGCTAAAATTATATATGCATAACTAAAATAAGAAACATTTTCTTAGTTTCCACAAATTATTCAAATTGGCATGTTTAATCTCTTCAATAAGCATCCATCCAGCTGCCTGCAATAAAGACACTGGTTTTAACTTTATTTCCAGATTTCAACTCATATAGTAGTTGAGGAATACAGATTAGAAACATGCTTGTAGTGAGAAGTCAGACTTTGGATACTGGAAAAACAAAAATTCCAGCCAGGCATGGTGACACACACCTATAATCCCAGCACCCTGGAAGGCTGAAGCGGGAGGATCACAAATTTGAGCTCAGCCTAGGCAATTTAGCTACCCTACCTCAAAATAAATAAATAAATAAATAAATAAATAAATAAATAAATAAAAGCAGTCTCCGCCTTTAAGAAATAGGAGAATCTAGAGGTCCCATTTGACCCAGCTATTCCCCTGCTAGGTGTCTTCCCCAAATAATTAAAAGAATCATACCACAGCAAATCATACCACATGTGCACCCACGTTTATTAGCAGCATAGTTTGTAATAGCTAAAACTTGCAAACAGTCCATTTGCCCACCAACCAGACTCTGGATAAAGAAGATGGGTTTGTTTTATAAAATGGAATACTACTTAGCCATAAAGAATGAGAACCTCGAGACATTTATAGCTAAACGGATGCACAACAGAGGCCATACTCTTAAGGGAAATAAATAGGACACACATGTGTAAATACCAAATAGTTTATCTAGTGTGAGAAGCTGAAAGTATAAATAAGGCTCAATTACATAATAGATAACATAAAATAAGAAGAAAAGGTCCAAAGGGGAAGTGAGAGCAGTAGGGGAAAGGAATAAATATGAGAAAAGGAAAAAATAGAAACACAGTCTTTGTTAATAGGAGGGGGAGGAGGGGTTGAAAGGAGAGCTGGGGAATGAGGAAAAAATAAGAACCAAGATCTATCACGTAAAGGTACAAATTCCCAGCGATGAATGTAATTGTATTGTATACCTAAAATATATCAATAAACTTAATGAACAAAAATAATAGGAGAATCTACTTTCTTATTATACTATATTTTATATCACAGGCATTGTGGCTATTTCCACCTGCAACAACTCAAATGATGCCTCAATGCCAATAGGAGTTACTTCTAAGTAACTCTCAGATGCAAAACAATTTTATGACAATGACAGTCTACATGAAAATAGTAGCCAGGGATAGTACATCAAATAGTACATAAAAACAGGGCCGGGGATTTAGCTCAGTGGTTCTTCTGCCAGCCTTGCAAGCACAAGGTCCTGAGCTCAATCCCCAGTACAAAAAAAAACAAAAAAACAAAAAAACAACAACAAAAACTAGTTTAAGTGTGCACACAGGATATTTGTTGTTTGCAGCCAGGTGGTTGCTTTGGGATTTTGTCTGTTTTCTTATTAGTCAGGACTTTGGTAGCAACAAGATGAAGACATGGCTGGATGATAGGTCTGATTTCACATGATCGAAGTAGTCAGGACCAGAGAGTGTCGGCTACCACAAGGAAGGAAGAAAATATCATAAATTCAAATGAGACACATGAACAAGCAAGTTGTTGCCTGGGGTATATAAAAGATCAATTTTGAAGGTTGCATCATCTAACCAGGTACATAACTGGACACTTGAGTCTTTGTGTGTCTCAGGTTACAGTCAGTTTTAATTACTTTGAACCTGATCAGCGTTATAAGGGGTTGGGATAAAATGTGTACTGAAGGAGTGAGGACCACTGTGTGACTCACTTGTTCCTGTGGACTCACTGGAGCCCTGCTGGTCACGGGTGCCTTAACACGGGAGCAGTTGATTCACTGATAGAGTGTGAATAAAACGAAAGGCTACGGGGAGCTAGCAGCCGCTATTCCCTACCCTGTTGGGAGCAATCCTACATGATTTTGGGGGAAAATCATTTCATAATTAAATCAGGATGCGGGCCTAGTTTTCCTGTCTACAGGCCAGCCACAGACAGCATGTCAGCCATAACTCCGTTTTTGCCTCCAGTCACAGCTAAACCTCAGTGGTCTCGTGACACTGTGAAGCTCCAGAGGAGGACTACAGGAGCTGGATTCATCCAGAGAGGAATCCAGTCTTCACTTGCATAGTTCCTCATCCTTCTAGGATCATCAAGGTTGCCTTCTGAGTCATCTGATACTTTTGTTTCTGCTGATGCTCTGAATAAAGGTGTGGCAAGCTTGGGTCTAGGGTTTTTGCTGCCCAGAGCAGCACTGATCAGGCCCAAACTCAGCTTCTTCTAAAACACTCATTTCTGTCTATATATTAATAAATTTGCCTTGTGCTGTCATGGCTCACGGGAGACTAGGACCTGATGCAGAGGTGCTAATAATATCCCCTTTCCCTACACTATACAATGACTCCTCTTTTGTGAAATGAAGCATCTATATCTTTTGTGGCTGTAATAGCAAGTTTTTAGCATAGGTATGACCTAATCATCATTGTCAAACACACTGAACCTAGACAGTGATATAACAGGGTTCCTGGAACTGTTCCTAAGACAGGAAGATGCCTCTGTCTATCCTGCTGTGATGAACTCTTAGTGTAAAGGATGGGAGACTACTTACCCTACATGAGGTCTTAGGTTTAATCCCCAGTATGGTAAAAACAATCAACCAGCCAAGTAACAAATAAATTGCAGATTTTTTTTTACATTCTAAAGATAACATAAAGAAAATGAAAAAATTAACTATAAACTTGGAGAAGATAAAGCTGACAAAGGATTAGTATCTAGGGCATATAAAGAACTTCAATACGTAAGAAGAAAAACTACAAGAAAAACAGGCAAAAAGTCTTGAACAGGCATTTCACAGAGGAGAGAACTTCAGTGGCCAATAAACATATGAAAAGATTCTCAATCTCATTCATAAGCAAGAAAATGCAAATTAAAATTACAATGAGAAGCTGGTCTTTGGGGTGCACTTCCCAGCACTTGGGAGGCTGAGGCAGGAGGATCACTGTGAGTCTGAGACCAGCCTGGGCTACATAGAGTTCCAGGGTGACAAAGGATTAGTATCTAGGGCATATAAAGAACTTCAATACGTAAGAAGAAAAACTACAAGAAAAACAGGCAAAAAGTCTTGAACAGGCATTTCACAGAGGAGAGAACTTCAGTGGCCAATAAACATATGAAAAGATTCTCAATCTCATTCATAAGCAAGAAAATGCAAATTAAAATTACAATGAGAAGCTGGTCTTTGGGGTGCACTTCCCAGCACTTGGGAGGCTGAGGCAGGAGGATCACTGTGAGTCTGAGACCAGCCTGGGCTACATAGTGAGTTCCAGGACAGTCCAACTACATAGTAAGACCCTGTCTCAAAAAACAAACAAACAAAAAAATTACAATGAAATACTATTTCACTTCAACCTGAATGGCGAAAATTAAGCCTGCTGTAAATAGCAAGTTTTCCTGAGCTTGACAGTGGATCCTTCTCATGCCCATCTGGTGAGAGGATAAGTTGGTGTGATCCCTTGAGAAACAATTTGGCATTGTAAAGTTGAAGATGCATAGCAATTACACTTCTAAGGGCCGGGGATTTAGTTCAGTGGTGCTGCCGCTTGTCTTACAAGTGCTAGGTCCCGAGTTCAATCCCCAGCACCAAAAAAGAAGCAGGAAAACTCTGCTCTTTGATCGAGTCCTCCTACAGGAGGAGCTCAGAAACATGCCAATATTAGATCAGACTGGCACAGGCAGCCAGTAAAGGACAGCCAGAGTCATACCCACCTGGTAATGGCTCCCCCTTTCACTACAAAAGGAGGTTCTCTGGGGATGACTTCAAGGAGGAAGTATGAAGCACAGGAAGGAACACATGTCCAAAATCTACTGATCAGCCCACTCCACCCAGCACAAGTCACTTTCCTTGTCTGTATCTTAGTTTTTTCTTTTATAACATTAGGCATTTAAGTCCCATGATTTTCAGTATCCCTGTTAAACCTAAACTTGAGTCTGCTCCATCTCTTGGGAACAGAGTATTTTTCACCCACCTTTCAGCTTGACTAAAGACCCAAAAGAGACAAACTAGGAGTTATGAACTTTAGTGCTTACCGAAGCCAGTCAACAGTGTAAGAGAAAGCAGCCGAAGGTGGAGACTTTGGCCAACACAAAGTAACAGGCCTCAGCTATGGAGCAGGTGTCATCTGAATGGGGCAGCTGCCACTCAGCCCCACACATGTGTTGCCTTCAACTTTTAGAGGAATAAATAAAACCCATGTTTTGTATAGTTTCTTAATTATTCTATCATGGCAATGAATTCTGTGCTCATATGCAGCCCACAGATTTGTAGTTTACAACTTTTGGCATAGAGGATGTTATATGATAAAAGTTTATTCTTCATAAATAGGCCTTTCCAGGTTGGTCACTGACTTCCTTTTCATGAAGCTACACTCCACAGAAGCCCTGCCTGGAGTTTTAGGCAGAACAGGAGCAGCACCTTAAATGAATGAACCTGCTTCCTTTCACCCTGCAGAGTCAAGCTGCTCACTTCAGTCCAGGACTGATACCCACTGGGCCTCCCTAGGCCCCTATGTGCAGCTCTAAGCTTTGCCCCTCAGCAAAGTGCTGGAGCCCAAGGAGTAGGAACTACTCCAGCCCTTTGCACATCATCTTCCTCTCCCATTTTAAAGCTAACAGGTTCTCCAAGATAACACTGACACAACAAAGAACATGTGTGCTAAGTAAGAATCACAGGTGGGGCTAAGGGGACAGTCACAGTAACTCAAGCCACAACCTCTGGACCCCCAGTGACCAGGTGCTAAGAATGTGGTCACTAATGAGATGAGACTAGGGCCATGTGAATACTCCTAGGTGGATCCACTTCATGGTCCAAACAACTCTGCTCGGTTAGTCCTAAACAAAACAGGAGACTGTCAGTTGAGTTTCTTATTTAACTAATTGTGGCTTTAAGAAAACACTCTCAGATCTTATTATCAAACACATTTATTCTTAAAGTGAGAAGCTCATAAAGGATAGCTAGAAGGGAATGAAATACTTACAGTAGAAAAATCATGGATGCTAGTCAAACCTCAAATACTGTCATAGCAGAGTTATTCCAATAACTCTGCATGGCAGATCATACATGTTAAATTTAACTGCTTTCTCTTAACATGTTTCAATGGATGTGCTCTATAGCAGCATTTTTGGACTTCTGCCCTTAAAATCTTACAGAATGAACATATGCAGACACAAAAACAATTCTCATCCCAAACAATTTATATTCATTTTCTAAAAAAAGCATTTTTACTTCAAAGGAAATTAAAACAGCAAGACAAAAATAAGCAAGAGATAGACTGCTACTTCTATGTGCAAGGTACTGGATTCTTGTACTGAGAACCCTACTGTCAATCCTCACTTCAAATATCACATTAATGTGTGGCAGAAAAATGGGTCACCTTCAATATGAAGGACGTGGCTGTGTACACTGACAACATTCTTGAAGATACAACAGCATTGTAGGATGAATGCCAATGTACATACTAGACCTCCTTATGAGGCCAAACACTCATGAGTTATCAGATGACCAGTTATATGTTTGGGTTAAGCAACTATAGTGTCTGGTTTAATCAAGGCACTTGCAAAGAGCTGTCTTTTCCATGACCTCAAGCTCCTACATGGCGTCGGCCATTGGTGCTAGCTTGCTTTGCATCGGTCGACATTCTGTTCCAAAATTCCAAGCACGATGCCTTGATCAGAAAGCCACTTATCACATTATGACTGCAAAGCCAGGTTTGCTTAAACTTTCCCCAAATCATGATTTTTGATAGATCATGTTTAAACAGAAAGGCTTCACTTAAGGTCTTAATTCTCCAGAATTATAGATCATCTTCCCCCAATACCATCCAAAAGCCCTGGAATTTTATTTGGCTTTTCTCCACAGAAATACACAGGATGTATCTCTTTCCCCTCTGTGAGTTATTTTCCCAGGAGAGAACCATAAAACCAACTTTAATACACAAAACATCCTTACATGTTCTCACCAACAATTAAGCATCGGAACTTCTCCCGCTCTGACTTGAGCTTCAGAGCCCTTTTAGTAGAGTACACACTTCACACATTCCTCATACCATTGACACAGCGTTCCATCACCATCAATTCTCCTTCCTCAACTTTTCCTTGCTCAATGTGAAAGCTACTGAACTGAGAGGGAAGGAGGAAGGACATTGAAAATGTACTACTTTTCTAAGAATAGTTTCTAGGCTGTTACTTGATTCTCCAAAACAAAAATGGGTAGTATCATCCATACCAGACTCCAATGCTAAATTCTCAAGTGGCTATATTTTCTGTAGCCAGGCCTCAAAAGCTCAAATCTAAATCTACTGATGGAAGAAAGTAGCAAAGACTTCCTAATATTGAGCAATACAGACCTAGAATTGCACAGGGACTATGACAGGTCAAGGCCAGACACTAGGTTGCTTAATTCATCGATAAGAGGCCAAGTTCTCCATTCTCCCCCAACTCTGCCATTCTGGAAAGAGTCCACTAGCCAGCCTTGGACTGCCAAAGATTGTTGATTCTAACTCTGTCTTAGGGGGCACCTGGTGGAACGCACAGTCCTGGGGTGCTGTGTGTGCCTGTACCCCATCAGGTTTCCACTGTACATGGACAATTCTGTAATTCTGACCCTCATTGTTATCCCAGAAGACTTGCCCATTAGCATAGTAAGAAATGCAGAACTCAATTTTCTCCTCAGTTGGAATGACTGGGGGTAGGTCAATGGTAAATGAAAAGGTGTCACTATCTGAGCTGCCATACACATTCTTCATGTAGACACAGTCCACATTTGTGTAGCTTTTCCAACTGTCAAAAGTGATACGGACCTGAACCCTCTTCTCAAAGCTCATGTTTTTCACTTTGACAGTCCCAGTCACTGTTCGCTCTTGCAAAGAGCAGTTCTCCAGGCAGACAAAGTTCTTTTGAAAATTATTCCGGAAACTTAAGTAATCAGTTGAAGGCTGAGGAAAATCTAAAATCAAGTTTTTCTCTTCGTGGAGTTTTAAACCAGAGGAGATATCATTAAGATCCAAGAGATCAAACTGGAGATCCCATGCAGGTTCTTCTGGGAGGTCAGAGAAGACACGGATAGCAGTCAGAGAAAGGCCTTTAGAATCAGCAAACACCACCCGCTTCTTGGCTTGGTTGTGTGAGCTCTTCCATTCTTTCTGTGATTTGGATTCTGCTTTGAGATTGAGACATGGTTTCAGAGGTTTTAATTTAGTCACAAAATTTCTTCGTTGAAAGTTATTGTAAGGACCCAGGAAAGTCTTCAGAGGTGGTGAATGAGCCAAGCAAAGCCTCATGGCCACATCCACTGGCATGACTGAATTTGTCAAAGGACGTGGATCCAAAACCTGGATCATTCTGGAATGCAAAAGGAAGGGGGGTTATCACCTCTATCTGAAATGTTCTCTGCCTCAATACACGTGTACTATTTTTGTACTGATGGAATTACAGGCAGGGCTGTATCAGGGAGGTGCTACATGTCAGGTAAAAAAGAATAGTATCAGGTGACTAGATCTACATTGTCTACCTCGCCCCTTGGCTGGTAATAGGGCCATAAGTTAACTGCTTACAACATTTAGAGGAGGGTTTAGCTCCCCCATTCAAAAAATAAAAGATGGATGATGTCTAACTTGCTCTGCTCTAGAACAGTGGTTCTCAAACTTGTGTGATCACCATGGCCTGGGGAGTTAGTTTCTTTCTTTAAAAAAGGAAAAGAAAATCTCAGAATTCTGTGACTGTAATTACAGACTACAGTAAACCTCTGAGGGTGGAGCCAAGCAAGTAGCTATATTCTTAAAGCTTCCCCCAAAGATTCTAATGACCAAAAGGCTGCTTTGGGAACCATACTTCTTTCCCCTCTGGCTGTTATTGCTTATTTCACTATTAACTTGATTATACTTCTCTGAAAGAGTAATCCACTAGAAAAGAAAAAATAGCAACGAAAATTTTCATGCAACATTCTGAGAATAAAGCTAAGTCAGAATTATCTTTCCACTCTGACTATCAGGCTTGTCCTCGTTCCCACAAATAACCAACTGAAATACAAGCCAAGACTTCATACATTTAAAGAAAAGTCTCCATAATTTGGATTTCATATAGAAAGATGTCCATGGAAAGTCTACATTTAAATGGAAAAGCTGGTTGCCTGTGTGAGGTAACAGATGTGTGTTCATCAGTCACACTATAACCATTTTACCACAGATATAACATTATTTTGTACACCTTAAATTAACACAATAAAATTTATTTTAAAAATAAAACACTAGTTACTTGAAAATTAAACTGTTTTAAAACATATATAAGATATGAATTTATAAATATTTTAAAACTTTATAGAAAATACACCTAAAGTTAACAATTATCTCTGGGTGATAGGATTATTTGCTGTCTTTGTACTTTTTTTGCTATTTTTCTAATGTTTTGGCAATGGGTGTTTTTCTAATGTTTTGGCAAGGAAGCTATTTAAAACTTAAATACAACTATGCTCAGCAATATTAAACCAAGAAGCATCCATCAAGAAGGTTTTTTTCTGGCCATTAGTCCTCATTATATGTTGCCACGCTTATGGAATTGGGATTTTTTTTTCCCCCCAACCAATCTTTGCCTTCCAGATAAGAGATATGTGAACACTGTACATGATATTTCTCAGTTTGGCTTTAGTAAGTCTTCACAGCAGTTCTAAGCACAGAGGCAAGTGGTCGTTTTCACAAGATGCGCAATAAAGGGCATTCACAGAATTTATTAGTTCAAGGATTTTTCTGGGAGACCTACAAACTCAGAGCAAACAAATGAAAGCTGAAGCTATATTTGTGGATCTAATAATAGTTAAAAGGCAGAATTTTTAGAGAAACTACTTAAGTAGGTTATGGGAGGTTTTTATTTTTGTTTTTACTTTTTGCATTTATAAAAAGACAGCTTTAGCATTGGGCAATTTCCCTGGAATGTTAAGGCCTGGCCGCGAGTTAAGAATAATATGCATTCAAACTCTGAGACGGCATTTAACATGACAAACCATGATAAGAAGAGTGGAGGAGAACAAATGAATGCAGAGTGGAGAAAGAATGAATGCAAATATCGCTCTGTAATTTTTGCCTCCAAGCCAAACTACCTACCAACAAAGTCACAGTGCTGTCACAAGTTAAGCTGCCTGAGTACTCGGGACACTTGTGCAGGGCCCAAAGATAACAGCCTCATCAATGGGCGAATCTGAACTAAAGCTGACTCACGTTTCTGATTTAGGATGCTCATTACTAAAACAGACGCTCCCTAAGAAATACAGGAAAAAATTCCACACCTCCAAGGCCTCCCGGTGCCACAGTTAAACAATGCCCTGGCCTGGGGTCTCATCTGCAGAGAAGGCAGGAGTATGCCCCTCAACTTCCGCGCAACTGCACATTTCCTTCTGTCGCGGGTGCAGAGTGGCAGTGAACCTACCTGGTGCAACTCATTAGGCACAGAGGAGGCGGTGGACCGTGAGATCCGGCACCCCGCTGCCTGCGTGAGCTCGCAGACCTCAGCTCCCCGCTGTACCCCTTCAGTGGTCGCTCGGGCTGGCTGGGAGTCCTGCTCCGGAAAGGCGGCTTATCAGCACCGAAGCGCGTGAACTGAGACCTCGAACCAATCGCCGGGCGGCAGGCCCGATGGCGCGACCAATCAGCGCCCAACTGCAGCGCGAGCCCACATCCCCAGAACGTGGTCTCCGCCCGGCTGGACCTACGGAGAGCACGCCGGATCCCCGGGGTGGGTCGCTGAGGACACCCGGGCTGCTGGACAGAGCGGAGTAACGTGAACCTTGGGCAAGGGGCACCAGGCATGTAATGCTGGGGCCCGAGGGAATACGCAGCATGCTTCACCCAGGCGGGCGCCAGCTCCTCCTGGAGTTGGGGTGTCTGTTACTTGGAAATATGTGGGTCTGTTCACAGCCGAATCTGAGCACAGAGTATATTCTGTATCTTTATAGCTGTATATATTACTCCAAATGTTTATATTGTTCATGCATTTCTGAGTCCGCGCACCCTGGCCCGTGCAACCAGAAGCTGACAGCACATTAGCTGTTTGTTTTGGGGTTTTGTTTTGTTTGGGAGTGTTGATGCTGTTGGTTAAAATGAATCCACAGATGGACCACACCGTAGAGAAGGGCTGCCAGGAATTACCAACTTCTGTAGCAAACGTTAGGAAAGCGTGTGAGCCCCATAAAACAATGAGGTGGGATTTAAGTAAAAGGAACTTTGTATTTTGGTCTTTTCTTCCTTTTTCTCCTGGAAGAGAAAACTATAACCAGAAATTTAATGACCATTTTTACTCACGGGGCCAGTCAGAGCCAGTAGTCAACCCAAATCCCTCGTTGTGAAGTCCTTTGGCAATGATATAGAAATCAAAATGTCAAAATCATCACATTCCAATTCATGAGCCAGTTACTTTCACTAAGGCTTCCTTATTTTGTTTAGTTTGGGGAATTTTTAGGCCATCAGTTATAACCATAAAATTAAATTTCTAAGTCAAGTTTGTTATTTTTAAAAAAACCTATGTCCTGGGTCTGTTCTAACTTTGGTGTCTAGCAATGAATTAAAATGTGCAAAATCCATGGGTCTTTTAAATAAGCGTAAAGTGAAATTGTTAAAATATTTAAAAATTATCAAAATATAAAAGAAATACACACTGAATATCACTGAGAATGATACTTCGTGCTTGGATTTTATTTTTGAAATTAGCACTCACCTAGTGGCAGGCATCATAGCCTTTCAGCCCAGCCAGAACTAGCTAGCCTTTGGAATGAGCTGACACCAGCTACCTGAATCTAGGCAAGTTTCCATCTGTTTCTTGATGTGTAAAGTGAAGATAAATAAATTTGTTCAGAGGATGAAATAAAGATTGTGCAGATGAGCAAAGTGAACAGAATGCCCATTTCATGTGGTCAACCCGTGTGCGTTCTCAAGTCAGCACTTGGTTCCTCAGTATTTGTTTTCACTCTGTCACCTCAGGAAACCTGCGGCCTGAGCAGAATAGTGATGACAGTGGTTGCCTGTTGAGTCTTTACCATATGCCAAGCACAGATTCTAAGTATTTCACATGTGTTATCTTTTTAATGCTCACAATAACCCCAGACAGCATCCCCTATCATTAATCCCATCTTACAGAAAGGGAAACTGAGGCACTGAGCAGTCAAGAAAACTGGCCAGGACCTCACCTCATAGATGGAGCTGAAATTAGAACCTGGCTGATGCCAGGGCAATAACCACTGCACAATACGGTCTTCCTTTTATTACACACCAACTATTAGAATGATAGACATGGAAGGTGCCTTTTATATCATTGACATCAAATGATAAATTCTTCACAGTTCAGGAATTTAAAATTTAATTCAAAACTATTTGCTTGAGGCAGGTTAAATCAGAGCCAAAGCTAGATCCCTGGGTGGAATCTCTTCCTCTATCCATAATTCTATTTTGAGCTAAAAAGTGAGTATTACCAGTAGAAGTTATGGAGCAATGTAAAATGATAAGACTGTATTGTGACTGGGCTTAGTGGTAGGTGCCTGAAGTCCCAGCTATTCAGGAGGTTAAGATGTGAGGATCACCTATCTAACTAGTTGGATAATAGGCTGAGCAACACAGCAAGATCTCAACAACAGTGACAATAACAATAATTTGTTGTGAACCTGTTTGGAGAGAGAGGTGTGCATGCATAGAAAATAGAATATGGACGGCTGTTTAACAAAAATGTTAAATGATTTTGTACAGATGATATTATGGGTAATAAAATGCTTTGTTTTATTTTTCTACTTCTTACAATGAACATAGAAAAAATTTTAAATAAATTTTAAAGGGTCTTAAAATGGTTAATTAACATATATAGTCTACATGCTCAATGCCAAGAACTGTCATTCACACACCATTTCCTTTTTTAATTTTTTTTGTATTTGAAAGTTTACTTTTAATACCAAATTGCTAATTAGTGACATTTGAAATGAAAGACACCCAAGTTTTTCAAATATTTTTCAAGTCATTTTTTCGCAAAAAAAAAGAAAGAAAGAAAATCAAAGGAAAAAAATGAAAATTCACACCATCTTCTGAATTTAAACTTGTTTCCATTCACTCAGCTTTCTCTCCTGCCCCCTGGCGTTGACTAATGACACAATAGTCATTCCACTCCTTCAAATGAAAGATTCAAGGAAACGACACGCTCCTGGGAGTCACATTCAGTAAACCTCTAAGTGATTCAGGCCACTCATATCCTGGCTTTAACCGCTCTTCATATGGGACGAGAGGAACTGGGATAGAATCATGTTCTTAGTTGGGGATTGTGCCAGTGAAGATGAGATGGGCCATGAATTGTGGGGAGTTTGTTATATGTGGGCTTTCTGCAACTGTGGTTTGGCATACAAACACTGCTTTGTCTTACTCATCTTTATGATAAATCTATCAACAGAAGGTTATTGAGCAGTGCAGTGTCTGTGATGCTGTATCAGCAAGTTACCAGGATTTATAAGCCATAGCCCTTTGACCTTGAGGATGTTACAGTCTTCGTTATAGAAATCGAAACTCATGAAATACCCAGGGGACACTTTAAGGAGTTACTAAGCAAGGGGATGATGATCTGGATTACGTAAATGGGTCACTTAAAGCTTTGCTCAACATATTACAAGAGGGCTGCCCTTGTGGGAAAAAATTCTGGCAGGTTCCTAGGTTACCAACTTATTTTCTGCAACTTTGCCTTTTCTCAGTGACCAATCAAGAAAATTTTTGAGAATTAAATCTTATAGTCATTAATATAACAATGTTAGTATTTAACATGGCTTGTTTTAACTTGGACAAACCTTGTGACTGATCTTGTGCCACGGTGTAGCATTAGCGAGACTGAAAACTACTTATTTTCATTAAAAGGGCCAGAATTTCCACTGAACCTTCTAAGTGATCTGGTCAAGTTGTTCTCATCTTTGAATTCTCAAGCTCATAGTCTTTTGGATTTACTCTCAGGAGCTACAAGTTCTCCATCTTTCTTCATTGTTAAATGACTGGATTCCTTTTCTGAGAAGAATCTCTAAAAATGAATAGCTATCCACCTTGATTCTTCCGGTAACTGCTTCAGATCTGAATACCAACACAGTTTCTGTACACAAAGATTTGGGTGCTCACAGGAAGGAAGGAATTTTACTTTGAGATTTTTTAATGCAGCATGGATGGGCACCAATGGCCACGGGGCCTCGGGTTATCTCGTCAGCTGCCAGTGGTTGATTCATCTGAAGCCTGCCCACGCTGCCCTCTTTTTCCATGATCAACTCCTACTTATCATCCCTCATCTCAGTTAACTCTTCCCATAGAGGAAACTCACACCACAGTTCTTGAAAAGACCTGGCGATGCTGAGGTCCAGCTCCAAGGAGTAAGGTACCTCCCCAAAGTGTCACACTCCTTAGAGGAAGATTTGTGTGAAAATACACAGTCCTGTGCCTCTGCCCCCTCACAACCTGGCTTCTCTTTTTTTTTTTTTTTTTGTGTGTGTGGTACCAGGGATCAAATCCAGGCCCTTGCGCTTGTGAGACAGGCAGCGGAACCACTGAGCTAAATCCCTGGCCCTGGCGTCACTTTTGAATGGCTTTAATTGTTCTTTCCCTGTTGGACTGTAACCTGGCTCTACAGAACCCATTTGAAACCACTTGTTCCCATCCTAAACCCTAGAGCCAGACCAAACAAGTGTAACTGATAAGTTCTCTAGTGAGGAATGTCATGTCTTGAATCATTTAACTTTTTTTGGTAGGGTATGGATTTTGTTGAAAGCCAGTGGATTGTTCTTATGGTTGTGGTAAAAATTTAACAACACATCGATATCCTGGAGCAGAAACTACATATTTTACTTTTAAAAATGTTTCAATAATGAAGTCTTTTTAAAAAAAAGTAATAGAGGAAATTCATTTAAAGAGTGAGTCAAGCTGGGGCAGAAGGGATTGCACATTTGAATCCTGCCTTGGCAACTTAGTAAGACCTTATCTGAGAATGAAATTTTTAGAAAGGGGGTGGGGAGGTAACTCAGACTTGGAGCACTAGCCTTGCATGTACAATCCCCTGAACGGGAGAAAAACACTCATTTTTCATACAATCATTTCTTGCTGTAACTTTTCAAATTTGAATTTTTTTTTTTTTTTTTTTTTTTTGTACCTGGTATCGAACTCAGGTCCTTGCACTTGCGAGGCAGATGCCAGAACCGCTGAGCTAAATCCCTGGCCAGAAAACTTGAATTTTAAAAGGGCTTCTATTAAAATTTTAACTTTTTATTATTTACTTTTTAAATTTAATTTTGAATAGGGAATATCTTTACATTGCTTCAACATGGAAGATGTGGAAAGATACTGAAAACATTCTCAGTGGACCTGGTCCTCCACCTCTTCATGCCACAGATCACTCCAGGGTTTTGTAAATACAAATACAACATGTAGAAATACGTGTGTGTGTGTGTGTGTGTGTGTGTGTGTGTGTGTGTTTAAAATAGGTATTTCTTAAGAAGAACCATGTACGCTGTCAAATTTATATTTCTCATTTGATCTCATTTCATGTAAGATTGGAAGATGTTTGGGAAATACTGGCACAGTTCTAGATGGGACCACTTTATGAGCTTTCTGGATTGGGTACTAGCACGTAGTAGCAATTCATTTATTAATAAATAAGACTTTTTTAATTTAAAAAGGCCAGAATTTGTACTTTAGAGAACAGAGAAGTGTCAGTTCATGTTTCAGTAAATAATAGTCTCTCTTCTACTGTTTCCTTCTTCCATCTCTACCCAACTTGAGTGGGAACACCAATTATAGGTAAAGGGTATGATTTAAAACATAGTGCTTACTTTGGGTTAGCCACTGTTTTAAGCACTTTATAAATATTAACTCATATGATCATTGAAAAAATGCTTTGGGTCATTTTTTTCCCTTTGAACTTGAGTCCTTTTCTCCTTTTGCCCTCAAATCCCTTTTCGCCTTCACCCTCTTTTCTTCTTTGCCCTTCTCCCAGTTTCTGCCACCATCCTGTGACCTTTAATAAATGTAGTTACTTGCTACATACTAACAACAAAAAGAAAAACACCTTGGGCTGGAAACTTATTTCCCAGATGAGAAAACTGAGAAGGTCGGGGAGTATCTTGTCCACAATCATGTGGCTAATAGGTGACAGGACCAGGTTACAAAACACTTTCATTTACACTACAGGAATCTGTTGGAAGGAAAGATGGAGTCTGTTATGGTTTGGATCTAAAATGACCCCCAAAAGGTGTATGTGTTCAGAGATGAGGCTTTTGGAAGCAATCGAGTCATGAGGGCTCTGACTTCATCAGTCAATTAATCCATAATTGATTCCAGATTTAATGGCATTACTGGGAAATGAGGGAGACAGGAGACAGTGCGGAGTGGAGGGAATGAGGTGTGACCCTGGGGACTGTATCTTGTCTTCAGCACCTTCCTTTCTAGTGTCCTCCCCACTTCCCCTCCCCGCCTCTCCTCTCTGCTCTCCTCTCCCACTCCTTACCTTCCAGGCTGCTGTGAGGCGAGCAGTTGTCCTCTACATGCCCTTCTGGCATGATTTTGCTGCCTCACCACAGGCCTAAAAACAATGGAGCCAACTGACCATGGACTGAAACCTCTGAAGGTGTGAGCCAAAAATAAATCTTTCTTCCTTTAAGTTGTTTTTCTTAGGTATTTTGTCACAGCAACAGAAGATGACGTAAAACTAAAAGGACAGGAAATGATATCAGGTTGTCTAAGTGGCAAGTGATTCATGTGAACTTTATCCACATTTTACATGCACTTTAAGATTTTGGAGAAAAGAGAGGCCTCTAGAGGGCAAGAGGAACAGGATATGTTGGATAACAACAGAGAAAACAGTTGAAAACAATTTGGCTAGAGGTGAGGACTCTAGCTGCAGGAGAGGAAGGTGGTATAGAGAAGCAGAGGGAAAATCTTAAATAATAATTTTTTTAAGAGACAGGTCTCACTGTGTTGCCCAGGCTAATTAGCACCCACTAATGCACTATAGCCCTGGATTTAACTGATTCTTCTGACCTTCCAAGTATCTGAGGCTATAGACATAAACCACGACCCTCTAATATTAAAAATTTTTAAGTCTGCTGGATTATCTTAAACAAAATTACAGCTCAAAGTGCTATAAAATGAAATGTGCAGTGTATTAAATAATCCAACTATAGTGAAGGGATCATTCTTTCATGTTGATACTAAATCTTTAAGTTGCTACAATTTCTCTATGTTCATTGAAGGATAAGGTAAAATAAACTGTAACTCAGACTCTAAGAAGAGATGACTAAAAACACCACTGAAAGGCTTTTTCTTTTTCTTTTTTCTTTTGTTAACATAATCTCACTAAATCATTTCCCAGGCCAGGCTTGCACCTGCTAACCTCCTGCCTCAGTCTTCAAGAGTTCTGGGATTACAAACATGCATCACACCACACTTTGCCTGAAGGACATTTTTAAAGGCTTTTATATGACTAGGGGCAAAGGGAAGGACTGTGCAAAGAAAGAAATAGAAATTAGCCAAATGTACCAAAGTTCATAGAAAATTTTAACAAAATAATAATGAAAAGAAAGAATATTCTGAAAAAGCATGAGGAAGTATTATGTTGACCAGCTAACAATCTATTATAAAGTTAGAACTTTTATAAATAAAATATTATTGATGCATGAATAGAGAATTAGATCAATGAAAGGAAAGAATCCACAAACAAACCTACTCACATATCAGAATTTAATAAATGATATGGAAATAAATAAATTTAATAAATGATATGGAAATTTCTAATAAAAGAAGGAAGAAAATTCCAGGAGTGAGTGTATAGCCAGCTGTGTGAGAGAAGAAGATTGGAACAATGTATATAATATATGGTTTTCATTCACCTACTTCTGTGGAAGAGGCTTTAAGTGTCTTAATGACATAGCAAAATGCAAAAATAAAGCACTTCAAGAGGGATGACTTAGCCTGTCTTTGCATTGCTATAACAAAATACGAGATGCCAGAAAATGTAAAGAAAAAGAGTTTATTTGACTCATGATTCTGGTGGCTGGAAAGCCCAAGTAGCAGAGCATGCGTAGGTATCTGGCAAGGATCCTGTGGCTGCATCACAGCATGACAGAGGACTCACATGGCAGGACATGTTGGACAGCAGCAATCAGGTGCATGGAGAGACAGATCTTAGAGCAAGAGTGGAGACAAGAGACAGGAGAGGGACCAGGCTCACTCTTTTATAACAATCCACTCTCACAAGAGCTATACACTCCTATGAGACCTAACTCATTCCAAGAGACCAGCATTAATCTCTCAGGACAGTCCTGACCCAGTCACCTCTCACCAAGTCCTATCTCTTAAAAGCCATATCTTTCAACACATTACATTGGGGAACAAGCTTCCACTAGAGCTTTGACAGGGACACATTCATACTCTGGTAAGGGAATTCTGCAAGGAGACTACTGGCATGGTTCAACCTGCTGTGGGCACTGTAGTATTGATGACTTGGAGAGTTTCTATTTTTTATCTGAGGGCTTCAAACAAAAGAGGAAGTATGACTGAATCTCCTCAGTAAAAGAGAACTGCCTTAGATGCTGTTCTTCCCTATCCTGTCTTTTCCTTCTAAGAAGCTGGAGGAAACCCTTCCTGGCTGATAGGGTTTGTCTGTGCAGGGTGAGCCTGGTGCTCTATGTATGTTCTCTTTGTGCTGTGGAAGGAATTGGCAAGTGACATGCACATAGAGATGAGCTGAATGGAAGTAAAATTATAAAAAGTTTATTCTGTCAACAAAAGGTCAATCGCACTAAGAGCAGTGCCAGTGATCAATGACCTATTGCCTTGCAGCTCTCTCTTTTATATAGTTTTACAGCCTTGATCTCATTCAGGTGGTTATATTTCATTTCCTCAGTTCACATTATCCATGTACAAATTACAGTAACAAGACAGTTCACTTTAACCCAGACATAACAATTCCTTGTAGTTAGTCAGTTTACCTCAAGATTCATCTAGCTATCTATTTTAGTGCACAGGAAGCGGGTGTTCAAGGTTAGGGATGAGACCAGATGTCCCATTTCATGGTCAATGCCTCCAGTGTCTGTTAATTTTGAACAAAACAAAGTAGATTGCTGTTAGAGGCAGCAGAAGTAGGGGAAAAAATGAGAACCAAGACCTGTCATGTAAAGGTACAAGATCCCAGTAATGAATGTAACTGTACTGTATACCCAGAATGTACCAATAAATTCACTTTAAAAAAGAAAGAGACAGCAGAAGTCATTTTACATTTTCCTTACATTTTGTAAGTTTTTAGATTATTTACAAAAGTTCTATCAGTGTCTGGGCAGGTATATGCAACTCTGATTTAGGCTTGCCTTTCTTTCTCTTTTTTTTTACTCCCTTCCTTTTGTTTTTTTTTTTTAAAAATGCTTTGGAGATCAAACCCAGGGCCTTGCACATGCTAAGCACACACTCTACCACTGAGCTACATCCCCAGCATCCTGGGACTTTGCATTCTCTACTTGAAAACTGAATAGTCTGAGGTGTAGCAGTTTCTGTTTAATCACTTTATTCACAGATTTCATATCATATAGTGATAGGAAGGCTTGAGGTATAACTAGCATATGAGAGGCTCTGAGTTAGATACCCAGTACAAAGCAAGGAAGCAAGAAGCAAGAAAGGGAGGGAGGAAATACAGCAAGAAGTGAGAGGGAGAGGAGAAAGAAACAAGAAGAAGGAGGAGGAGGAGGAGGAAAAGGAAGAGGAAGAAGAGGAAGAGGAAGAGGAAGAAGAGAGTTTCTTCCACCCTGGCTTCTGGACTCAGCTATGCACCTGGGTTATGATATGTCTTAAAGCACCTTTGGCAAGAGTACAAACGGAACATAGGGACCCTCTTGTAAGGTACCACAACATTTCCTTTCTTACCTGACAAAATTAATCTTCCCCTTCTCTATCACACACACACACACACACACACACACACACACACACACACACTCTGTATATCATATCACCCCACTCTCAGCTCCGGATAGAACTGTTAATAACTTCTTCCTTTTGAAGTCGTTCAGAGCTTCTTATTCACTTCTTTTAAACTAGATTGCACTATTATGTCCCTTATCCATGGAAAGGAAAAGTAGGCCAGGTTTCTATGGATCAGAGAACTACTGCTGTTCAGCCACTACATGCCAAAGATGTGGTGGAAAGTTCCAGCTATGGAAATCTGAGAATGTGAACAATTTTCCAGATCCCACTGAATCAACTGTTTGTACTAGGGATTTAATATTTTGTCTGAACTGTAGTAAATCTCCTAGAATGTCTACCACAACTTTTAAAACACATCTCAAAGCCAACTTTCTCCAAAACTTGTTTGTTCTCTATTAGCAAGGTGTTAAATATTTTAATATGAGCAACTATTAAACATGTAAGTCACTTAGTAAAATGGGTTATTATCTCAGAGCCTCCAGGAGAAAGTACCATCATTTCCTAAACATAAGAGTGCCTCATCTAGTCAAAAATAATGATTTTGAGCAAGAGAGCATTCTTTCCTGGGTACATTATTTGACTTTTCCTTTTATAGTCTTAGAGATCAGACCTTTGGTGATTAAAAGTTTTCTTTTCTGAAGAGAGAACAAAAGAAAGAAAATTCACATTATTAGGAACAAATTATGCATCCAACACTGGTAGAACATATTTGATGATGTAGTTACTGCTATGATGTAATGTTTATTTCAAATTAAATAGTATTAAGTTGAGAAGAACAGAGAACTATCAATTATTTTTATTTTTTGTTTGTTTGTTTTATCCTCATTGAGTTTATTGGTACATTTTAGGTATACAGTACAGTTACATTCATTATTGGGATCTTGTGCCTCTACATGACAGGTCTTGGTTCTCATTTTTTCCCCTTGTCCCTGCCCTTCCTTCGCCCTCTTCTCCCCTCCCCCTTTACAAACACTTCATTTCCATTTTTTCATTTTTGTGTATTTTTTTCTTTTCCCTTATTAGCTTTCCCCTACCCTTTCCACTTTCCCTACACCTTTAGCCCCTTTCTTCCTATTTCACCTGAGAACTATCAATTAAAACAGAAGAAAATATGATTAGATATCACTTTTTCTTGTCTTATTTGCATCCTGCATCACACCCAAATTCTCAGTTTAGATGTTATTTATAGAGTAAATTTTCACCACGGTTGATATTATAAGAGGTTATTATTTTGCAAACTATAAACAGAAATGCAAGATTCAAATGGTAAATGTCACAGGGGTAGCACTTGAGCAACAAAATTTTATACATGATAAGCCCTTTGAGCTTCACAGTTGCCTTTTTAGTCTTTATTTCATTTGGTACTCAATAAAACTTTGTGACAGAAAATGCAAATCAAAACTACATTGAGATTCCATTGCACCCCAGACAGAATGTCTATTATTAAATCAATAGATCCTGGCAAAAACTGGGGGCCTGCTTATACACTGTTGATAAGAATGTAAGCCAGTAAGTCTCTATTGAAAATTTTACAAACTGAAAATGGAGGTATCATTTGATCCAGCTATGCCACTTCTCATTATACACCCAAAAGAATTAAAGCCACTATACTGCAGTGTTATTTGCATACTCAGGTTTATTGTGGCCCAATTAACAATAACCTATATGTGAAACCATCCTGGGTGCCTATCAACAGCTAAATAGATAAAGTGTGACACGTAATCATAGTGGAGTATTATTCAGCCCTAAAGAATAATTAAATCATATCATTTGCAGGATAACAAGTGGAACTAGAAATTGTCATGCTAAGTGAACTAAGCCAGACTCAGAAAGACAAGCACCACATTTTCTCTCATATGTGCAAACTAGGAGGAAGAAAAAGAAGACAACGTGAAAGTAAAAAAAGGGAAGACAAAGGAGATAGGAGAAAGGGGAGACTGGGAAAGTAGGAGAGGGCAGTAGAGATGATTAGGGCAGAGTGATTACAGGACAAGATATGCATATATAGAACTGCCATATAATTAATGTGAATTAAAAATTATAATACATGGCTGTAAAGTCATGCTTATGAGTTCACCTTGCACAGTGGGGAAACTGAGACTCAGTAAGGGTGAATGACTGAGGTAAAGTTTATAGCTTGTAAGCGATTGAGCCACCTTTTGAAGCCAAGACCAAACCTGGACACACTTTATCTGAGGAATTCACTGGTTCACTCATCGTTATTAAACTAGAATCTGCCCATGAGCACTTTGTTGGATACCTGTCTCTCCCTTACTCTTACTATATTTAGTTAGCAAGCAAGTCCTGCTTGCGTTTACCTTCTTGGTATTTCTAAAAATCTATGTCTTTTTCTTCACTGGCTTGTTCATTTTCATCTCTTGCTTGAAATGCAAGAGCCCTCTTGCCAGGTTTCCCACCCTTGATTGTGTTAATGAACTGCCTCACAGCCAACAAATACCTGCAATATAACTATGAACCCAAACTCCAATAGTTGCTCATAATGTAAATCTACTAAAAATCTGAAACAAACTGCTCACTTCACTGCCCTCCATAATCCTGGCTTTTCTCACCAACTTCATCTCCATCTGTCATTCATTTTCTGGCCCTACCGCTCAAACTGTCCCTCACCCTGGAGTTCCCTCCCTCCAGTCACCTTTCCTTGACTAACGTCTAGTCCTTTTCTGAGGATCACCTCAGATGTCATTTGTCCAAGATGCCTTCCATGACCCACCCCACCTCAGGGACCTTTCTGAGTGTTCTCCATATGATCCTTTTTTTATCATTTCATTTACCATCTACTTTTATGAAAATCTATTTTGGATTGTGTCCTCCACTAGACCAGAAGCTCCTTGAGAACAATAAAAATATCTTATTCATCTATGTATCTGCAACAGCTGGCACAATACCTTGCACATGTCTGCTAGGTCAATTGGATTCATTCATCATGAAAAAATACTTGCTGGCTTCAGAATCCTGCATAGGTAAGAAAGAAATTGAGATGACATTGAAATGATGTGAATGTAGTGAATTAGCAAGTGGCAGGAGCATGAATTATCAAAAGATGCTTTCAGAGTCTAAAGAGGAGTGTTGACAAAAATCCTAAATAAAAATAGTGAACTATTAAGTTGGCAGTCAGGAAGAAATGTTATTTCAAAAGTACCACAAAGCAGTGCCAACCAAACCACTCAGTGCCCTAGACCTAGGAGCCCAGCAAAAGTACAAATTGTCCTAGGACATAGCAGATTTATTTTCAGATCACAAGCCAGATACTAGGGCCAGGACTAATGTAAACTTGTATTCTTTTAAATAACAATTCACGAGGAATTTGTTTTTATTAATATGTGTTTGTAATGTGCAATGATTTTTTTGCATTCATCTTGTGGAACTGAGATATATTCACATCTTAATTCTTTTACTTCCCCATCCCCTCTCCTCCCCCATTCTCAAATCTCCTTCCTATCCCCACATTTCACGCCATCTATCTTTTATCTTGCTCTTTATTTATTTTGCATTTCTCATATAAGAGAAACCATGTGATAGTTAACCTTCCATGTCTGACTTATTTCATCTAGCATTATGGTCTCAAGGTGCATCCATATTCCTACAAAGAGAAAAAAAAAAAATA
>NW_022900932.1:40971403-40976886 GCF_012274545.1 Fukomys damarensis
CAAAGTACAAGGAGGCTTAGAAAAAACTATACAAGGGCCTGATAGAGATATCCAAGTGCCCCTCCAGAAGCATTTGCAGCATTTCTGAAACATACTTTGTGCCTGGGGAGCACCTGCATAGACCGTATCAGTGGGCTTCCAACACTAGCGCCCTCTGGTTTCTGTTTGGCTTTGGTCAATGAGAGATACTGGCAGGAAAGTAGAGGGTGGGAAAAGACTCACATCAAAGTATTTGTTCCCAGCTTCTATTCTGTTGGTGGCTATGATTGGCTTCTCCCCTATATTCATGGTCATGGCTTCTACCCATTGATCATCTCCATGGAGCTACTCAGTAGGCTATGCAGTGGCTCCATCCACTTGTTCTTAAGAACCCAAGGTGCTAATAATCTCCTGAGTTATTACTCAGAGAATTCACAAATCCTGGCCACAACCTTGTAATTACCCATTTTGATTATGCTATTTTTCTGCCAGAATACTAACTGACTCAAAGGGCAAATGAGAGGCTAGATCTAGCAGGTGGTTTTAAACTATGGTAAGGGCTTCATATTTTTGCCCTAAGTGCTATGAGAAGCCATTGTAGGGATTAAGCAGTGAGGTAGGTGATCAAGTTTGCATTTTAACACATCCGTTTAACTGCTGCTGTGTAAAAAATGGGTGGGCAGAGTTGCACAAGGAGAAGAGAATCTAGTCAAGGAGGCAACTACAGTCACAAAGATGACAAATGATAGGGCACAACAGAACAATTTGAGACTAGCTGTAGAGACTGTGGCACAAAACTAAGAGCAACGAAGCAATAAATCCCCAGCAAAATCTTGAAAATAGCGCACATGACTGCATGGCCTCATTGACCAGAAACTAGATCCAGACTCCGCATTCTGGCTTCCAGTATCACCCAGCTCAAGTCTCTGAACTCTCTTCATCCCCTTGTGTGCTTCAGGTTTTTGTTTTGTTTTGTTTTTTGGTACTGGGGATTGAACTCGGGTCCTTGACCCTCATGTGCTTTAAATAGCCAATTAAAATGATCTTCTTGCCAATCACAGTGAGATTTAAACTTAGTACCCTCTATCTGGAATGTTCTTCCTTTCCTTCAGATCTTACCCATCCTCCAAGGACCAGCTCCAAAGACAAATAATCACAGAAAACAACTTCTAAGAACCTAGTATTTTTCCAGCCATCATGTTATTAACATTATCTTATATGATCCACCTCTTAAGCAGTAACAGTCACTCCATTTTACAAGTGAAGAATCTGAGGCCCCCCAAAATTAAGTGTATATAATTAGGACATAATGGACTTGAACCCAGGTCCATATGACTTCAAAAGCCTAGATTAACCCTAATTTAATGCTGTTCTTCAAATCACTCTTTTGGATGTTCCTCAAATCTTAATAGTTAACTTTACTCATGACATACTAAGTGATAGGCATTATACTAAACTCCCTTGAATTGTTTTATTTGATCCTCATAGCAACTCTTTAAGAACTTCCCTAAATATCATCTTTAGAGTATAAAATTAAAGCAGAGAAAATAAGAAATGTGCTCAGTACAGCCTCCTCCACAAAGCTTTGTCAGATTTCCCACATTTTGAGTACAATTCCTTCTCCCTTTGAAATGTGAAGCACTACAAATGCAATCCCAATAGCATCACCACCTTCTGCTTTGGATCACGGCTTAATAACCTTATATTAGGCTAGAAGGGCAGTCTCAGTCTGGTTTACCATCCATTTCTCCAAAGTACCTGTCCATAATTCTCCATTCCCTAACAGTTCCTTGCTGCAAGTAAACACTTGCAATATATTAATAAATGAACACCAAAATGCTTACAACACACTCTCAAGGAACTCAACCAGCAATGAAGAGTGACAAAATGTCACCTGGTATTTGCTCAAACCATTCTGCTGAGCCACCCAGCCAGGGCAGAGCCAGTTATCTCTCAGGAACTAGACTTTCTGGATGGCACTCAATTTAAACCCAAGGACTGTGTTTAAAGGAATAGTTTTTTTATTTATTGTAGCTAGCTTTTTAGGTAATAAAAATTATTATAGTGGTAGAGAATCATAAATCTTGGAAATCATCACACCAGCTTTATTCTTTACTGCTCTATAACTTTTTAAGTCTATTAGCAACTTATTTGAGCTACAGATTCTTTATAAAGTGAAAATAGTAAAAACTACCTTCTGTTACAAGAATTAAGTAAGATGATACGAGAAAAACATCTATAAAAAGTTACCTGTAAATAAATGATAGTTATAATTAGGTGTGTGAAACTAGCATATTCTGCTCACTTCATTTTAGGAGGATCATTGACAAACAGGAAATCTAAAAGAGGAAAATAGTTGCTCCATAGGCTATCAAAATAGCTGGAAGAGTTGGTCTGTAAGGACTGGGAGAATGCACATGATGCACCTTATCTTAGCATTCCATCCCTATGACAAAAACACCTGGGAAGAACAACATAAAGGAAGGAAGATTTATTTTGGCTCAAGATTTCAGAGGTTTCAGTCAATGGAAGTTTGGCTCTGTTGTTTCTGGGCTTGTGACGAGATAAAGCAATGTGGCAGAGAGGGTATGGTAGAGCAGAATTACCTCACCTCCTGTCAGCTGGGGGAGCGAATAACGACATCAGGGACAAGATAGATCTCTAGGGTTCTCCTTCCTCCAACAAGGCCTTCTTCCAACACCTGGCAATAGCGCCACCTACTGAGAACCAAGCCTTCGACACATGAACCCTTGGAGAACTAACTACATCATATCGTTAAGGATCTAAAAAGCTCATATATGGAGAAGACTACAGACTTCTCTGTGGTTTCAAAGCTGAACTAGGACTGATGGGTAAGGTGGTAGAGGCTTAAATTTTGATTCAATATATGAAGTTTATCTAATAACTGATACCCAACAAATAACTTGCTCAGTGGACTTGTTCAAAGCCTGAAAGACGTATGTGTCAGGTGCAGAATGCTGGGGCAGAGGCAGCCTCATTAGTAAAGAAATTTCATTCCAGTGAGAATATCCTGTTATTCCATTGTCCAGAAAAACAAATACACATCGGAAAGTTGGATAACAAAAGATTCAAGTATTCCAGCAACTAAATTACTAATTCTAGGGCACAAATTAATCTATCCGCTGCAATAATTCAGTTCCACCCACATCCAGGTAGGCTCCTATCCTTGAATATCTACAAAGATAATTCTGGCCTGTAATCTGGGCATATCTCCAGACAATAGATTCATCATTTCCTAAAATGATGAATATACAGGACAGGACCTGTTCAGTCTTCTAATTTAACTTCTGATTAAACATTCTGATGAGCACCCAAACTTCACCACATATACTCTTACAGTTTTAACCTGTTAGTTCATAAAACATTTATTTAGCCCCATCTCTGGGCAAAAGTGAGTACTAGTTATGACTTGATATTCAAAGTGAAAAAGACGTTCAGATATTCTAATCTGTCTTTTAGAATACACAAACACACATATATGTATAAAATAAAAAGTAGAAAGTAAGGGTGATATAAGTGAGATAGATCTGAGGGTATGAAAGAAGAACAGCTAGCTTTCTTTGGTCTAGATGATGAAAAAGGCACATAAATTGCATTAATCAGGCCAGGAGGAAGGGTAGGACCTGGCCAAAATGAGAAAGAGGCATATTTCAGGTGGAGGGACCAGACAGAGTAAAAACACACAAGTGGAGAAATGTGTATGGTGCTTGCATTAAGTAATTTGATTAAGAGCAGAAGAAAGTGGGGTAAAAGCACATTACCAAGGATTTTTAAAAGCTACATTAAGGGGGCTGGGGATATAGCTCACTGGCACAGTGCCTGCCTGGCCACTGTGAGGCCATGAGTTTCATTCCTAGTACCAAAAAAGAAAAGCTGCATTAAGGATCTGAACTTTATACTTTGGGTAATAGCATGCCTTTGAAAGCCATGAGCAGGGAGCGTTTAATCCTCACAACAACCCTATTGTAGTTATTAGTGTAATCCTATTTTACAAATAAAGCACCTACTCTTATTCTGCATGCCAAGGCTATATCGTTAGAACATGGTTAAAGTAGGACAAGATACACCAAATCCATAAATAAACAGCAGACCTAGAAATAGAAATATTTTTTAATATTAGGTGAAAGAGCAAGGTGTGCTACTAATCCAATGAGTGATCAAGTTGGTGTTTGTGAAAAGGAAGCCATAGTCTCAGAGTGGTTCTTCTTAGGACAGACATCTCACTTGAACATCAGTCAGTATTCTCCATGTCCCATTCAAGGCTGGCCAGGACAGGTGGTCAATGCTCAGCATTACCCTCTTCATTGTCTCTCTCTCCTCCTTTGGAATTGAGATCAATTCCACAGACAGAATTGACCACTAATGGTTTTTACAATTACATTTTGTAAGAGACTGAAACTAATAGACTGCATTTTACATTCTGCTTTTTCATTTTGGGTGCACTGCCACATATGAGCTATAAGAAACATGTTAACTAAATTTTCACATTTCCATTTTGTGAATTATTTCAGGATATTTAAAATCTGGGGATAATTCCTGAATTATCTCAGGAAATTCTAAATCTGGAATCAATCTCCCAAGCCACTGAGAATTTCCTCCAACACTATCTCATGCCATAGCCCACAGATGTGTGCTTTGTTAAATCAAACTTATAAAATAAGTGGCCCTAGAAGACCTAAATAAATATTAAGTATGTGGGCTGCTTTCCTTACAGTATCCTCTTTCATTGAATTAAATGAGGATTGCAGGAAATGAAATCCAACCATGCCTATGAGTAGAATCTAGGCAAATGCAGGTATGACTGTGTGTGACACGCTGAGTAAGAGGTACAACAGGGGACAATCACACACAAAAAAGTAAGGGCATTGGAAAAAACTCACCATAAGAAAAGAGAGCATGGCTTCCTGAGATAGACTTGGTAAAAGAGCCTAAGAGGAGAAGGGAGAGATGGTTTCAACTACAAAATGGTTGCTATTATTTGAACCTAACCCTACTCACTACTTCACCCTGGGGCAATGTATAGCACTAAAAGAGTTGTGACATCAATTTACCTTGTCATGAAAACCCTTTAACAGAGCCTAACCCCAGGGAGAAATCATTTTCAACCTACCCATCTTTGAGTGAAACAGTGAGCCCTTTCCCTGAGCTACAGGGCAGCGGAGGCAAGTTATTATTTGATGACTTTCAAAAAGGAATGATGGGGATACCACAAGGGTTGCTATTAGTCTTTCCAGAGCAGGACTGCAGGAAACAGACAGCAGAAGCAGCTGCTTCAGAGAAGCATGAAGCCAGCTAAAGGAGGTAAAATAAGGAGAATGAGTCACTGCCCAAGTGTGAGTGACACAGACACCAAAGGTAGGGTTTATGATCATATGCTTGCAATGAAATTGAGACAATAATAAAAATGCTACCAGCTTTAAAAAGCCTAATGACCTAATGGATTCACTACTTGATTTTATCAGAACTTCAGAAAAAAAAAAAAA
>NW_022900932.1:40980802-40989811 GCF_012274545.1 Fukomys damarensis
TATATATGAGCATTTGTGATCCTTGGATTCTCCTTTGCTACTTCTGGCCCACTGTCCTGTTTCTTCATGGAACTTCAAATGTCTTTCCTCAACAATGTCTCCTTGTTTTGTTTCTCACCTTGTTGTTTGTATAAGATACCATTGATTTGCAAATGTTCTGGAAAGTTCTGCTGCACATCTCTAATTGTGGAAAGTATACAGGTCAAATAAGTTCCCGCCTAGATGTACCATGATGTCTGCTTTGTTCTTGCTGTTCTCTTTGCATGGAAGACCTTTGTGTGGCCTACCTCTATCAATCCTCCAAGTTCCAACACAAATGTCTGATGTTCAATTGCCTCTAACTCTAGAGACAGAATGCCCTGTTCTCTTCCCTGTGCTTTAGACATGAATTTGCTTAGACAGCTAAAGTAGCTTTTGCAACCCTGGGTGATTTTATTTGTTTACACACATCTCATTTATTAGACTATGAACTCCTGAGAGCAAGTACTAAATATTCATTTCCATATCCCTTGCATTCACCAATATCTAGAACATTGTAGACACAATAAGATGTTTGTTTAAAAACTCTATGGTTTTATTGGCACACTATAATCTGTCTAACAGAGATTTTTATGTAGAAAAGAGGCTAAGGAGCAAACATGGAGAGATGGAAGGAAATACTGCATTTAAAGTACAAAGCAACAAGAGATGGGGGAGGGGAAGGGAAGGAAAGGAAAAAAGGATTAAAAGAGATAGCTGAAGAGAAGTGAAAATAGAGCTTTTGCAAATGGGAAGGAGAACAACAGTTAGAGGGGTTAGGGAAGAACGGGAAGAGAAGGGGACAAAAAGAATTAATATATATTATGTATATGTACAAATTCTCCACAGTAAAGGTAAGCATTATGTACTACAAACATATACTAATAAAAATAATTTTAAGATTGAAAAAAAAAAACAAAGTACAAGGAGGCTTAGAAAAAACTATACAAGGGCCTGATAGAGATATCCAAGTGCCCCTCCAGAAACATTTGCAGCATTTCTGAAACATACTTTGTGCCTGGGGAGCACCTGCATAGACCGTATCAGTGGGCTTCCAACACTAGCGCCCTCTGGTTTCTGTTTGGCTTTGGTCAATGAGAGATACTGGCAGGAAAGTAGAGGGTGGGAAAAGACTCACATCAAAGTATTTGTTCCCAGCTTCTATTCTGTTGGTGGCTATGATTGGCTTCTCCCCTATATTCATGGTCATGGCTTCTACCCATTGATCATCTCCATGGAGCTACTCAGTAGGCTATGCAGTGGCTCCATCCACTTGTTCTTAAGAACCCAAGGTGCTAATAATCTCCTGAGTTATTACTCAGAGAATTCACAAATCCTGTCCACAACCTTGTAATTACCCATTTTGATTATGCTATTTTTCTGCCAGAATACTAACTGACTCAAAGGGCAAATGAGAGGCTAGATCTAGCAGGTGGTTTTAAACTATGGTAAGGGCTTCATATTTTTGCCCTAAGTGCTATGAGAAGCCATTGTAGGGATTAAGCAGTGAGGTAGGTGATCAAGTTTGCATTTTAACACATCCGTTTAACTGCTGCTGTGTAAAAAATGGGTGGGCAGAGTTGCACAAGGAGAAGAGAATCTAGTCAAGGAGGCAACTACAGTCACAAAGATGACAAATGATAGGGCACAACAGAACAATTTGAGACTAGCTGTAGAGACTGTGGCACAAAACTAAGAGCAACGAAGCAATAAATCCCCAGCAAAATCTTGAAAATAGCGCACATGACTGCATGGCCTCATTGACCAGAAACTAGATCCAGACTCCGCATTCTGGCTTCCAGTATCACCCAGCTCAAGTCTCTGAACTCTCTTCATCCCCTTGTGTGCTTCAGGTTTTTGTTTTGTTTTGTTTTTTGGTACTGGGGATTGAACTCGGGTCCTTGACCCTCATGTGCTTTAAATGGCCAATTAAAATGATCTTCTAGCCAATCACAGTGAGATTTAAACTTAATACCCTCTATCTGGAATGTTCTTCCTTTCCTTCAGATCTTACCCATCCTCCAAGGACCAGCTCCAAAGACAAATAATCACAGAAAACAACTTCTAAGAACCTAGTATTTTTCCAGCCATCATGTTATTAACATTATCTTATATGATCCACCTCTTAAGCAGTAACAGTCACTCCATTTTACAAGTGAAGAATCTGAGGCCCCCCAAAATTAAGTGTATATAATTAGGACATAATGGACTTGAACCCAGGTCCATATGACTTCAAAAGCCTAGATTAACCCTAATTTAATGCTGTTCTTCAAATCACTCTTTTGGATGTTCCTCAAATCTTAATAGTTAACTTTACTCATGACATACTAAGTGATAGGCATTATACTAAACTCCCTTGAATTGTTTTATTTGATCCTCATAGCAACTCTTTAAGAACTTCCCTAAATATCATCTTTAGAGTATAAAATTAAAGCAGAGAAAATAAGAAATGTGCTCAGTACAGCCTCCTCCACAAAGCTTTGTCAGATTTCCCACATTTTGAGTACAATTCCTTCTCCCTTTGAAATGTGAAGCACTACAAATGCAATCCCAATAGCATCACCACCTTCTGCTTTGGATCACGGCTTAATAACCTTATATTAGGCTAGAAGGGCAGTCTCAGTCTGGTTTACCATCCATTTCTCCAAAGTACCTGTCCATAATTCTCCATTCCCTAACAGTTCCTTGCTGCAAGTAAACACTTGCAATATATTAATAAATGAACACCAAAATGCTTACAACACACTCTCAAGGAACTCAACCAGCAATGAAGAGTGACAAAATGTCACCTGGTATTTGCTCAAACCATTCTGCTGAGCCACCCAGCCAGGGCAGAGCCAGTTATCTCTCAGGAACTAGACTTTCTGGATGGCACTCAATTTAAACCCAAGGACTGTGTTTAAAGGAATAGTTTTTTTATTTATTGTAGCTAGCTTTTTAGGTAATAAAAATTATTATAGTGGTAGAGAATCATAAATCTTGGAAATCATCACACCAGCTTTATTCTTTACTGCTCTATAACTTTTTAAGTCTATTAGCAACTTATTTGAGCTACAGATTCTTTATAAAGTGAAAATAGTAAAAACTACCTTCTGTTACAAGAATTAAGTAAGATGATACGAGAAAAACATCTATAAAAAGTTACCTGTAAATAAATGATAGTTATAATTAGGTGTGTGAAACTAGCATATTCTGCTCACTTCATTTTAGGAGGATCATTGACAAACAGGAAATCTAAAAGAGGAAAATAGTTGCTCCATAGGCTATCAAAATAGCTGGAAGAGTTGGTCTGTAAGGACTGGGAGAATGCACATGATGCACCTTATCTTAGCATTCCATCCCTATGACAAAAACACCTGGGAAGAACAACATAAAGGAAGGAAGATTTATTTTGGCTCAAGATTTCAGAGGTTTCAGTCAATGGAAGTTTGGCTCTGTTGTTTCTGGGCTTGTGACGAGATAAAGCAATGTGGCAGAGAGGGTATGGTAGAGCAGAATTACCTCACCTCCTGTCAGCTGGGGGAGCGAATAACGACATCAGGGACAAGATAGATCTCTAGGGTTCTCCTTCCTCCAACAAGGCCTTCTTCCAACACCTGGCAATAGCGCCACCTACTGAGAACCAAGCCTTCGACACATGAACCCTTGGAGAACTAACTACATCATATCGTTAAGGATCTAAAAAGCTCATATATGGAGAAGACTACAGACTTCTCTGTGGTTTCAAAGCTGAACTAGGACTGATGGGTAAGGTGGTAGAGACTTAAATTTTGATTCAATATATGAAGTTTATCTAATAACTGATACCCAACAAATAACTTGCTCAGTGGACTTGTTCAAAGCCTGAAAGACGTATGTGTCAGGTGCAGAATGCTGGGGCAGAGGCAGCCTCATTAGTAAAGAAATTTCATTCCAGTGAGAATATCCTGTTATTCCATTGTCCAGAAAAACAAATACACATCGGAAAGTTGGATAACAAAAGATTCAAGTATTCCAGCAACTAAATTACTAATTCTAGGGCACAAATTAATCTATCCGCTGCAATAATTCAGTTCCACCCACATCCAGGTAGGCTCCTATCCTTGAATATCTACAAAGATAATTCTGGCCTGTAATCTGGGCATATCTCCAGACAATAGATTCATCATTTCCTAAAATGATGAATATACAGGACAGGACCTGTTCAGTCTTCTAATTTAACTTCTGATTAAACATTCTGATGAGCACCCAAACTTCACCACATATACTCTTACAGTTTTAACCTGTTAGTTCATAAAACATTTATTTAGCCCCATCTCTGGGCAAAAGTGAGTACTAGTTATGACTTGATATTCAAAGTGAAAAAGACGTTCAGATATTCTAATCTGTCTTTTAGAATACACAAACACACATATATGTATAAAATAAAAAGTAGAAAGTAAGGGTGATATAAGTGAGATAGATCTGAGGGTATGAAAGAAGAACAGCTAGCTTTCTTTGGTCTAGATGATGAAAAAGGCACATAAATTGCATTAATCAGGCCAGGAGGAAGGGTAGGACCTGGCCAAAATGAGAAAGAGGCATATTTCAGGTGGAGGGACCAGACAGAGTAAAAACACACAAGTGGAGAAATGTGTATGGTGCTTGCATTAAGTAATTTGATTAAGAGCAGAAGAAAGTGGGGTAAAAGCACATTACCAAGGATTTTTAAAAGCTACATTAAGGGGGCTGGGGATATAGCTCACTGGCACAGTGCCTGCCTGGCCACTGTGAGGCCATGAGTTTCATTCCTAGTACCAAAAAAGAAAAGCTGCATTAAGGATCTGAACTTTATACTTTGGGTAATAGCATGCCTTTGAAAGCCATGAGCAGGGAGCGTTTAATCCTCACAACAACCCTATTGTAGTTATTAGTGTAATCCTATTTTACAAATAAAGCACCTACTCTTATTCTGCATGCCAAGGCTATATCGTTAGAACATGGTTAAAGTAGGACAAGATACACCAAATCC
Organism: Fukomys damarensis; assembly: GCF_012274545.1. NCBI lineage: Eukaryota > Metazoa > Chordata > Mammalia > Rodentia > Bathyergidae > Fukomys > Fukomys damarensis. The sequence goes on from NW_022900932.1 coordinate 40,985,811, forward strand.
ATAAATAAACAGCAGACCTAGAAATAGAAATATTTTTTAATATTAGGTGAAAGAGCAAGGTGTGCTACTAATCCAATGAGTGATCAAGTTGGTGTTTGTGAAAAGGAAGCCATAGTCTCAGAGTGGTTCTTCTTAGGACAGACATCTCACTTGAACATCAGTCAGTATTCTCCATGTCCCATTCAAGGCTGGCCAGGACAGGTGGTCAATGCTCAGCATTACCCTCTTCATTGTCTCTCTCTCCTCCTTTGGAATTGAGATCAATTCCACAGACAGAATTGACCACTAATGGTTTTTACAATTACATTTTGTAAGAGACTGAAACTAATAGACTGCATTTTACATTCTGCTTTTTCATTTTGGGTGCACTGCCACATATGAGCTATAAGAAACATGTTAACTAAATTTTCACATTTCCATTTTGTGAATTATTTCAGGATATTTAAAATCTGGGGATAATTCCTGAATTATCTCAGGAAATTCTAAATCTGGAATCAATCTCCCAAGCCACTGAGAATTTCCTCCAACACTATCTCATGCCATAGCCCACAGATGTGTGCTTTGTTAAATCAAACTTATAAAATAAGTGGCCCTAGAAGACCTAAATAAATATTAAGTATGTGGGCTGCTTTCCTTACAGTATCCTCTTTCATTGAATTAAATGAGGATTGCAGGAAATGAAATCCAACCATGCCTATGAGTAGAATCTAGGCAAATGCAGGTATGACTGTGTGTGACACGCTGAGTAAGAGGTACAACAGGGGACAATCACACACAAAAAAGTAAGGGCATTGGAAAAAACTCACCATAAGAAAAGAGAGCATGGCTTCCTGAGATAGACTTGGTAAAAGAGCCTAAGAGGAGAAGGGAGAGATGGTTTCAACTACAAAATGGTTGCTATTATTTGAACCTAACCCTACTCAGTACTTCACCCTGGGGCAATGTATAGCACTAAAAGAGTTGTGACATCAATTTACCTTGTCATGAAAACCCTTTAACAGAGCCTAACCCCAGGGAGAAATCATTTTCAACCTACCCATCTTTGAGTGAAACAGTGAGCCCTTTCCCTGAGCTACAGGGCAGCGGAGGCAAGTTATTATTTGATGACTTTCAAAAAGGAATGATGGGGATACCACAAGGGTTGCTATTAGTCTTTCCAGAGCAGGACTGCAGGAAACAGACAGCAGAAGCAGCTGCTTCAGAGAAGCATGAAGCCAGCTAAAGGAGGTAAAATAAGGAGAATGAGTCACTGCCCAAGTGTGAGTGACACAGACACCAAAGGTAGGGTTTATGATCATATGCTTGCAATGAAATTGAGACAATAATAAAAATGCTACCAGCTTTAAAAAGCCTAATGACCTAATGGATTCACTACTTGATTTTATCAGAACTTCAGAAAAAAAAAAAAAAACTAATGCTAATACTCCTTAAACTCATGAAATTGAAAGGGAAGGAATACTGCCAAACTCACTCTATGAAGCCTTAATTACCCAGATACCAAACTGGACAAAGACTAAACAAACAAACAAAAAATAGTCAGGCATGGTGGCACATGCCTGTAATCTCAGACCTGAGGAGACTGAGGCAGGATTGCCAAAGGCTTCATAGAAAGCTCAAGACCAGACTGAACTACACAGCAAGACTCAAAAAGAAGAAGGTGGAGGAGAAGAAGAAAAGAGAGATAGGGGAGGAAGGAAGGAAACTACAGGTCAATATCCTCAATGAACACACATCAAAGCTTCCTCAATAAGATGCTTGCAAACAGAATGCAACAAATCAATAAAAAGATCATATATTATGCTTCACACCAAGGATTGCAAGGATGGTGCAATATACATAAATCAATAAATGTAATATACCACATAAATAGAATCAAGCTAAAAATCACATTATCATTTCAATAGATGCATAAAAAGACTGAAAAACCCAACACCTCTTTATGATAAAAACTCTGAAGAAAATATGTATACAAGGACCTTATATCAAATTGATTAAAGCCACAAATGACAACTTCATAACCAATATCGTACTGAATGGGTAAAAACTGAAAACATTCTCTCTAAAAATCAGAAAAGAGACAAGGGTTTACACTCTCAATTTCTGTGCAACATAATACTTGAAACTTTAGCCAGAGCTATCAAGCAAGAGAAGGAAATAAAAAGAATAAGAATAGAAAAAGAAATTAAACTATCATTAAATTATCATTAGATGATATCATCCTTTATATAAAAGACCCAAAACTCCACCTGAAATCTCTTAGAGCTGATAAACAAATTCAGCAAAGTGGTAAGACACAAAATCAACACACAAAAATCAATAGCGTTCCTGTACATAGATAATGAACCCACCAAATAGGAAATCAGGAAAATAATCCCATTCATGGTAGTTTCTTAAAAATTTTAGATTTTTAAGGGATTTAGCTCAGTGGTTCTACTGACTGCCTCATAAGCACAAGGACACAGATTCAATCCCTGGTACCAAAAATAAATAAATATCATCAAAATGGCATATTACCAAAAATGATATACAGATTTAATGAGATCTCAATCAAAATATCAACATTACTCTTCACAGAACTAGAAAAAATAATCCTAAAATGTATGTGGAACCAGGAAAGATGCAGAAAGCCTGGGGATTTACCTACCTTGTAAGCACAAGTTTCTGAGTTCGATCCCTGATGCCAGAAAAAAAAAAAAGAAAAGAAAAGAAAAATAAGAATTAAAAAAAGAAAAGATGCAGAATAGTTAAGGCAATCCTAATCAAAAGGAGCAAAGTGGGAGGCATTACCAATCCAAATTTCAATGTACACTATGACGCTATAGTAGTAACAACAGCATGGGACTGTCATAAAAACAGACACGTATACCAATGGAATAGAATACAACACATAGAAAGAACCCCATGCTTCTTTAGCATCTGACCTTTGACCAAGAAGCCAAAAACATAGACTGGAGAAAAGACATCCTTTTAAATAAATGGTTCTGGTATAACAGGTTATTCATGTGCAGAAGAATGAAATTGGACCCATATATCTCATCACATACTAAGATCAAATCAAAATAGATCAAAGACCTAGATATAAAAACTAAAACTGCTAGAAGATAAAATAGGGAAAGCACATGAAGACATGGGCATAGGTAAAGACCTGCTGAGCAAAGTTCCAATTGCACAAAAAATAACACCAAGAATCAACAAATGGGAATGAAATTGTATTAAATTTAAGTATTGCTATACAGCAAGGTAAACAATTGACAGTAAAGAGACAATTTATAGCATGGGAAAATGTTTTACCAACTTCTCTTTTAGCAGAGGACTAATGACAAGAATGTACAAACAACTCAAAAACATCAGAACCCAAAAATAAATGACCTAATTTTAAAATGGGCAAATGAACTGGACACACACACTTCTCAAAAGAAGTACAAATGGCTAATAAAGACAGGAAAAGTTTAGCATATGTAGCCATTAGGAAAAATGCAAATCAAAACAACTTAGAGATTCCATATTATTCCAGTCAGTATGACTATCATCGATTACACAAAAAACAACTAATGTATATAAGGACTGACAGGGGGGCACCCCTCTACATTATTGATGAGAATGTAAATTAGTACAACCACTATGGAAATCAGTATGGAGATTCCTCAAAAACCTAAACATTGAAATTTGACCCAACTAGAACTCTCCTGGTTATCTTTCTGAAAGAGTTAAAGGCATCAGTGAGGAAGGCCCCCAGAGGAGGTCTCTCTGGCCGCCTGCTCAGGCCACCTGCTCGGGCCCACCCGGTGGGTCCTTGACCTCCCCGACTGCATGCCACCAGATTCAGTAAGGAAGGCACCTGCAGGGGCACCCTCGAAACACCCCCACGACCTGACTCCTCCCTCCCCCCCATTCTCAAATCTCCTGATTGGGCCAGCCCTTGGACCCACTCTGCAGAGGCATAGGTGGTCATGAAGGGTATTTTTCTGAGCTCCCAACTTTGAACATCTTTAAAGAAAGGG
>NW_022900932.1:40989846-40990954 GCF_012274545.1 Fukomys damarensis
ACATCTTTAAAGAAAGGGCATGGGAAACCTGTAATAGAACTGAATGGAGTTCAACCCTGTGGGTTGGGAAACTCAATTTAGGCCTTGTGGACTGAGGTCAGTCTGAGTCGCAGGGACCTGCCATTGGCTAGCTGAGATCAGGGGATCCAGTTCTGCACATGGCTGTACATGTGGTATAATATGACAACAGAGACATAGTCTGAAAGAGGCCCTTCAAATTATTTTTTTTTCTTTTCCTCATTCCACTCTACAATTTCTTTCTTTTTTTCTGTCCTCTCTCTCCAACTCAATCTCTTGCTCCACCATATTATCCCTCATCTCCCTTATTATTCCTGCTCCTGCCCTAATTCAGACTTCTTCTTTTCTCGTTTTTTCTTTTTTTCTTTATTTTCTTTTCTCCTGTCATTTTATCTCACTCATGGCTCCATACCTTCAAGGGAAGGCAAGCCCCTGTTACTGTTAAGGGGATATATTCTTGTCCTTATTCCTGCACTCTGTCTATCCCCTTTGAAGTTAATAGTTTCATAAAGATAGTATGGTCATTCTATGTCCTCTGACTTCACTTGAAACCATCCCCAATTCTTTCACTTATCTACTCCTCTCATCCTAACTCAGTCTAAGCCCATCCTAAATGGTAAAGATGCTATATTGAAAAGTATATTCACTGCAAACATATTTTGGGCTGCTTTTTGATATTAATTTAATTCACATGGTTTAAAGGTGATAGATTAATGACTACCACAAGTGGTCAACTTACGAGCTGTGCTTGGTCCTATTGGGCTGTGGAATGTATCAATTGTGATAAAGAATTGTGATTGATTTAATGAGTTGTTTTCTAGAATATTATGAAAATGAGGATGTCTATGAGTCATTAGACTCAAAAGCTAAAACACAACTATATCAGGAAGATTTAAGTAATACACAGAAATTAAAGAAGGACAACCCAACAACAAAAATAAAAATGAGAAAACACTTAAGCAAGACATAAAGACAGACTTTCCAGTTCACCATAGGCAAACAGTAGGGCAAATGAGGATGAAAATTCTGATAGTGATCCAGGAGGACACCCCAGACCCATAGCATAGGAGGTAACAAAACAGATCAATCA
>NW_022900932.1:40991026-41055695 GCF_012274545.1 Fukomys damarensis
ACAAAAAAAAAAAAAAAAAAAAAAAAAAAAAAAAAAAAAAAAAGATGAGCTCAAGACCATGATAGAAGCCATAAAGACTCAGCATAAGAAAGAAATGGAAATAATGAATGCCCAACAGAGGAAAGAAATTAAATCCATAAAACAGATTCAAACAGATATTCAGGAGATTAAAAACTCTATTGAAAGTGTACACAACACAATAAAAGATTGCGAAGATAGAATTTCAGATATAGAAGATAGGATTGCAGTCGGTGACTGTGAAAAAAGAGGTCTCTCAAAAACAGTAAGGGATCATGAGAAATCAATCCAACAACTTCTAGACAATGCAAAGAAAAATAACATAAGACTCATAGGAATCCATGAAATAGCACAAGAAAACACAAATGACTTAAAAAAGCTCTTCACAGAATTAATGACAGAAAACTTCCCAAACAAAAGGGAAGGATTAGACATACAGATAAGTGAGGCATATAGAGCTCCAACTAGCCATGATAAAAAAAAAAATCTACACCTAGATATATAATAATCAAGATCCCAGAAATCCAAGAGAAGAACAAAATACTACAAGCAGTAAGAGAAAAGAAACAAATCACATGCAAAGGAAAGCCCATTAGAATCACAGCAGACTTTTCAACACAAACTCTAGGCCAAGGAGAGCCTGGAGTGAGGTATTGCAATCCAACTAGACTGATGTAACCTGCAAAACTCTCTTTCAAAATAGATGGGGAAATAAGATATTTCCACGACAAAGAACACCCCTGAGAAACTTCATGAACACCAAACCAGCACTACAAGGAATTCTAAACAATATCCTAGAAAAGGACAATGAAGGTCACAATACCATGAGGCCCAACAGACAAAATCAAATAGGCAAGGCAAGAAACTAAAAGGAGAGGGGAGAAAAAGTAAAAAGAGTCAACAAAAGGACAATAACATGGCAATAATAAGTCAGAACATATCAGTTATGCCCATCAATGTTACTGGCCTCAATTCACCAATCAAGAGAAAAAGACTGGCAGAATGGATTAAGAAGCAAAATCCAACAATATGTTGTATACAAGAAACACACCTAGTACAAAAGGAAGCCCATAGGCTGAAAGTGAAAGGATGGAAAACAATTCTCCATGTGTCAGAAGCCCAGAAAAAAACAGGGGTAGCAATCTTATTCACAGACAAAGTAAATTTCAAACCAAAACTCATTAAGAGAGACAAAGAAGGCCACTACATCCTTGTAAAGGGAAAAATTCAAAAGGAAGAGATGATAATCATAAACACATATGCACCAAATATAAATACCCCCAACTATATAAAACAAATATTAAAAGCAAATACGCACTAATACAATTGTGGGGGACTTAAATACCCCACTATCACAAATTGACAGCTCATCTAGGCAGAAAATCAACAATGAAATAACTGAACCAAGCTTTGGAACACATGGACTTAATAGATGTCTACAGAGTATTCCACCCCACAAAATCAGAATATACATTCTTTTTGGCTGCACATGGATCATTCTCCAAGATAGACCACATATTGGCTCACAGAACAGGTCTGAATAAATGCAAAAGAATTGAAGTCATCCCCTGTATATTATCAGATCATAGTGCAATCAAGCTGGAGATAAATAGAACAAGAAACTGTAGGAACTTCACAAACACAGGGAAACTGAACAACACTCTCCTGAACAATCAATGGATTACAGAGGAAATTAAAGAAGAAATTAGACAGTTTTTACAAATAAATGAAAATGCCAATACAACATACAGAAATTTATGGGACACAATGAAAGCAGTTCTACAGGGAAAATAGTATTGAATGCCCACATTAGGAAAACAGAGCGAGCTCAAATAAACAAACTAATGATGAATCTTAGACTCCTAGAAAAACAAGAGCAAGAAAAACCCAAAGCTCAAACAAGAGAGGAAATTATAAAGATTCGAGAAGAAATCAATGCAATGGAAACTAAGAAAATGATACAAAAAATAAATGAAACAAAGAGTTGGTTTTTTGAAAGAATAAATAAAATTGACAAACCCTTAGCTAATCTTATCAAAAACAAGGAAAGAAAAGGCTCAGATTCATGCAATCAGGAATGAAAAAGGCAAAGTCACAACAGATCCAATAGAAATCCAGAGAATCATTAATACCTACTTTGAAAACCTGTAGTCCAATAAAATGGAAAACACAGAAGAAATAGACAGATTTTTAGATACTTGTGAATTACCAAAGTTGAACAAAGAAGATAAAAACATTTTAAACACCCCAATCACAGTCAGTGAAATTGAAAATGTAATTAAAAATTTACCAACAAAGAAAAGCCCAGGCCCTGATGGATTCACTGTTGAATTTTACAAGACATTTAGAGAACTACTGCCACTACTCTTCAAACTTTTCAATGAAATTGAAAGAGAAGCTATACTTCCAAATTCATTCCTGGAAGCAAGTATCACTTTGATTCCCAAACCAGAGAAAGACGCAACTAAAAAAGAGAACTACAGGCCAATCTCTTTAATGAATATAGATGAAAAAATCCTTAATAAGATACTAGCAAACAGAATACAGAGGATTATCAAGAAGATCATCCATCCTGACCAAGTCATATTTATTCCAGGGATGCAAGGGTGGTTCAATATATATAAGGCAATAAATGTAATACATTATATTAACAAAGTCAAGGACAAAAACCATATGATCCTCTCAATAGATGCAGAAAAAGCATTTGACAAAATTCAACATCCACTCATGATAAAAACCCTGCAAAAACTTGGAATATATGGTCTATATCTCAACTTATTAAAGGCTATCTATGAAAAACCAACAGCCAAAAACTGAAAACCTGAAAGTTAAAATCAGGAACAAGACAATGATGCCCAATATCACCATGCCTCTTCGATATAGTTCTGGAAACATTAGCCACAGCAATTAGACAAGAGAAAGAAATTAAAGCAATAAAGATAGGAAAGGAAGAAGTTAAACTGTCATTATTTGCTGATGATATGATACTCTACATTGAAGACCCAAAAAACTCCACCACAAGACTTCTAGACTTAATTGACAGATTCAGTAGAGTAGCTGGATACAAGGTGAACACCCAAAAATCAATAGCCTTCTTGTACACAAATAACAGACTCACTGAGAGAGAAATAAGGGAAAATTTTCCTTTTACAACAGCATCCAAAAAAATGAAGTATCTAGAAATCAATCTAACAAAAGAAGCAAAGACCTCTACACTAAAAACTATAGCACTCTGAAAAAAGAAATTGAAGAAGAAATAAAAAAACGCAAAGATATCCCCTGCTCCTGGGTAGGAAGAATCAACATAGTGAAAATGGCCATACTACCAAAACTGCTATACAGATTCAATGCAATGCCAATTGAAACTCCAACACTATATTTCACAGAACTAGAAAAAAGAATCCAAAAATTCATTTGGAACCATAAGAGACCCAGAATAGTAAAAGCCATCCTAGGCAACAGACACATGGCAGCGGGTATAACAATTCCCAATCTGAAACTATACTACAAAGCCACTATGATAAAAACAGCATGGTACTGTCAAAGAAACAGGCCTGAGGATCGGTGGAACAGATTGGAAGACACAAAAACAAATCCAGATGTACTCAGCTACCTCATCTTTGACAAAGGAGCTAACCATCCTCAGTGGAGGAAAGATAGCCTCTTTAATAAATGGTGTTGGAAAAACTGGATTTCAACCTGCCACAGGTTAAAACTGGACCCTTATCTTTCACCATGCATTAAATTAAAATCAAAGTGGATTAAAGATCTAAATATTAAAACAGAAACACTAAACTTGCTGGAAGGTAAGTTAGGCAGAACTCTGAAAGACATTGGCATAGGAAAAGACTTTATGAACAAATCCTCAGTAGCACGAGAACTAGCAGAAAGAATCAAGACTGGGATCTCATCTTATTAAAAAGCTTCTGTACTGCAAAAGAAACCATCAGCAGAACTAAGAGACAACCTACAATGTGGGAAAAAATTTTACCAGCTGCTCCTCAGACAAAGGGCTATTATCCAGAATATATAAAGAACTCAAAACAATCAGCACCCCCCAAATATAAAGACCCAATTCAAAAATGGGCATCTGAAGTGAACAGACATTTCTCAGACAAAGAAGTAAAAGCAGCAAGTAAATATATGAAAAAATGCTCCACATCACTGGTCATTCGAGAGATGCAGATGAAAACAACACCGAGATTCCACCTCACCCCACAAAGAATGGCTGCTATCAAGAAATCACACAATAACAAATGCTGGTGGGGCTGTGGGGAGAAAGGAACCCTGCTCCATTATTGGTGGGAGTGCAGACTGGTGCAACCACTATGGAAATCAATATGGAGAGACCTCAAAGAGCTTGGACTGGAGGTTCCATTTGACCCAGCCATCCCTTTGCTGGGTATTTTTCCAAAAGAATTAAAAGAATCATATCACAGTGATATATGGACACCTATGTTTATAGTGGCACAGTTTGTAATAGCTAAAACTTGGAAACAGCCCATTTGCCCATCCATTGGAAACTGGATAAAGAAGATGTGGGTTTTCTATATAATGGAATATTACTCAGCCATAAAGAACGAGAAAATAGATTCATTCATAGGAAAATGGATACATATTGAAGATATACTCCTAAGTGAAATAAGTCACACATGTGTAAATACCAAATAGTTTCTCTGGTGTGAATAAACTGTAATAATATGTAAGATCCTAATAAAATTACTGACATTGTGAAATGGGAAGAAAGGGGCTAAAGGTGTAGAGAAGGTGGGATGGGCAGGGGAAGGGTAATAAGGGAAAAGAAAAAAAGGTGATATAATGAAAAGAAGGAAATAAAGTGTTTGTAGATGGGGAGGGGAGGAGCGGGTAAAGGGTGGGCAGGGGCAAGGGGAAAAATGAGAACCAAGACCTGTCATGTAGAGGTACAAGATCCCAACAATGAATGTAACTGTACTGTATCCCTAAAATGTACCAATAAACTCAATTAAAGCTGAAAAAAAAGAATTAAAAGCATCATACTATAGCTATATGTGTGTACCATATTTATAGCAGCACAATTCACAATGGCTAAACCAGCCCAGCGACAAAAAAATGGACAAAGATATGGAGACTTATGTAGCCACAAAGAAGAATTAATTTGAATCATTTGTGGGAAAATGGATAGATCTTAAGACCATGATGTTGTGAATTAAATCAGAAACAGGAGGCTAAATATCTCATGGTCTCACTTATATGACCAACCCACAATATAAATGAATTAAACAGCAAAATAAAGGAGAGATGGTAGTATACAAAGTGGCAGACTTTTTGGAGGTGGGGAAAGGGAGAAAGGGAAGGAGGGAGAGAAAAGAGTGAAAAGAAGGAGATAAAAAATTATCAAGTGTGTACCAATTCCCCAAAATGTGTGTAATTATTATGCTCACAAGTATAAACCAATAAAATAATAAATATATGCACACTTTAAACTTTTTCATGGGAAAGTGAAGGACATCACCCAAAGATACAAAGCTACAAATACTTTCAGTTAGATAAAAAAAGAAATGGCTGATGACTGTATCAAAACATTTTATGGCATTTATCAATAATGTTTTTCCTTTGGTGCTTGATTTTTGATGCTAGATTTTTTGCATGCTGAGTATGTGCTTTACCATTGAGCTATCCCCTCAATGCCTATTTTTTTCTTAATATGTTGCTGTGTGGGAATTATATTGTTGAATTTTCTAATAGCAAACATTTCTGGCATTCCTAAAATATACTTCAGATCTATTTATTCTTTCAACACAACTACAAGACTTACTAAATTTTATGAGGCAAGTTCACTGGAACATAATTTAAAGACAGTAAAATTCATCCTAGCTATCAGGACACAGTGAGTCCAATTTACTGAGCCATAACTTATAGACAGTAATGTTCATCTTGGACATCAGAAACTAGTGACACACAGGGACTTCCAAATCTGGGAGATCATTTGAGGAAGTCTTTCTAATATCCCTGTAAACAAGATGAAGTATTTGACAGCTACAAAACTTGCTGAGCAAACTCGTCAAACAAAACTCCACCTTTTACGGTCTCTTTAAATTCATCAAGAAAGGAAAAACTGACTTGATATAGAGATCCAAAGACTTGGAAGAGAATACGAAATTTGATTCCCAAATTTCCAAGTGATGTGAAAGTGCATCTGATAGCTTTATGGCAAAGTGGAACTCAGAAAGTCTTCATTGCTTAGCCACTTGGTCAATCAAACAAGTATAAACTGCACAAACTGTAGGCCCCACAAGAGCGAATATTAAATATATTTTATTCATTGATGTAAACAAAACCTCCAGAAGAATTATAGCTGCTTAGTAAATATTTTCCATTTTTTTTTAGAAAAAAATGCATACATTTTTACTGAACTTCAATAACTCCACAAATAGAGCATGCTGCTATAACTCACACTGGGACAAGTGGAAAAAAAAGTATTAATTTGCCTTGACCCTAGTATGACTCAGTGCAGTGATGCAGGATTTGTCATCAGAAAACTCAAAATTAAATCTCATTCCAGGACTAGTAACTTAAACTACCAGTAGTTTAAACTAATAATAATTCAGAAGGGGTTTTTTTGAGGGTAAATTATATGAGAATTGTTTTGTGAACTGTAAGTGTCCATTATTACTGTTGTTATTAGATTATAAATCCTTCCAGTAAGTTGAGGCATTTTTAATTAATAGTACTCTATTTTTATGATAAAGAGAAGATATGTATAATGTATGTAGCAGAATGCATTAAATATATTAAACACTTACTAAATCAGCATAAATGGATTATTTCTACAAATAAGGTTGTATAATATGTGATCATACATGCATGATCACATATAAAAAGATATATGTTAAAATGTAAAGAGGTTACCTAAGATATCCCCAGTGCCTGTCCTAGATCCAGAAGAGATAATGGGAAAAAAGGACAAAATACCACACTCTTTATTTTGTTATTTAACTCATTTTCAATTCTTCCCCATAAACAGAAGTCACTGTTTCATTAATAAAATAAAAATCAAACCTATAGAGATAATGAAAAGATCAATGGTTGTCATGAGCTGGGAGAGGATGAAGAGAGGGAAGAAGAGCTGAACACAGGACTTTTAGAACAGTGAATTACTTTATTATTTGGCAAAATCTGTAGCTATACAACATAAAGAGTGAATCTTAATGTAGACTATGAATTTTAGTTAATAATACTATATCTCTACTGACTCATCAGTTGTCAAAAAAAAAATGTACCACACCAATGCAAAAGGTTAATAATCGGGGAAACAGTAGGGTATGTATGGGAAGTCTATACTGTATACTGTGCAATTCTTCTATAAACCTATTGTTCTGAAAGAATACTTTAATTTTAAAAGAAAAACTAGTGAAAGTTCTTAGAGATTCCCTCCTCCAAATACTCAATTGCAATTAAGTTACTCTTCTTAGCACTGAACAACTTATGGTCATTTTTTTTTAACAGCAAGAATCCATTAGCTATGCCTGGGAATGCATATGAGGAAGTCTTTCATGCAACCTTCTGAAGAAGGTGATGAATTTTTTTTGGGGGGGGTCTCAAGTGTATTGAACAATAACAAAGATCTGGTGTGATACAGAAAAATTGCCTTGTTACCTATTTTATTTTATTATTTATTTGTTTATGACTATGCTGTAATATTTGTTGTTGTAAGCTGTAGTGGCTGCTTGGCAACTAAATTTGCAGCTGTCTTCCAGGTAGAGGTGTGTGGTCTAAACAAAGCACTCCATTGTCTTCAGTGATGGATTTCAGGGTCATGGAATTCTTGGTTTGAATATTTGGGTTTTGGAATTTTTTCTTATTATTTCTTCATCCAGTAAATATTTATAGAGTGTTTACTACATTCCAGCCACAATTCTAGGTACTAGAGATGGAAGGGAAACTAACGTGGACAGTGTCTCTTTTTAAGGAGCTTTTCCAAATGTAACATTCAGATAAAAAGGAAGATGAATGAATGCTATGAAGAAGAGTAACAGAAGACAAGCAGCAACAAAGGGCTTAGAAGAAAGTTTCTCTTTGTTAAGTTTATGAGTAGTTAGTGGAGGTTCTGAGAGGAGAGAATGTTTGGGAAAAGCTAAATGATGTGAGAAGGGAACCATGGAAACGTGGGCTTATATGTACAATGTAAATGCTATGTAAAGAGTTGTTACTCTGCCTTGTTTAAAGAATAATAACATGAAAAAACTCTGTATATATTCGGCGTAGACAAAATTTTTAAATATTTTTTTATCTGAGGTTGGTTGAAACCACAGATGTGAAGGTTGACTGTTGCTAAAACAAAAGCTGTATTAAATCGGTAATTCCCAAATGTTAACATGTACATGAATCACCTGAGAATCTTGTTAAATGCCGATTCTGTGTCAGGATACTAATTTCTAATACATTTTCAGATGATCCTGTTAACAGAAGGAAGCAGTAAGTGACACACAGAGAGGCAGCAGAATGGAAGTAAAATAACATTTATTTATCGATAAAGATTGATCGCACATAAGCCGTGCCTAGATCAACAACGCACTGGGTTACAACTCCTCCTTTTATAGGGTTTTACGGCCTTGACTTCATTTGGGTGGTTACATTTCATTCTCATAGTTCAAATCACAGTCACAGGATAGTTAACTTTAAACCCAGACATAACAGTTCTTTGCAGTTGGGAAATTTACCTTTAAGATTCATCTAGTTATCTATTCTAGTCCTTAGGAAGGGGGTGTTCAGGGTCAGGGAAGCAAATGTTAGCAATGGGTCCTTTCATTTAGACACTTTTATGATCAAGTAGCTCCAGTCTCTTCGGAGCTCAAGATCTTGATGTGCCCTGTTATCTCAGGGTAAAACCAAATGCTTCATTCAGCAATTAGTGCCTTCGTGCCTATTAGTTTTGAGCTAAACAAAACAAACTGCTGTTAGAGACAGCAGAAGCCATTTTACATTGTAACACTTTATAGGTTTTTGCTATTTATAAAAGTTTTCCCTATCAGTACCAATGCTGCCTGAAGGTTCTAGAATCTGGAGTTGGAAATTCTTAGAGAATATTTAAGAAACAGATTTCTATTTTCAGAAGAGTTGTAACTGCTAGTATTACATGGAATGTAAAACAGAGAAGAGATGAATAGCCTTTGATAATGAATTTTGAATCCACAGTTGTCTTAGCCAAGCCAGTGTTTCACTAGATGAATTTTAATGAGAGTCAGTGTTGCTATACAAGAAAACCAAACTTTATTTTTTTTTCTTAAATTCTTTTATTGGTACTTTTTGGTATACAATACATTTACATTTATCATTGGGAATTTACACCTTTACATGATGTATCTTGGCTCTTATTTTTTCCCCCACTCCCCTGCCCTCTCTTAACTCCTCCACCCCTCCCTATTTACAAAGACTTTGTTTCCATTTTTTCCATTAAGAAAACCAAATTTTAGAGGGATAGAAAAATGTGACTAAGGAATAAAATAAAAGATCTATTGGTAAGATTTCTGCCAATGACCTCCTACCCAAGAGCCCACACAAAAATACCTCTCAAAAGGAAAAATTCCCCAATAACAGTATTACGCTATGTGTTATTAAACCTAGAAGAAAGGATTTTGAAAGCTTTCATTTAAATGATAAATGTTTGAGGAGATGGATTATGTTTAACCTGACTTAAATATTTCACAATTCTATACATGTATCAAAATATTATGTGGTTTCAATTAATATGTACAATTTTTATGTGTCCATTCAAATAAACTTAATTTTTTATAAAAGGAAATATTCCTACATAAAAAACTTGAGAAGTCTGGAGGAAACTAAATGCAGTATTCCACATGCATCTTTTCCTTCTTGCAATTTCCCCACCTTAGCCAATTCCAATCATCTCTTGAGGCACCTCCTTCCATCCTGGGAGATGGGAGATTTTACAGAAGGGTATGGAAGAAACTCAAGTATTTACATTTCTACAAAGAAAAGGTTGGGGAAACCCAGTCTTAACTAGGTTCAGCTCCTTTGTTTTGGACAACAAAAAGGAGCTATAGTTAGTGGGCAGAGGTTCTATTGCAAGAAGAACCAAGCAACAATTAGCTGCAACACTTAGATAACAAGCAAGTTACTCATCTTAACTGAGTCTGAGCTTCCCTTGTGTAAAACAAGAATAATAAAATCTTCTACATGTAGTCATTATAAAAATTAGCAATAGTAATGGATGTGACTGCCATTTGTAAACTCGATACAAATGTGATCTCCTTAAATGCACTCAGTGCATCAAATCATCGTTAGACAAAGTCATTCAGAGGTCCTTGGGTGAAATAGCATCCATTTAGGGGGCGATAGACTAAGGGTCATGTTAATGTAAAACATGAATGTATATAAGCCAACTTTGTATTTTATTATTTGAGCCACCTGTGGAAAAATTACACCCTTCCAGATCTCATTTATTTTATCTGCAAAACAATTTTAACAGCTTCCTACTCTGCTGAGTGGCTGAGGTTCTTTGTAAATGATGAAATCCAAAAGTGTTGTATAAATCATGTGTCAAACACATTGTTGATGCCTATCCACTCAAGAGCTGGAAAGGCCAAGGCATCAGTTTTCAGATCCACTAATATCCTATCTCTACCCACCAGCCAATTTAATCCCTACCCCAAAGGGTAAGAAGGTCTTTAGACAGGAGGCTTTGAGGCATCACTTTCCATTAACAGGCAAGAAAACTCAAGGGGGAGGAGTGTTGGGGGTGGGGGTGTTAGTCAAAGGACACAAAATTTCAGGAACAGGAAAAATTCAAATGGAATAGAAAGAATATTGTACAATATAGTCATTATTGTTAATAATAATGTATTTTATTCCTGAAAATCATTAAGAATACATTTCACAAACAGTATTCTCACCACAAAAATAAGTATGTGAGATAATGCATATGTTATCTGATTTAACCATTTCATAATGTATAATTGTTACAAAACATCATGCTGTACATGATACAATGTGTAATTTTTAATTTCTCAATTAAAAATACTAAAAGAAACATATGGAAAAGACATCAGAATTCAAGTTTTCCTGACAAGTGTGCACAAAGAGGCTGTGTGAGGACATAGCAAGAAGACAACCATTTATCTACAAGAGGGAAGAGAGGCCTTGCCAGAAATCAACCCAGGTGGCATCTTGACTTTGGACTTCCAGCCTCCAAAACTGTGAGAAAATACAAGTCAGTTGTTTTAACCAAAGATAAGAAGAAACTCGAGAATATGAAATTCAGATAGTGAAACTGAGGAAGGTGGTAAAACAGGCAAGGGCCCCCTGTCGGCATGCTTGGTATCTTCACAGTTCCTAAATTCTTATTTTGTGACAGATGGATCCATTTACTCCAGTGCTGCTGGATGAACATATCACTATGTGTTAGATTTCAGTATCAAGGATGATACTTTTTTTTTTTTTAATACTGAGGATGGAACTCAGGACCTTGTGCTTTCAAGGCAGGCGGTAGCACCACTGAGCTAAATCCCCAGCCCAAGGATGATACTTTTTAATTTAAAAATAAAAGTACTTAATGCACCTCACTGGAGTGAAGATCTATTCAACAAGAAAACTATAGCTTTAAACCGATGATTCAAACTTAAGCTGTTCGAGACCCAGTACCGGGCCTCACCCCAACCCCCATCCTGGGCATCTGATTCTTTGGTCTAGGTGGGTCCTGAGAATCCTAAGATATGCCAGGTACCTGAAAGAGTGATGCTGGTCGACAGACCATACTTTGAAAACTTCTGCTCTAGATAATTAGGAATCAATGCCCGGAAGAGAAACAAAAATGCACAGAGTTTGGGCTACCAAATACATTTCCTTATTACTACCATTCCAGTTTATTAAGTTGAAGTTCAGATATGTCACTCCTCCCAAACTGATCATGTGACTTACCAGTGAATTTCTTACTGTGTGGAAAATATTCATAGTGGCACTAAAATGAATCCTAATTCAAATGTAATCTTAAAATGAAATCCTACAATTGTTCACTGAACAAGAGCCATATCGTGAGGTGGCATTCACTGGGTGTTGTTAGAGGGTGGTGACATTGAGATCTTTCCCCTAAAGGCACAGATCTGTCAAGAACAAAGAACACAAACCCACCTTCCTCAGGCAGCACTGCCAGGTATAGTGCCCAGGTCTTGTGCTTTGAATCCCACGTTAAAGAATTTGTCATTTATTGAATCATCCATTCAAAGAGCAATTCCCCTCAGGACTATATAGAATTTCCTTTCTGAAGAGAAAGGATCCTGTAGACTGGGGACATTCTAGATCAATGCATTCTTGGGACATTCTAGATATAGATTAGATTATGTCTGAATTAGATAGAATATTGCAAGTCACAAACATATCATTTTAAATTTAGAAAGTAAAAAGCAAATGGAATTTTGTCATTTAATCTAAAACACGAAAAATATGATTTTAACATGTAGCACAAAAAATATTAATGATAGGTTTTACATTACTTGTTTACACAGTCTTTGAAATCCAGTGTGTATATTAATTATATAGCACATCCTAATTTGGAATAAGCACCTTCCAAATATTCAACCATCATCATATATTGTCTTAATAAGATCAAAAGCAAATCAAATTATCAGACACAAACTACTTATAATAATGATTTTTAATTATACCCGCAATCCCCACCCCACTCTGGATGCTCTGAAGGATGTCTGAAAGACTGATAAATGTCCCTTAATGTCCATTCTCTCTCTCTTCCATATGTTGATATGAAATGATGAAAGCAGGATTTAAATCTTGGTTTGGATAACTTCATAAACCATGTTCTCTGATGTATGTATCCCTAAAGGTGGAGTCTGGGCCAATCCACAGAAGGGGAAAAAGGGGTGCACATCTGGTTTCACAATGTCAGCAGAAGCTCACATAATTATCCTAGCAAGATTCAATCAATCAGTAAAAATGTGAGGATCCGCTGTATTTCATCACCGTGGAAGGTATTCCAGGGAAACAAGGCCACATCATTAAAGCCAGTTCTCCTAAAATTCAACCCTCTTAAGAGCTTTTGTCCCTGTTCAAGAGTTCATCATTTTAGCACTCTAAAGATTTTTTAAGAGTTGATTATGTAGAGTAAAACATAAGTCGATACTGCATTTCTAATAAGTACATGTTAAATTTACATCCGTTTTTAAATGATGGAATCATTTGATGTCCTGGGTTGTTATCAGGACAGAAATAGAGCTGTCTGGGAATTGGCCCAGATGTATTACCCACTTTCAACAGTGCAACAAAATAAAGTCACTAACCACTGTTGAGTGTTTACTTTCCCAGGCTTTACTTTAAGTAGTTATCTCTTTTAAGTTTACAGAAAGCCCAAAACAGTGGTTCTTCTGAAAATAGAAGTTGCATTGTATTTGTCATTGCCAGGTCACCATCTCTTATTACTTACTTGGCAAATAGCAGGTCTGGGGAATCACTTTCAACAGAGGTTTAGAGCTTCATGAAACCCCACTGGCCTCTATGCATGTGCAAATGAAAATATGGAAGAATTAACTCCTCATGGAGCAAACCTTTGAACAGGGGAAGAAAGAAATCAATGGGATAGATTCTTCTGTCTTCTCTCCAGTGGACTATTCTGATAAATTATTTTGCTTTTCGGAGGACAGTTGTGATGGTCCCACGTAGTCAAGCAATTGCCAGTGACTAATTTGATAATACATCTTCCTATTGGCTCTGTCTCCTTCCTACCTCTTTTCCTCTGTCTTTGGGCTCACAATTTCTAATAAAGAAATAGCTCATAAAAACTTTACCTCAGGTTCCTCTTTTCCAGAGAGCTCAGAATCTCCCTTCGAATACGCCATCTAAAAAGACTATTCTGATGAACTGTTAGCACTGGGCCATCTTATTTTAATTAAATTCAAAGGGAATGATGGAAGCCATCTTTCATAAACACATAACGCATGATCCTGCTTATCAATGGCAGTTATTTAGATAAGCCATGGCAACAAGGCCAGAAGATGGAAAGGCCCCATTCTGACCTCTGCAATAGATTTACGTGTGCATAAGGGGCTCCATATAGAAAACATTCTTTGAGGATGTAATATTACAGTGGTAGGGCTTGTCTCAGAATGCTTAAAGAAAATATTTACAGTAAAGGGCACAGGGATGCCTGAAGCTAATGTCAGAAAAGTAAAAAAATGTATGAAGTTTTTTAATTTACTACAAAGCAGTAAACGTAGGGGCCGATAGAGCAAACAACTAACAGTGGCAGTAAAATTATAGTTGTTACGTTTTTTGTAACATTTTTTGAACATTTACTCTGTGCCAGACCATGGTTCATCATAGTACGTCTTCATAAAAGCCCTGTGATAACATTATTTTTAATGTACAGATATCTGAAGAGGCTAAGTGTTACTAACTTTCCCAGGTCTCTGTCTTAGTTACTATGTCATTGCTGAGACACAATGTCTGGCTCCTACAACTCTAAGGAGGAAAGGTTTATTTTGGCTCACCATCTGTAGAAGTTTCAGTCCATAGTAGGCTGGCTCCAAGGCAGAGTGGCATGGCAGAAGGGTGTGGCAGAGGAGAAAGAGCTCAGGACACAGCAGCAGGAATCAGATTCACATCAAAGGAGGAAGGAGGGAAATAGTCCCTTTCAGGCCACACCCCACTGACCCAGCTCCTTCAACCAAGTTTCACCCTCGAACACTGCATTTAGCTACAAACAGTGGGTGAATCCACCAATGAATACCACGCCCCCATAATCCTCTCTGCCCAAAAGCCCATCAATGAGTGTTTGAGGGGACATACTGATATAAACCATAACAATTTCCCTGGAAGGAAGTGGAAAATGACATTTAACCTCCAGACTTCTTTTTTTTTTCTTCAATATTTTATTTTAAAATCATTTTTATAAAGAGTTTCAAATGTTTTTTCTGTAGAACCAACATTTATTTTCCACAATATTCCTAACAAAGGTCGTTTCTGAGGACATTGGACACAAGCATACCACTCTCCCATTCCACCTGGTTTTCATCACCAGATTTAAAATTCTCTCATCCATTTCTTTTATGTGCTCAGTTCTCATCAAAAGAGTCTGTGCTCTATTCCCATCAATAGAGAAGAAAACTACAGGGCAAGCAGACAACATGTCACACTTCAATTTTTCTTTCTTTTCTCTCGTCTCCACTGTAAGCAACAGTGAGAAAGGCCTGAATACTAATCCAGGAGATGTCTTTGTCCAGCTGCAGACTCATCACTTGAAAGCTACTGCCAGGTTATAGAAATGCTATACATGATGTTATCAAAAGACGGGGCACCTGATGACAGCTTTCCCAGTCCATGTTCTCTTAAGGTTTTAGAGCTGAACTTATCAAGGCTTATCTCCAGACTTCTTTTATGTGGGAGAAGAATAAATTTCTGTTTAAGCCAGTGCTGTATTTGCAGTTTCTTTCATATGTAATGAAGTTAATTAAAACTGTTACACATACCCAACCATCAGATTCTTACTACTACCTTTGGTTCAAGCACCAATCAAAAAACTAGGCAAAGGGCCAGGGATTTAGCTCAGTGGTTCCACCACCTGCCTTGCAAGCACAAGGACCTGAGCTCGATCCCTGGTACAAAAAAAAAAAACCTAGGCAAATATATCCTAATAGACATCCTAAATATTTGTAATTGTAAAATAATCTGCCCAGTGTACATTGAGAAAGGAAAATTAATAATCATCTGATATATAAAGGCATATCACAGGAAAAAAGAAGCCCCATAAGACAGTTTTCCAGTGTCAGGCTCTGTATTATCTCTATTTGCATCACGTACCTCTATCTCCTCAGGTCACTAAGGTTTTTGTCACTCGTGCCTCATTTTTGTTTATCGAAACAGCCAGTTCCTCCACACAAGCAATGTACATGCTGTTTCCTCTGCTGGGAATACTCTTCCTATGGGCTTCCTCTTGGCTGAGTAATTTCTCATTGTTCAAGTATCAGTGTAAATGTCATTTCTGAGGCCTTCCTAGAGCAACCGACTTAAAGAATGATTCCCCAGTTCCCACCCTATCAGATCTGTCATTCTCATTCTGTCCTACTAACCTGCTTTTTTTCTCCATAGTACTTTTCACTAATGGAATCATCATTTTTGTTAGCTTGTTTGTTTTTTTATTTATCTCACCATCCCACTGAAGCATATAACCCACCAGATCCATTGGGGATTTTGGCAGTATGTATAAAGAATACAGTTCATATTTATTAAATGACAAGTGGCTCAATAAGTTACTAATCTTTACCAAGAACTGGCCACAACCAAGTTGAATGAGAAGAGTCTGGATCTCCACGAACCCCTGTCTTAGTGCCTGAATTGTGCAGAACAAAATGTTCAGGCTCCTAGAACTTTTGTGCCAAAGGCTCTCTGGCAGCATTTCATTGCCTCAAAGACAAAGACCCCTTGTAAATCTGAGAGCTCAAATAATCACTGAAATCAAACCAAAAAGACTGTGTAAATCAGGCCTATGCCTATAATCCCAGCACTTTGGGAGGCTGAGCCAGGAGGACTGCAATTTTGAGACCAGCCTGGGTATTCTTATGACATAGAAAAATCTTGTCTCAAATTTTTGAAAGGTGTGGGGATGTAGCTAGTGTGAAAGCCCAGGATCCAATCCCTAGTAATGCAAACAAAAAGAGAACATAGCAGCGCCAACAATGTTGGGATCTGCAGAGCTACTTTCAAGGTAACAAAAGTTGTGGGGAAACAAAAGCTGGTGCCATCTCAACTTATCGACAGGGGAGGTCTCCTGCTATTGTTGTTATTGTTGTCATTCCAAATTTTACATATTGGAGTACAGCATAAAATTTCACACACACACAATATTCCTCTTTAAAAAAAAACATAGCTTGGAAAACATTTCTTCTTATTGTGTACAGAACAAAAATACTACATGAAAAATATTTTAATTAGGTCTTTGTCAGTATTCACAGTAAAAGCATTAAGTGTTAAATGTCATCCTTCTCAGATAGAAATTTGAAAAGTTCACAACTAGGTGACCTGTCTGTACCAGCCTGGAGGCCTAGCAGTTGAACATATTTGTCCTTCTATCCACGCAGTCCTCCTAAGCTGATAGAATGTATGCAGTTCGTTGCCTGCTCTAGGCAAAACACATTAGAAATGTAGGGCACTCAAACATGTTCCTGATGTGTGCAATTTCTTCCTGCAGGAAACGAAAGCAGAAAAATAATTGCCCTAGAAATAACCAATGGGCATCCTATACCCAACCCTACCAGGTGCCCATGCTCCTAGGTGTCAGGTAATGCCATACTTGCTAGCAGCTAATGATGCATACCAGTGGCCCAGAAGGCTTTGGTGAAAGTCTTCTCACAGCCATCGTAATGATTTGGAATGTTTTGCTGAAAATAAACTCCCTCCTCTCATTTGCACTTTACTCCTCTAAGCCACTAAGGTGCCACTTGCCCTGCTATTTGGTAAAAAGTGGCAGGGATTTTGTCCCCAGTGGCACAAGCACAGAAAATGAGAGCAGCCGCCCCCACACCTCTGCATTGTGACTGGTGTCTCACTGCTGCTAGGCAAGATAATTGGTGGCATGCGGACGAGGCCAAGAGTTGTCAGGATGCAGAGCAGGCCTCTAACATTAGGGCTTCAGGGCCAGCATCTGAGCTCTGACTTGGAATAGGAGCCAAGGTTACCATGAATCTCAGTGTGACCTCGAGTTCGGGACACCCTGCCCACACCCTGGCTCCCATTCTCTCAGCTTCCACGCCACTTTATGCTACTCATCCTACATGGCAAGCTCTCATGAGGGCAGCAGCAGAGAACACGTGAATTCTGTAAGGTATGCAGGTGGCAACTGCATACCACCCACAGGTTGGATGGTGACAGACACAACTCTATTTAGGGAAGGAGATTAGCGCAGTCTTCCATGGGTACTGCAAGTACTGGCACAAAGCTCTTTGTGTTGTGCCAGGTACCCTATTAACAATGTAGAACTTGTGCCATGCCAACTGGAAATACAATCATTTTTAC
This sequence comes from Fukomys damarensis, assembly GCF_012274545.1. Classification (NCBI taxonomy): domain Eukaryota; kingdom Metazoa; phylum Chordata; class Mammalia; order Rodentia; family Bathyergidae; genus Fukomys; species Fukomys damarensis. The sequence continues at coordinate 41,009,063 of NW_022900932.1, forward strand.
ATCATCCATGAAGAGCCAAAAAATGATATTTAAAGGACAAAAAAAAAAAAAAAAAAAAAGAACAACACCCTTTGGATGGCCAAAGGATTGATTTATTGACTCCAAGAACCTGTGTGTCTGCATTTTGGGGGGCTGGTGGCTGCCCTCACCAGCCTACTGTCAGTTCCTAAATTGTCATCACAAGCTCAGCCACAGACCTAGTCTCAAAATTGAGCTTGTCCCACAAGGGGCTGGTGGGGATATTTCCATTAGATGGAATGTCTTAAGTAAAGAACACATCACTCTCAAATGCAGGGCCCAGCATCTCATTTCACAAAGAGTGCTGAGGCCCTGAGGGCCCTGAGGACGCTGAGATCTGGCCAGGCCTCATTTCACAAAGGGCCTTTAATTTAGAATTCTGAGGTTATCTAAAGAAGAAATTATATATACAGTCACCAAGATACCCTGACAAGAGTAAAAGAAAGTGACATTGAAGATACAACTTAAGATAGCACATTATTACTAGGTGGTAGTGCTTAAATACATTAAATACAATAACAATGATGACAATAACAATGACTAACTCTTATATGGTACATACTGTTCTAAGAGCCTAGGTTCCCTAAGATTTATTTAATTCTCATAAAAACCATTATTAGGAGGTATTATTATGCCCTATTTATACATTTGAAACCGACATACAAAAAGACCAACTAGCTTACTCAAGATCATAGATAATAAAGGCTGGGTCAGAATTTGAACTCAGAATCTGGGCTCTAGGCTCAACCACTATGGTATAAATTAATTGTAAAATAAATCCTTAATGATAGCACAATCACATTGCAAGTTTACAGGTTAAAAGCATCAAGGAAACACTTGGCATTTCACCATTTTTTAATATTCCAAGAATCTGTAAAAAGCCTTGGCACAGGCTCGCAAGTGCCTTTTTCCTTCAGAAGGATTTATCTTACTCTGGAGAAGAGCTGTTGAAGTCTGGTTAAGGAATTTGAAGCTTTGTCTGTGCACCTTCCTCTATGCTGCAGAAGCTCGCTATTTGGCCATGTCGGACCCTCAACTCAAAGTTGTCAAAAAGGAGCAAGTGAGCTTCTCTGACCTAATAACTGATGATGCCAAGGTCTACTGAGGACTCTAATAATATCCCACCCCTTTGGAAAGGCAGCATCAGAGGCAGTGCCAGATACCCAAGCAACGGCACTGGGAGCTGTTGCCCAGTGTTTAACTGACCTATAAAGTGAAAGGGTAGCTTCTTAAAAGCTGGCTGTAGAGTTGGAAACTCTATTAGAAATAAGACCCAGTGTGCTGGAAAGGAACACTGTGTATAATTAGTATCCAATGTATGCATCGTAGAGTTTCTTCACTCAAAATATAACTACTAAGCTATGGGAATGGAGACAAAATACACACGAGAGGCCAGAATGGGTTTAACAAACACACCAGCAAATCACTCCCATACAATGTGGATGGTAAAGTGGACAGATCACTGCAGAAGAGGAGAGCTAGAAGAAGTTTTTCACTGCAGAGAGAATCTGTGGAGCTGACATTTGCAATTAACCAATAAGAATAAGCGAGCATTGACTTAGTCAGAGAAATATGGGCAAGAGACGAAGGGAAGTCACAGCAACACAGGAACAAAAGCAGGCCAGAACAGTCATCCCAGCTATGACTCTCCTTCCATCTGTGAGCAACTTGCCTGTTAATTGACATAACGAACATATACTGAGTGCCTGGCATGTGACTCACAACATTTGACATTTGGGAGGAGACTACCTAGAATTCTTAATAAATGCTCTAGATTGACAAAGAGCTAGGTGTTTCTCAACAGCTCTATTAATGCATGTTTATCCACATAAACGGAAGTTCGCAGGGGCCATAGGCAAAGGCCACACACGTGTGTGCACACACATACTACCATCCAACACTCCTTCGGGACAGGGACTGTGGAATTTTTAGAGCATTTTGTGTTGTTTCTTTCCTGTTCTGACTCCTCGGATTATATCCGCTGTGTTGGTGTCCTTTTTATGGACCGTTAACAACAGAGCCCACCCCTCAGGGGTCTGGGATATGCTTCTTGCCATTAGGGTGGCTATGGTCTGAGACTAAAGATAAGTGTGAGTGCCACCAGCCTGCCATACTATCTCAGGGATTCGGGTGCTGATCTGATCCTCTGTTCTCTATCTTTTCATTGTCCTCAAACACTTTAAGAAAAACTCTTCTTGTATTGAGTATTTAGTCTGTATTCTGGAGATTAAAGAATTTTGATCTCAAAATTGACCTCCTTTTGTTACATTTTTAAATGTGTATGCTATTAGAGTGTTCATTGTCGCTATTCATCTAACACAGTGACCCTGTAGATCTCAGTGAAAATGTCACCTCCAGGAAGCATTTTTGGCACTGCTGCCAGACTCCAGTCTGAATTAGGTGGTCCTATCACTCTCTGGACTTCTACAATAGCCCTTGTCACTGTAACTGCCATCTGGCTCCTGATACCCAATTGTAATTTTGTGAAAGTGAAGACTGTGTCTCACTTATTCATTGAGAAATTCCCCAAATGCCTAATACAATGTAAGATATATATTAGGTGCTCAAGAAATATTTGTTAAATTAATCAATTTATTATTTAATCAACACTAATTCTTGAAGCAACTACACATCAAAATAAATAAATTTAGTTACTTCAAAATGGAGCACATTGTCTTTTGGGAAAATAAAAGAATCCCAGTCCTTCTGACGGGTTTCTTACAAATCCCAAATTTAGAATTTGCATGGTTCGATAGTTTGAATAAATAATTGCTACAGTTCCTACTTTCTACTACCAACTGCTCAGGAACATTTAAATCAAATTTCCAATAACATACAGCAAATCTCTTTTCCTAGCCCCTATCTTATTTCTCCTTTCAAAAATGGGCTCTGTGTGACTCACTTTCCCTTTCTCCCTCACTCAGGAAATGTTATATAAATTGTGCTATTGCAAGGTACATCTGAGAGATGTGTGAGGTTTATTTAAGAGATCAGGATGAGGGAAGAGCATAAAAATAAGTTTAGAGTATCAGTGAATCAAAAGAGTATATTACTAGACCTCTTGTCTAGTAAAAGATATGTCTTCTTTTACCTTAAATCTTTATTTAAATTTTAAAGATTGATACCCCTTTAATGAATTGTTAGCTATAAGTGCAAGAAATAAATTAAAAACAGCCTACACACATCTCAAATTCTTGGTTTTCTTCTGAAATACAAATGAAACTCTCTCAAGTCCTTACGGAGTGAAGGGTGTGGAAAATGTGCTTTCAAGAGAATTATAAGAAATGCATGATTTATAATACTAATACAAAGGTATTTTCATGGGACTGTTTCTATCTTAATGTTGGGTAAAATTTACAAATGATGTGGCTAGCCTAGCTTTATTACCCTTAGCCTCTAAGATATCAAAGGACTGGCATTAAGTATGACTGGAAATTCTAAAGCCTGGCTTTAATTTTATCACCTACTGCTTAAAAATCTCAGAGAGAGCCGGGCATGGTGGCACATGCCTATAATCCCAGCACTCAGGAGGCTGAGGCAGGAGGATCACTGTGAGTTTGAGACCAGCCTGGGCTACATAGTGAGTTCCAGGTCAGTCTCAACTACATAGTGAGACCCTGTCTCAAACACAAAAAACAAACAAACAAACAAAACATCTCAGAGAGTTGGGCTGGGGATTTAGCCCAGTGGTGCTGCCCCCTGCCTCTCAAGCACAAGGTCCTGGGTTTGGTTCCCAGTACCAAATTAATTAATTAATAAAAAGAAAAAAAAATCTCAGAGAGTTCCCTTTAAAATCTGTAATACTTAGTGGCGGGTCCTTCCAACATAGTCCCAGTCCAAATTTCTTTTTCTTTCTTTCTTTTTTCTTCCCTTACTGGAGATTGGACCAAGAGCCTTTGCACTGAGCTACATCCCCATTCTTATTTTCTATTTTGAGACAAGATCTCACTAAATGGCTAAACTGCCTAGGCTGGACCCAAACTTGCCCAGGCCTCCGTCTCCCAGGGTGCTGGGATTACAGGTGTGCACCACCGTACCCAGCCCTGCTCCAACTTTCTGACCTTATTTCCTGCCACTGCCCTCCATTCTCTAGCCACACTGAGCTGTTCTCTGTTTAATGATACTCCAGCACTTATCTTCTGCTGATAAGGTCCTACTCATTCTTGAAGACCAGATCCAAATGTCATCCTCAATGCGGAATATAACAACAACAAAAAAAATATCACACACAACCTCCAAAAGCAAACATTTATTTTCTCACTCAGCTAGAGCAGCTGTGTTTCAGACAGCACTTTGGCTGGGCTGGGCTCCAAGTAACTGGCTGATTTCAAGTTAACTCTACACTTTCCTCATTATGAGACGAGAGCTATGTGGGATGTGTTCTTATGATGGATCGCAGGAGTACAAGAGGCCAAGCGAAGCCAAATCATATTTATAGGTTGGACAGATCACATCTGCTAACATTCCATTGGTCAGAGCAGGTCATGTGGCCAAGCCCAGCACCTATGAAGTGAGAAATACACTATCTTCTACAGTATCAACAAAGCCACATGGCACAGTATATGGGGTGGGGGTAATTGTATTATGACAGGGAGCCACTTAAGATGTGGGGAGGAAGAATTTGGAAAAATAATCCAATCTATTAAATATACTTTTTTCCATCTTGGGGCCTCCTTCAGCTTTGTTTATTCGCTCAGATGACACAATAGATAGAATCCCAGACATTCAGTCTTTTTTTACTAATTCCAGACTTTAGTAGGAATGTCTCCTAACTTCCATTTCTGCAACCACAAAATGGACAGATCATTTTGAAAGGCGATGGAGAAATTAGGCACACACCTGTAATCCCAGCAACTTGGAAGACTGAAGCAGGAGGATTTTTATGAGTTTCAAGGGCATTATGGGCAGTTGAATGAAAGGGAGGGAAAGGGGGAAAAAAAAAGAAGAAAGATATATCATGTACAGGTACAAACTCCCTATGATGAATGTGATCACTATGTATATCTAAAATGTACCAATAAAATTAATTTTAAAAAAAACTAAAGGCCAGTATGGGCAAATTAGTGAGATCTTATTATGGAATTTTAGAAAATTGAAAGGACCAGGAATCTGGATTCAATTCCCAGTACCAAAAAAAATGGACTAGAAAATCAGTAGTACTTGATCTTCTGATCAGAAACAGAAAAGTTATAGTCTAGCTATTTTCATTACCTTTCTTCAGTGGTTATATTGAAAGGCTTTTTAAAATATTTTTTTGGCTTGTGTATCTGAATCATATTTAAAACATGATTGATGATTTTGAAATTGTCAGGTCTGCCCCAAATCAACAGGAAAAAATAAACAGGCTGCTTTTAGCTAATACCAGCAGCTTCCCAGTAAGTGAAGCAAATGGACTCAAAATTATGGTTTACAACCCCCAGCAATGACCAGTGCAGTAATTATATACACACCTGAACAGATTGTTCTTGGGCAGCTAAGTCACAAATATGTCATTCCAGATTCCTTAGCCCTGTCAATACCTATATAAGCCTAATTCCTTTCCCAGTTAATTTCTTTTTTGAGGGGTTGGGGTTTTTTTTGTTGTTGTTTTTGAGACAGGGTCTCACTATGTAGTTGAGACTGACCTGGAACTCACTATGTACTCGAACTCACAGTGATCCTCCTGCCTCAGCCTCCCAAGTGCTGGGATGACAGGTATGTGCCACCACCCCCGGCTTCCCAGTTAATCTCTAATATATCTTTCCTAGTGTTAGCCCTACTGTAGCACATCCTCTCAGGGATGAAATCTCTCCCAGCTAGCTGTCACTCTCTCTCCCATTGTCAGCCCAACCACACACAGGTATGATAAACAGCTTTTCCCAGCTATCTGCTAAAATCTCCTGATGTCTAGTCTCTGCTAACTGGAATAAACTTTTCTTTTTCTTACAACCAAGAGCCTTGTTTTTTGTTGTTGTTGCTGTTGTTTGACAAGTGGATTCTTTATAACAGAAATCCCACTTGAATTTTAGCTACGCCTTCAATTATTCAGGTACTTTAAAATCCACCTAAAATAATAGAATATCAAAAAAATAAAGTGCTGTTTAGTATTTTAAAGGAAATTCTAGCTGACCTGGTGGTATATAGGCTGGTGTTGGGGCTAGCTGAAAGTGCCCATTAGGATAGCAGAGTGACCTAAGAAATCAAAGGCCTCAGACAGATACATGTACTTCACCCTACAGACAGGCAGGAAAAATGTGTTATGGTACTGTATATAGTTCTAGTGTCCTCTGAAGAATTTTTTTTTACAGAGTACTAATGACTTAATCTGGGGTGTAGGGCCCTCTGATCCATTCCCTTGTTAGTATGTCAGCAAAGACCTACCAACTTCCCAGGGAAGTAACTGGGAACCAGTGAATTTTTTTTTGTCTCACTGCTTCATCCTTGAACTTTTGTTACCATACGCCTGGGAAGCTGGAAACCCAGAGGGACTCAAATCAGGCACTGTATTTTTAAATCATCATTTGCAAAGTCAATGTATTTATTAGTGAAACACCTTTGTTAGACAAATACCACTTTACCTGTTGTATTGAAAAGACAATTCCCATTATTTTACAAAATGCAAAAATCTATCTTTTGTCGGTATTCATAATGGTACTTTTGTACCTTGTTTTCATAATGGTACTTTTTCTTAACATAGAGACCTTATTCCATGATTTTACCTTTACATAATCCAGAGGTTAATGATCAGCCTGCCTAAAGCAGTGGAAAGGAGCCAAAGAAACTCACAGAAGGTTTCTATGGGGTGGGAGAAAAAACAGCCAACCCAACCCAAACCCTACACACTGAAATGTGTTCTATTCCTAAGGATTACATCACACTGTAGCTCTTCTTCAGTATAAAACCATGACCTCTAAAAGGTTGCTGTGTCCCTTTTCTGTTTTTGAGAGACCTTTGGCACGTGCTACACCTACGGTTTGAAAATCTCTTCTCTCCCCAGTACTCAGTCTTCCAGCTCTCAGAAACCATCCAGAAAATTATCCCATGCCCACACAGATTGCCAAAGAACAGAAGGCAGATTCAGAGGAAAACAAGATAAGATGAAGTGATCTGAGACTTGTCCATTAGATTCGGATGATCCAACTAGATGCACGTTGAATAGGTGTGGAGTGGAAGGCAACACATGATATAATCATAAGATCCCAGAATTTAGGAGACAGGAGTTCTTCTGGCCCTACTTCTGACTTCATGGTAGCTATAAACAGGCCCCTTCACCTTGCTGTGCCGGCATTCCTTTTCTGATCTATTCCTAGAGGAAGTTTCACCCATTCTTCATTATTTTAATTCATCATTTGATTCCTTCATAACAATTTATAACTGTGTGATCTATTGATTTATCTTTTTACTTGCTCTGTTTTTTCTTTTTGTGGTACTAGGGAATGAACCCAAGGCCTCACCCATGCTAGTGGATTTTGTTTTGAGATAAGGTCTTGCTAAATGGCCCAGCTGGCTTTTAACTTCAATTGATCCTCCTGCCTCAACCTCCCAAGTCATGGAGATTACAGGTGTGTATCATCACACTGGGCTCTTACTTGCTCTTAGGCTGTGATCTCCACTAGAATGCAAGCTCCTTTTGGCCATCTCAACACCCAGTATACTAGATATGATCAAAATGTACAGTGCATGTTATTTAGTTTTTTAATGTATTACAATAAAAGACACACTGCCATTAATCGCCTCCAAAATACTCCACCTTGCTTCAAATGCACTTATCCCATCATTCTTGCCACTTCCTGAAGCAGTTCTGAAAGGCTTCTTTGTGAATACCTTTGGGTTGTTGACATGGCTGCCTCAGTGTTCTGAATGGATTCAAAATGTTTACCTTTCATGGTCATGTTGACTTTGGGGACACCCAGAAGTCACACGGTGCCAGATTCAGTAAGTAAGGTGGATGAGAACACACCATAATGTTTTTATTTGGCATAAATTGCTATAAATGTCTGATCATTGAATGAGGTGTGATAAAAAATACGGTGAACATAGCCAGGCACAGTGGCACAGGCCTATAATCCCAGCACTTGGGAGGCTGAGAAGAATCACCACAAGTTCAAGGCCAGCCTGGGATACATAGTGACTTCAAGGCCAGCCTGAATTACTAAGCAAGAACCTGTCTCAAAATAAATAAATAAAGCTGCGAATGTTTAAAAATTTTATTACAGTAAAAAAACACAATGCTATTTATTAATCATTCTACAATACTCAAAACAATCTCCCTTCTCTTCAGATACACTTAACCCACTGTCCTTGGCATGTGTCTTTTACTCCAAGTTTTTAAAATTCAAATATCTACCATATTTTTCAATTGTCCCATTTACCTAACAGCTGGCACATTATTAGTGCTCAGTAAACATTCATTTAACTAATGAATGAATAAATGACATGAAATAATCTAGTTTCTCTGCCCCGGTTCGCGGGGTTAGTAATTGGTAGAGTTTGAGAAGGGGAAGTATCTGGAAATGAGATAAGAGGGGTGTGGAAAGAAGGAGACCAAGTAAAGAGTTGTTAAGGTCTCATTTATTTGTAGATATAGGTAGTTTATAAAGGCAAAAATCGCAAAATTGTAAGAGGAAATAGTTAACCATAAATTTTGGGAGGAGAATGTAACAATAGTATAACACAATGTTATTATGTAATGGATCAGGTCACTTGTTTGTGTAAATCCGTTGTCATGGGTAACAACACAACTGTGGTGGTGGGGTGATCAGTGGGTCAACATGGAGGCTGTTTGGTTTTTACTTAAGACAGGCTAGCAGCTTAGTCTACCACATTTCTCTAGTCTATGCGTTTTCATTTATCCAAAGGAAAATACAAAAACAAGTGACAAGGATATGAAAGAAAGATTAGCTCCCTCTTGTAGTTCCAAGAGGGAAAAACTGGGGCAAGGGATGGCAAAGTGAATTTCTCCTATTCATCAGCCACACCTTCTTTTAGCATTTTGTTTGGCATTAAAGAGGAAAAGTTATTTTTATACATTTAAGATTTTAGCATAACTTCGGTAATTGCTATGAGCACAGAAATTGGAAAGTCTTATTTTTCAGGCACTTTTAAGTCTTGTAGCATTTTTTGCCTGATCTGATAAGTCATGTGAATCAGCATTTAGGTACAGTCTGGTCTACTCACCAAATCTAAGTTTTTCCACTTCTATTGCGCAATTACTCCTCAGAATGTTTGCATTGTTTCTGCTCAGTTTTATTATCGACCCAAAGAAGTTAAGATCTAGTTGAAACCTAAAAGCATACAAGTATTTCATGTTGCCCTACAGACAGAAGTAATTTAATTTTTGTGTTAGCATAAACCATCTGGGCAATGGCACTGAAATTAACTGCCATTAACCACTGTTTTTCAATATAATATTCAATTAATACTGTGCTGATGGTCAGTGGCTCTTGTCTCCATGTTCACACGACTCTACAGCTATTCAACATGCATCTACTTGGATCATCCAAATCTAATGAACAAGTCTCAGATCACTTCATCTTGTCTTGCTTTCCCCTGATACTCTTATCTCCTTTCATTTAGTGGCTCTGTACAGTTTTCATGTGCTCTTTGCTGATTTATTTTCAAATAGCTACAGTGAGGTATCTGGTATGTGCTGCTCCTAACACAGAAATAGAGAGCCAGGTCTCCTCCAGAAAAATATTGATGTAATCTTCTGTACTAGTGTTCTGACAACTTCTAGCCAGAGCAAATACTTCCATGCAATATCAGATGTTTATGGCAGAAGTTAAGTCAAATCCTGCTGTTATCTAGAGCTTTACCCATGAAACTGCCAACTGTATTTATTACTTTTTCTTTGCTGAGACCAGATACCTGACACCCAAAGTTAAAGTCGGGGAGGTTTGCTTAACTCAGTTTGTAGGGGGTTTTGTCTATAATCAGCTGGCTCCAAGGCAGGATGGCGTGGCGGACAAGCATCACAGGAGAAACAGTGAATGGAGCCTACTTAGTACTAAAAGTAGCAAGGGACAACCACAGCTCTTTCTGCCCCTTTTATCTTATTCAGACTACCTAGTGTGGATATTGCTCAAACGCTTAATTCTAATGCACTGAGGCCTAGGTTCAGCCACTGTTGAAAAAGCCCCATCTAAGACTGACAAGAGGCTTTGGAAGTCCATCTAGACATAAACCATAGCATTATCTGTCCAGGTTTATTTCTCATCCTCCCTCACTCTACTCAAACCAATGTCTTGTTCCTCCTACAAACTCTGTGCTTCCCTGAGTATTCAATCTTCTGAATACTTTTCCTGAAAATCTCAACTCATTTGTTGCTTCCTCCAGGAAACTATCCCAAGTCATCCTATTTTTAAGTAATCTGAACTCCCAAAGGACTCTTACTTCTCTTATAAGACTTTACTTTTTCTGCATTATATTACAGTTATTTGTAAAATTTCTTGTCTTTTTATCAACAATTGTTTATATACAGGGACATTCTCCATCTTTACATCTCACAGAATGATCAGTATTAGTGTTTGGTTGAATAAATAAATGTCTCCCACTTGTGATCTGAGATATTTATCATAATTCTGAAGATCAACGTCATCCTTTTTGGGGTCCCAAAATGGAGATGGAAAACTAATCAATGGACTAAAACAGAGCATTTGATTTTTTATTTATTTATTTTGCTTTAGTGTACATTCAAGTGCCCAGAGGTTCCTACAGGTATATCACACAAGTTAATGGACTGTTACTTCCAGACTAAAACTAAGGCCTCAAATAGAGGGCATCAGCACCTCCTACTGGAAAAAGGTAAGGCATGAAGGTGCTGATAGAGGAGTCTTCACTCCAAAATGTAAGGGCCGTGTCTCCCCTTTGTCCTTGTTTGGGTGACACTGTTCATGTATTCCCATGAGTTCAAAGCACAGCAAGTGAGCATCCACAGGACAGAATACAGGCTCCAGGCACCTGGTTAAGCCTAAAAAAAGCATTACCCAGGATAGTCCATAAATGTATAACCAGATATGAGCACTGAAAACATAATCAGGAGAGTATTCTGGCATAAATATTATTCATAGTCTACACTGGAATTAGGAAAAATGAAAACACACAGGGAATTAAAGGTCTGAGGCAAAGACATAATGGTGAAATGAGCAGCAAAGGTGGTGATCTTGGGAATCACAAGCCAGCAAAGAGTAAGGTGTGAATTGGTTAGTTAATTTTTGAAAGGTATGTGCTTAAAGAAGAAAATGAGATACCACCCAAGACCTCCAAGAATTCATTTATCAAGCAGTTTATTATAATCAATGAAGCCTTTATCTCCACACTTCATTTAGCAATTCAAGAAGCCAAACTAATGCTTCATTTACTCATTCACAAATGTCTAAATAAAAAATTGAGAGATAAGATATGAAGAATATTTAATTTTTTAAAAATTTACTTTATTCCTGGTTATTATACAGATGTCAGTTCTTCTCCCACTTGCAATCAAAACCCAATTGAATTTTTAAATTCTGGTCAAATAAATTCCAAGGACATATCAAAGGATAAATAGGCAAAATTAGCTACAAAAATTTTAAGATAAAAATGTTTAAAGAGGATCTTTCCATACTAGCCATGAAAAACAAAGCTGAACTAATCAAGTCAATATGTTCCTAGCACAGGCATCTCACAGACGAGTTACAGAGTAAACAGCCCACTAAATGAAGTGTGACCAACAAATATGGTACACGTTTAAAGTGTTTAAATTATTAAAGAAGAAGACACACTGCCATCAATCTCCCTTAAAGTACTCCCCTTTGCTTCAAACATATTTATCCCATCATTCCCGCCACGTTCTGAAGCAGCTCTGGAAATCCTCTTTGTAAGTATCCTCGGTTGCAGCGTCATATCTGCCTCAATCTCCTGAATGGATTCAAAACTTTAATCTTTTGTGGCCATTTTGTCTTTGAGGAAAGAGCCAGAAGTCTCACGGTGCCAGATCTGGTGAATAAGGTGGCTGAGGAAGCACTGTGACGTTTTCACAAGCCTGCTTTTCCATAGGATAACACCCAGCAGCTGCATTCACTGCATTTGTTATCACACCACATAAAGGCACAAGAGACTTCCAGAACAGCTTCAGAAAGTGGCAAGAACATTGAGATGCGTGTGACTGAATCATAGTAGAATAGTTTGAGTGGGATTAATGACAATGCATCTTAATAAAGTTTTAACTTCAACATTCATTGTATATTTTGATGACCATGGGTACACCAATACCTAAAAGAACTTAATATATAATAAAGGAAGCATCACAAACAATTAGGAAAATAGATATCAATTACATGACAGTCAGAAAATTAACTATTTGGAGAAAATCAGTTTAAAGCTTTACCCCATGCACAGATAAATTCTGTATATATTACAAAGAAAAATGAAGAAATCTAACTGAGGAAAATATAGGTGAATTTCATCACATTGCTGGATGGGAAATAATTTTCTAAATATAACAAAGAGAAAAAGGATAAAGAAAATATGTTGCTTCCATTGGATTTTATAATTTCCAAACTTGAAAATAAAATAACAAAACTAAACTACAAACTGGAGAAATATTTGCAACAACAAAAATTTCTTAATATACAAAGGACTTTAATAAGTCCATAAGAAAACTATAAACAATACAAATATTGAGGGACACAAATAACCAATGCACAAAAAGTACATATATTACTGGTTGATAAGCTTACAGAAAGTTTAACCTCACTAATAATGAAATGAATAAATAATATTTTTCAACAGTCATACTTTTCAAATGATAGCATTCTATATTGTCAAAATGTTTAGTAACAAAAGTGCTCCACATACTACTAGCAAGAATACAGAACTTTCTTGCTCAGAAATTTGACAATAAAAAACAAGAGCATTAAAAATACTCATATCGGGGCCTGGAATGGGTGCCTGTGACACAGGCCTTGCCTGAACATCAGAGGGCAATCAATCGTCTGACTGCCTAGAAAGGGGGTGGAGAGGGCTAAAGAAAGACAATAGAGATTTGCATAATTTCAAATTTATTGGGGGGAGCTGGAAGGTCAGTGCCTCAGAATGAGCAAAAATAAAGACATTCCAAGTTTGCCACTATTTATTGGGTTCATACAATAATTGGAGGGAATATCAGTCAACTCAGAATCAATGAGTAAATGCAAACATTAGCCAAGCTCCTTTCTCACTAGAAACCCCAGGGTCCATGTGAACTTATTCCAGGATATTCTGTTGGAATCCTCTAGAATTAAACAGGATGACTTTGTTCTATATGAAATCACAGGTCATAGGCCAGGCACCACTGCCTTTGGGCAGCAAGATCACAGAGAGTCTCTGCCTTAGACCATGCCCAATCAATACCATACCAGAGGGAGACTTAACCCAAAAGCAATTGAGGGTAGAAGAGAAGAAGAATGGGTCAGACAAGATTTCCAGGAGGAAGAATTTGAACCAGTCTTTAAAAATAAACAGCCAAGAACAAGAAAGGGGAGAACATCCTAGGCACAAAAGGTGGTTCATGTGAAGACACAGAGTGCAAGATGGTGTTGCTCTGGGGATCTATGAGAAATACGTCATGACGGGAGGGCAGGTTGGCATGGGACAGTGTTGAGAAATGAGCCAGGCCGGGTAAGCGAGAACCTCTGTGCCACACTGAGGTGATAGCAGTCCTTGAAGTTTTAATATAACATGATCAGATTTGCGGGAACACAGGCAGTGTAAGAAGACTGGTCCTGATTTAACCTGCGTGAGAAATAACTAACAGAACTATCAGATGATGCCCAGAAACTTAAGACTGTCAACGCTAAAAGGATTCTTTGCAGACAGATCATCTTATCAAAATGTTCTGTTTTAGATGAAGTAAGGTGGTAAGGGGAAAGGGCCAGGAATTAAGCACCACTTTGCTACCATCAATGCCTCTGCCTGGCCCTTTTTTTTTTTTTTTTTTTTTTTTTTTTTTTTTTTTTGCCTTGTCTTCCATGAGCTTGCCTGGGGCTGCCATAACAAGACAGTAATCATTTTCTCACAATTCTGGCACCTAAATGTCCAAGATCAAAATGTCAGCAGGGTTCATTTCTTCTGAAGCCTCCCTCTTTAGCTTGGAGATGGCCACTCTTGCTGTGTCCTCATATGATTATCCTTCTATGTTGTCTGTGTCCTAATCTCTTTTACTTACACAACCTGATTTTAATTTAATTATTTCTTTAAATTTCTTTTAAAACCTCTCCCCAAATATAGTAATATTCTGAGGGTTAGGTTTCAACTTACAAGTTGGGGCAAGGGAAGCACAATTCAGCCTAAAAAAATAACAGTGAGTCACAGGAAATTATATCTGTGAATACACAAGATGCTACTATAAGTATCTGGAGGTTAAAGATCAATCTACAAGTAGAAATAGAGAAAAGAAACAATCCAGAAAAAGGAAAAAGTGAACAATATGTCTCTTGGGATGTCAATTATCTGATGAAATCTCTTGGGTCATAGGAACCATGTTCTGAGACAAGTCTCCCATCTGTGCTGACGCTCACTCACTGTGTTCTTGGCCAGTCATAGGACACACAGTTTGCAAGACAGCTCCAAAATGATCACTTCTGGCTTATTTTTTGTACATCATAACACAATCAGTGGGAGCCAGAGTGAGGCCTCTTTTGGATCACTGAGGAGTATGTTTAGTGGCCTCATGTCTTAACCCATGAGAGAATCACACCACCACATCCATACCTTCAACTGCCCACAAGGGGGAATACTGTAGTATGCAATCATTGTGCTGTGATAACTCCAATGACCAAGGGGAAAAATTCACATTATAATATTAAAGGAAGACAAACATTAAAAGTTACATTACAACTTTCATTATGTTAAAAAGAAAAAAAAAGTACTGGAAGATATCACTAGAATATATCAGTAACAGTGGCCTATAAGAAGAATCTTGTTGCCAAAATTTTTTTGAGATAGGTCTCACTATGCATTTCAGGCTGGCCTTGAACTCACTATGAAGCTGAGGCTGGCCTCAAACTTGTAGTGATCCTCCAGCCTCAGCCTGGGATTACAGGTGTGAGAAAATATGTTTAATAAAATTTTAAATCTCTATTCATGATAGTCATTTTTTTGTCTATTCTTCATTTCCTAGTACAGTGTAACACTGTCGAAATAAATTACCAAGACAAAGCATGACTTCCATCCCATAATTATGAGTTCTAAGAAAAGAAAAATAAATTGCTGACTTTTTAAAAATAAATTTCATAGCAGTGTGTTAGTCAGCTTTTTGTCACTGTGATGAAATACTTGAGAAAAACAACTAAAAGAAGGAAAGATTTATTTTGGCTCACTATCTCAAGCAAGCTCCACTGCTTTAGGCTTATGGTGAGGTAGAAAGGCATGGCAAAGGAAGGCTGCTCACCTCATGGCAGCCAGGAAGAAGAAGAACAAGAGTCAGAGAGAGATGAAGGGGCTGAGGACAAATACACCTTTCAAAGGCACAACCCAAGTGATCTACTACCAACTGGGCCCTGGCTCCAAATAGCCCATTCATCAATGGATTAATCCATTAACAAGGTCATCACCCTCATCATCCAATCATCACTCCACAACATTGCTCAGAACACCTCTGAACATTGCTGCATGGGAATCAAGTCCTCAGTACATAAGTTTTGGGGGGAATACTCCATATTTAAACCATAGCAGCGAGTTTAATAATATTTATGATAACATATTTACAAAATAAACTTGAATACTAAAAAAGCATCCTCATAGAAAAAAATCACATAGAATGAAAAGATGAAAATAAAGTGTTTGTAGATGGGGAGGGGAGGAGGGGGTGAAGGGAGGGCAGGGGTAAGGGGAAAAAATGAGAATCAAGACTTGTCATGTAGAGGTACAAGATCCCAACAATGAATGTAACTGTACTGTATCCCTAAAATGTACCAATAAACTCAATTAAAGCTGAAAAAAAAAAGAAATGTCCTGATTAAAGGAAAACTTAACAATTAAAAAAAAAGAAAAAATCACATAACTTGGATTTTTTACAATAAATCATAATTATTCCCTCATTTTTATTATCTTACATATCATTTTTGTGATTGCCTATTATCCCATTGTACAGATCATATCTTAGTTTACTTAACCAAGTACCTTTTCTCTCCTTTCTTTGCTTTTTTTTTTTTTTTTAGTACGTTTGTGAATACATTGAATGAATACATTCATCATGGGGAATTGCTACATATACATATCAAATCTTAGTCCTTTTGTTTCCCTTTCCCCTCCTCTTACTCCCCTTCTTCTTTATGCCTGGGTCCTCTTCCCATCTGTAATAGGCCTACCTCCCTGTTTCATATCCAAATACCTTTCCATGGAAATGTAGGTATTTTTTTTCTTTCACTCATAAATTAAACTATAATTAACTATATTGATAAAGTATCTATCAATAATTATTTTCATAGGATAAACTCCTAGCAATAAAAATGTTGAGTAAAACATATTGAAGGCATATGATACATATTGTCTAGTTACCGTCCAAAAAAATTATTTATATGCCCATTCAAGGTGACTATTTTTCTCATCAGTTTTGAATTTTTCTAGAGGCTCATTTATCTGTTTCTTTACTTCCTGTGCTATTGGTTCAGGGTGTCCAGATGGTTGACTGTCAGACTTTTCCACCTCATTTCCCCCAGAGTTTACTTTTGGTGGGCTGGAAGTCTGTGTTCGTGTCTTGTTTAAATGCTTTCTCATTTCTATTTTTGTTGTTGGTCCTGTACTTGGTTTAATTCCTGGGTGAATACATCAATCTTCCATATATAGCTGGTCTTTAGCTTTTGAGTCTCTAATGGCTCTGAGGCAATCTCATTTTCATTATACCAGGGAGGACAACAATTATGATGGTGTGGTGTGCCTTTATCGCAGATTTTCTTCACTTTTCTAGTGAAGTCAATTTTCTAGTCATCTAGGAGCCTCAGAGAGGCTCTCTCTTGTTCACAGTGGGGGATGAGGAGACACTGCTGTGCTGGTGCCCACATGGCTGGTGTGCTGGGTTGAAGGGCTCTCTTTGTATTGAATATCGTACATTTTAGAAAGGTTTTTCAATTTGAAGAGGTGGAAATATCATCTTATTACTGTATGTCAAAGACTTTCTGAATGCCTAAATAAATTCTGTTCATTGGTTTGCCTAAGTTCAATCACATATTTGCCCCCTTCAAAGTCCATTTCTCCAACTTTTCACAGTTGTTTGTTTAGTATATGCAAAGCCTCACACTATATACCTTTCATAATGGGTTATATTTATTTTATGCTTATTGAGCTTATACTTTATCTTTGATTCTATCACATTGCCAAGAATTATAGTGAGAATAGTTTACCAGCCTGTAATTCCCATTATCACATCCAGAGTTTTCTAACAAATATGAAATCTGTTGCTAATTCATAAGTTTTCTGGTAATCTTTGCAGTTGTAAAGTTTATATTTCAGCCAGTTGTCCCACAACTTTTTCCTCTGGAAAGAGCTGTATGGATACCAAATGGTCAAATTATTTATTTACACCAAAACTTTCACTTCTCTACAATATTTTGTGCATTTGTCATCATTTGACACACTCCACCCGGGCTGACAGCTAACAAAGGTAATTTCAGCATCCAGTATCTTATGTGAGGCACACTGCTAGAGTTTAGCAAATGTACTTGACAATAATTACATGCAAAACAATAACAACAACAAAACACTGAAAGGAAAAATAATCAAGTTATAAATTTAACAGCATACAAAATCAATATTTAAAAACAATAACTTTTCCATACACCAATAATGAACTAGCTGAAAAAGAAATTTTTGAAAATTTTATTCACATTAGCTTTAGAAACTAAAATACCTAGGAATCAATCTAAGGAGATAAAATATTTCTACAATAAATATTATAGAATACTGAAGAAAGAAATTGAACAAGACACTAGGAGATATAGAGACCTCCCATGTTCATGGACCAATAGAATTAATATTGTTAAAATGACCATAGTACTGAAAGCAATCTATAGATTCAATGCAATCTTCACAAAATTCCAGGGACATTCTTCACAAAACTAAAAATTAATAGGTCCTAAAATTCATATGGAAGCACAAAAGACTCAGAATAGGCAAATCCTAAGCAAACAGAGTAAGGGTAAAGACATCACAATACCTTATTTCAAATTATATTACATAGCCTTAGTAACAAAGGCATGCATGGACCCAAAAATAGGCACATAGACCAATGCAACAGAATAGAGGACACAGAAACAAGCCCACACGAATGCAGCCATCTGATTCTGGACAAAGGAGACAAAAATGTATGTTGGAAAAGACAGCCTCTTTAAGCAAACAGTGCTGGAAAAACTGTTTATATACTGGTAGAAGGCTGAAACTAGATCTCTATCTCTCACTGTAGAAGGCTGAAACTAGATCTCTTTTTTTTTTCTTTCTTTTTTTTTTTTTTTATAGCAGGGATCAAACTCTGGACCTTGCACTTGCAAAGCAGGCAGCAGAACCACTGAGCTACATCCCAGTCCTGAAACTAAATCTCTATCTCTCACTCTGTACAAAAATCAATTCAAAGTGAATCAAAATCCTAGGTATAAGACCTGAAACTTTGAAATTGCTAAAAGAAAATATAAAGGAAACCCTTGAAAATATAGGCACAGCCAGACTTCCTGAATAGGACTCCAATAGCTCAGGAAATAATAGCAAGAATCAACAAATGGAACTACATCAAATTAAAGTTTCTGTACAGCAAGAAAAATAACCAACAAAGTGAAGAAACAACCTAAAGAATTGTAGAAAAATCTTTGTGAGCTGCTCTTCCAACAGAGTATCAGTATCTAGAATATACAAAGAATTTAACACCAGCCCAGTGATAGGCCTGCCTAGACAACAGCAACACAGTGTGCAGGCCCCAGCCAGGGTCCCACCCAGACACCAGTAGCTTGGGCATGCAGGCCCCAGCCAAAGACCTGCCTGGAAAACAGCTGTACAGTCACACAGTCCCCAACCAGAGACCCACCCAGAAACCATCTGTAAATGTACACAGGCCCCAGCCAGATGCCTGCTGAGACTCCAGGGACATGGGTACACAGACCCCAGACAAATGCCTACCAGGACAGCAACTATGTAGGTGGACAGGCTCCAGCCAGAGGCCCACACAGATACAATCATTAAGTGTACACAGGCCCAAGCCAGAACCATACACAGGAAACAGCATAGCGCCAGAATCCAGAAGGCCATCATTCTGAACCCAGGAACTGGCACAGCCATAAGGAGCAGAGAGGAGGCCTCTCTGAGGCTTGCTGAGAACTGAAGCTCACTGGGCAAAGAGTCACCTCAACAAAGGAGCAGCAGACTGCATCTGTTGAAATGAGAAGACAAGTAAGCAAAACTAAAAAACAGACTTCCAGATCATCAAAGGCAACCCCAAGGGGTAACAAGAATACTCTGATACTCAATCACCTAGACTCCAATGAACTGGCAACAAAAAAGGAACTTAGAAAAAAATAAAATTGAAATAATATCTCAGATAACAATAGAAATTGTATCCATAGTAAAAGACATGATTAATAACTCTGGAGCAGACACAAAACAAAAAATAGAGGAGCTGAGAACATGATGGAGTCCTGCATAGGAAACAAATGGAATCCATAAAACAGAATGAAACAGATTTCCAGGAGATTAAAAACTCCATTAAAAGTTTATGCAGCAAAATGAACCAATGTGAGGACAGAATATCAGATATAGAAGACAAGATTGCAATTAGTGACCAGGAAAATAAAGATTTCTTAAAAATAGTGAGGGATCACAAGAACTCAACCCAGCAGCTGCTAGATGATGCAAAGAATAACATAAGACTGATCAGAGTCAATGAAGAAACAGGAGAGAGTGCAGATGATATTTAAAAAAAATTCACAGAAGTACTATCAGAGAACTTCCCAAGAAAAGGAAAATAATTTGATATAGAGATAAGTGAGATATATATGACTCCAACTAGATGTGATTTAAAAAAAATCTACACCAAGGCATATACTAGTCAAGATTCCAGAAACCCAACAGAAGAGCAAAATACTACAAGCAGTTAGAGATAAGAAACAAATCACATACAAAGAAGGGCCGGGGATTTAGCTCAGTGGTTCCTCCCACTGCTTTGCAAGTACAATGTCCCAAGTTCGATACCTGGTACCAAAAAACAAACAAACAAAGGAAAGCCCATCAGAATCGTAGCAGACTTCTCAATACAAAGCCTCAAGGCAAGAAGAGCCTGGAGTGACATATTTTAAGCCCTAAAGGAAAACAGTATCCAACCTAGGCTGATACACCCTGCAAAAACTATCTTTCAAAATTGATGGAGAAATGACATATTTTCATGACAAAGAGCATCTAAGGAATTTCATGAATAACAAGCCAGCACTCCAGAAAAATGTAAACAATATTCTAGGAAAAGACAATAAGGATCACAACCCCAGGAAATCCAGCAGAATGAATCCATCAGACACAACAAGAAATTAAATGCAAAGGAGGACACTCCAACAAAAAGAAAAAGTCACGACAAGGATAAGAAAGTAAATACAAGTTATAACCATCAATGTTAATGGTCTCAATTCATCCATCAAAAGAAATAGACTGGCAGAATAGGTAAAGAAGCAAGATGCAACAATACACTGCATATAAGAAACACACTTAATTTAAAAAGAAACTCACAAACTGAAAGTTAAAGGGTGGAAAACAATACTCCACACAATGGGAACCTGAAAAAAAATAGGAGTAGCTATCCTATTTGCAGATAAAATGGACTTCAAACCAACACTGATTAAGAGACAAAGAAGGCCATGACATCCTTGTAAAGGGAACAGTCCAAGAGGAAGAGATGACAATAATAAATATATATGCACTAAATAGTAGTGCACCCTGCTATACAAAAGAAATATGAATGGACATGAAAAATCAAATAAGGACTAATGAAATAGTTGTGGGGAACTTCAATACCCCACTGTCACAAACAGATAGATCAACTAGACAAAAAATAAACAATGAAATACTAGAACTCAACCAAGCTCTTTAACAAATGGGTTTAACAGATGTTTACATAGTGTTCCATCCCACAAAATCAGAATATACATTCTTTTCAGCTGCACACAGTTCATTATCCAAAATAGACCACGTACTTGTTCATGGAACATGTTTAAGTAAATGCAGAAGAAGTGAAGTTATCCCCTGTATATTATCAGATCATACTGCAATGAAACTGGAGGTAAACAGCAAAAGAAACCACAAGAATTTCATAAATATATGGAAATTGAACAACACTTCTGAACAACCAATGGGTCACAGAGGAAATTAAATAAGCAATCAGACAGTTTCTACAATTAAATGACAACCACAATACAACATATTGGAATCTATGGTACCCAATGAAAGCAGTCTTATGAGGGAAATTCATAGCAGTGAATACTCAGGTTAGGAAAACAGGACAAGCTCAAATAACCTGATGCTGAACCTCAGGCTAAAAAAAGAGGAGCGAACAAACCAAAAGCTCATATAAGGGAGGAAATCATAATGATCAGAGCAGAAATCAATGCAATTGAGACTAAGAAAATGATACAAAAAAATCAATGAAGCAAAGAGTTTATTCTTCAAAAGAATAAAAAAAAATTGACAAACCCTTGACCAACCCTACAAAAAAAAAAAAAAAAAAAAAAAAAAAAGAAAATAAAAGAGACCCAAATTCTTGCAATTAGGAATGAAAAGGGTGAAATTACAATGGACCCAGCAGAAATCCAGAAGATCATCAATACCTACTGGAGAACCTATATAACATGGAAAACACAGAAGAAATGGACAGATTTCTAGATATATATGAATTACCAGAGTTGAATGAAGACCTAAAAATTCTAAACAACCCAATATCAATGAATGAAATGGAAAATGTAATTAAAAACTTACCAACAAAGAAAACCCCAGGTCATGATAGCTTCAGTGCTGAATTCTACAAGACATTTAGAGAACTATTGCCACTACTGCTTAAACTCTTCAATGAAATTGAAAGGGATGCAATACTCCCAAATTCATTTCTGGAAACAAGCATCACCTTGATTTCAAAAGCAAAGAAGACCTAATTGAAAAGAGAACTATAGGACAATCTCACTAATGAACATAGATGCAAAAATTCTCAATAAGATACTGGCAAATAAAATGCAGAAGATCATCAAGAAGACCACACACCCTGACCAAATGGGATTCATCCTAGGGATGTAGGGATGGTTCAACATATACCAATCAACAAATATAATACACTACATTAATAGAGCCAAAGACAAAAACAATATCCTCATCTCAACAGATGCAGAAAAAGCATTCAACAAAATCCAACATGCATTCACAATAAAAACCCTACAGAAGATTGAAATAGATGGTCTCAATCTCAACCTGAATAAGACCATTTATGAAAAACCAATAGCCAAGATCATACTAAATGGTCAAAAGCCGAAATCCTTCATGCAAAAATAATGAACAAGACAAGGATATCCACTATCACCACTCCTGTTCAATA
Source organism: Fukomys damarensis (assembly GCF_012274545.1). Taxonomy (NCBI): domain Eukaryota; kingdom Metazoa; phylum Chordata; class Mammalia; order Rodentia; family Bathyergidae; genus Fukomys; species Fukomys damarensis. The sequence continues at coordinate 41,031,621 of NW_022900932.1, forward strand.
TAATTTTGGAAACATTAGCCACAGCAATTTGACAGGAGAGAGAGATAAAAAAATAAAGATAGGAAATGAAATTAAATTGTTATTATTTGCAGATGATTTGATACTTTATATAGAAGACCCCAAAACTGCACCAAAAGTCTTCTAGACTTAATAACCAAATTCAGTAGTGTAGCTGAATACAAGGTCAACACCCAAAAATCAATAACCTTCCTATACATAAACAACAGACTCATTGGGAGAGGAACTGGGGAAACAACTCCTTTCACAATAGCATCCAAAAAAAAAAAAAAAAAACTCTAGGAATCAATCTAATGAAGAAAAAAGACTTCTACTCTGCAAACTACAGCACTGTGAAAAAAGTGATAGAGGAGGAAGAAATCAGAAAATGGAAAGACATCCCTTGCTCCTGGGTAGGAAGAACCAATATAGTGAAAATGACCATACTTCCAAAACTGCCATACAGATTCAATGCAATCCCATTTGAAATTCCCACAGTATATTTCACAGAACTAGAAAAAATAATCCAAAAATCCATTTGGAACTAGAAGAGACCTAGAATAGCAAAAGAAATTCTAGCCAACAAAGATAAGCAGAGGTTATCATGATCCCCAACTTGAAACTACACTACAAAGCTATTGTGATAAAAACAGCATGATACTGGCAAAGAAACAGACCTGAGAATCAGTGGAACAGAACAGAAGATGCAGAAACAACTCCAGACACATTCAGCCACTTCATCTTTGACAAAGGAGCCAAACACCCTCTGTGGGGGAAAAATAGCCTCTTTAATAAATAGTTTTAGGGGCCGGGGATTTAGCTCAGTGGTTCGGTGGCCTGCCTTGCAAGAGCAAGGAACCGAGTTCAATCCCTGGTGCCAAAAATAAATAAATAAATAAATAAATAGTGTTAGAAAAACTGGGTTTCAACTTGCCAAAGATTAAAACTAGACCCATATCTTTTACAATACACTAAACTAAAATAGAAATTGATTAAAGATCTAAATATTACAAAACAGAAACACTAAAGGGGCTGGAAGAGAGGTTAGGTGGAACTCTTGAAGACACTGGTGTGGGAAAAGACTTCATGAACAAAATTTTAGTCACAAGGGAATTAGCACAAAAAATCAACAAGTGGGATCTCATCTTATAAAAAAGATTCTGCCCAGAAAGAGAAACCACTAACAGGGTGAAGAGACAACCCACAATGTGGGAAAAAATTTTTACCAGCTGTTCTTCAGACAAAGGTCTGCTATCTAAGATATATAATGAACTTTAAAAACATTAAACCCCTAAATTTAAAGACCCAATTCAAAAATGGGCATCTGAAATGAACAGACATATCCCAGACAAAGAAGTAGAAATAGCAGATAAACATATGAAAAAAATGCTAAACATCACTGGTCATCAAGATATGCAAAAAAACAACACTAATTCCACTCAGCCAAGAAAGAGTAGCTCCTAACAAGAAATCAACCAATAACAAATGCTGACAGGGCTGTGGGGAAAAAGGAACCCTTCTCTGCCATTGGTGGGAGTGCAGACTGGTGCAACCACTGTGGAGTCAGTATGGAGATACCTCAAAAAACTAGAATTAGAGGTCTCATTTGATCCACCTTTTCCCCTGCTCAGTATCTTCTCAAAAGAATTTAAAGCAGGGCCAGGAATTTAGCTCAGTGGTTCTGCTGCCTGCCTTGCAAGTGCAAGGTCCAGTGTTTGATCCCTGGTACAAAACAAACAAACAAACAAACAGTATTTAAAGTATACCATAGTGATATATGGGCACCCATGTTTATAGCAGCACTGTTGTAACTGATAAAACTTGGAAACAGCCCAATTGCCCATCAACTGGAGACTGGATAAAGAAAATATATATATTTTAAATAAAATGGAGTACTACTCAGCCACAAAGAATGAGAAACTAGATATATTTATAGCTAAATGGATGCACATTGAGGCCTTACTCTTAAGTGAAATAAATAGGACACATGTATAAATACTGAATGGTTTCTCTGGTGTGATAAACTGAAAGTGTAAATAAGGATCAAAATGTAAAATAGATAATATGGAATAGGAAGAAGAGGTCTAAAGGGGAAGGGTGAGTGGAAGGGGTAGGGCAAAAGAAAGAAGGGAAAGGAATAAATATGAGAAAAGGAAAAAATGGAAACAAAGTCTTTGTAAATAGGCAGGGTTGGAAGGGTTGAAGGGAGGGCAAGGGAATTGGGGAAAAAATAAAAACCAAGATATAATATGTAAAGGTACAAATTCCTAATGATGAATGTCATTGTATTGTATACCTAAAATGTACCAATAAAATTAATGGAAAAAAAAAGATCTAATACCAAAAAAGATAGTTCAATCAATAAATGGGCAAATGAACTGAACAGACACTTCTCAAAATAAATATATATGGCCAACAAGTATGTGAAAAATATTCAACATTTTTAGCCATGTTATCAAAACCCAGAAGCCAGGACACCAGGGTAGGGGCTGGAAACTCAAGATACTCTCTACAGCAGAGAAATGAAAGAGAAAATACCCTGACTTATTTATTTTCTTTATTTCTTTTCCTCCTACCTCTATCCTGGGCTCTCCATGAGTAAACATAGATAGAAGCCAGTTGAAAAAAAGAGGCTTGAGAAATGCATTCTATAGATCAAGGGTAGCCCAGTTGAGATTTAAAATAGAATGAAACAATACATGTGGGATCTCACATCACACAACCAAAAAAGTTTCACAGAATACCAGAAAAGATCTAAAAATTTTCCATAAGTAAATTAGTTTTTCTCTGCTCATGGAAGAGAGCCCAGTACCTCAGTCTCTCTGGATATTCAATTTTGTTGTCCATAAGCTTTGGTCCTCCCATGAATTTTATTCCTGCACACCAGCACCCACTTGTAATTGCCTATTTTAATCTCTGTTTGCAGAGAGTAACCAACAGTACTTATATTTCATCATCTTTGTCCATAGAGATTGATCTAGACTTTGATCAGCTTTGAACCTTGCATCTTATCAAAGGCTGTGGATTTTTGGGTCTTTGCCCAACCCCATGATCTTTCTGTATTACCCCATTCCAGGTGTTCTTTCCTCACAAAAATCAATGGAACCGGAAATAAATGTCTAAGTATATTAAAGTTATAGCAGTAACTAATGTCCTGACTAAATCTCATGTAAATGTATCCATATTGGGAAGAGTGTGGAGAATAGATAGAATGGTATGGACAAGGTTAACAAGTAACATTCAAAGTTGATAAATCAGGTGGAGCTACCTGAGCATATTAATTAAGGACCTAGAAGTAATCACCAGAACTAAAAGCAGTAACAACTCAGGATAAATAAAATGATAGGACAAAGGTCCATTGCATTTCATTATAATTTTTTCATTTTCATTGCTTTTCATTATAAATCTTCTGGCATGTGGTTTTTTTAACCATCATAGATTTTATATTCAGATTGTTCTACTCAGAATACTCTTCCCTCAGATATCCACACAGCTCCTTCAGACCTTTGCCCAAATGTCGCCTCAGTGAGGTCTTCCCTGAGCTTCCTATTTAAAATGGGGAACTCCCTGGAGAGATCAGGTGGTGACCCAGTAGCTGCTACAGTAATTGGAAGAAAGGGAGGGATATACATCCTGATGCCAAAACTAATCTGAAGTAAGAGACTAGTAGATTAAATAAAATATAGGCATGGGACTTCATAAAACAGCGCATCAGCCTACAGGGCTACCAGGCACAGCACAGTCAGTGCCAAACAAGAATCGCCACACTAAGAAGTCCCCCACGAAATTGAAAGATTGCAAAGGTGCAGCTAACTCAAGCTACAAAGCATAGATTGGGGAAAGAAGGCCTCTAGTCTCCTTAGCCCTCCTCCTCACAAAGGACATGGCAGCACGGCAGCAAATTTTGCTGTCACTGGACAACACAGAGCTGACCAGGCCTCTGCTCCCTCCCAGAAGGGCTGCCAGCTTGAGAGAAAGAAATACATGGGATGTTTAGCAACAGAAATTAATCCCCTGGAGAGGAGGATGAAGGTGGAGCCAAATGAGAAACACAGCTGCCCTACCCCTCACCACTGCACCCCATCCGCCCTGCAACAAGCACCTCCAAATAGGGTAAAGAAGTGTCAGTGTGGTCGACACAGAGGAGACTATGCAAATACCAAGAAACAGAGTAGAACCAACTCTACAGGAGACTGAGAGCAGCTCAGGGCTGCCCCTGCCTGAGGGTGCCACAACAAACCCTGGTAAGGAGGCTTGGGTGGGCCAGAGAGAAACATCCAGAAAGCTGCTGCCTGAAGACTAGCTCCAGGTTCCACAAGATCAAACCTGTACCCAGACTAGGCAGGGATACACAGCACAGTTCTGGGACACCTCTTGCCTTGGACACTACCATAGTACTGTGGATGCCAGGGGAATTGTATTTTCTTTCTTTCTTTGTTGGTTTTGTTTCCTGTGTCAGGTTTTTGTTTTTGTTTTTAGGTTTTTACCTTTTTGTCAATCTTGTTCTACTCATCTTCTTTTTTTCCTCAACTATCTCTCTTGAATTTATGATATTTTCATGTGAGTGAAAATTGTCTCGTCCTTTTGGCTCACTTTATCTTTCAAGCTTTCTCTCCTGCCCTCTTCTCCAATTACTCAAATCTCAGTGATCATCTGCTGTTCTCCAGGTTTGCCTCTACCACATTTGCCTTCAATTATCTCTGTTTTGCCCCCAATCTCTCTTAAATTCCTCATCCCCTCCCAGGGTAAAATCACCCCACTAAGGGAAAACTCACTGCATACAAGCTCCAGGTTTATGTTGGATTGTGTTATATAACTGAAGTTATAGTTGAAGGTACTAAAGTAATAGTTATCAAATTTGTCAGTTTCTAGGCTGTCTTTGAAGCTATTGATATTGCTAGTTGTACTACTTTAGCCAGGATGTCCTACTTATTGTAATTAGTTGTTCTCCCTTGTATGACAACATTGAGATTGTCTGGGGCCATACCAGCACCATAGTCCAGTATCAAAAGACTAGGTGCTGAGCAAAATAAATAGCAACTTCTGATCCTTAATAAATTGTGAAGGTAGGATCTTGGGACATATACAAAGATCAAAGACAACATATGCTCAAAAGATATCTCTGAGAAATTGACATTTCCTAGAGAAGCCTTGATACTAGCAATAAAACTATCTGCCATAAGAAATTTACAACCATCAACACAGAAAACAAAATAAAATAAAGAAATAGAAAATGACAGACACAGAATAAAAATGCAATTCCAGACCTCTAGCCCACTTAGAAAAAGTCCAGAAGACAACAGGATGGAGGAAATCAGAAGTTACCTACCTGAATTTTATGAAATGATAAGAATAGAAAGAAAACTAAGATGCATGAAATTATAAAGGAAATAACCTCTAAGGTTAAAAAAAGAAGTAATGCTCAAAATGAAAGACAAGCTCAATGAGTCTAAAGTAGACACAAATTTTTAAAAATAGAAAAGCTTAAGAAAAATATGGAAACCATGAATGCCCACCTGAGGAAAGAAATGGAATTTATGAAACAGATTCAAACAGATATCCAGGAAATTAAAAATTCCATTGAAAGTACACAAATAGATTGAATTAAAGTGAGGACAGAATTTCTGAACTAGAAGACAGGGATTCAGTTAATGACCATGAAAAGAAAGATATCTTAAAAGTAGAAAGGAACCATGAGAAAACAATTCAACAATTACAAGATGTTGCAAAGAAGAACAACATATAATTGATTGGGGTTAATGAGAATTAGAGATAGTGCAAATGCCATATAAAGCCTGTTTAAAGAAGTAATGGCAGAGAACTTTCCCAACATGGAAAAGAATTTGACATACAAATAAGTGAGGCATATAGAACCCCAATGAGCCATGACCAAAATAAATCTATACCAAGGCATATAATTGTCAAGATCCCAGAAATTCAGCACAAGAGCAAAATATTGAAAGCTGTTAGTTGGGTGTGGTGGTGCACGCCTGTAATCCCAGTACTCAGGAGGCTGAGGCAGGAGGTTTGCTGTGAGTTCAAGACCAGCCTAGGCTACATTGTGAGTTCCAGGTCAGTCTCAACTACATAGTGAGATCCTGTTACAAAAAACCAAATTAAATAAATAAAAACTGTTAGAGAAAAGAAACAAATCACCTATAAAGGAAAGCATATCAGAATTATAGCAGGCTTCTCAATGCAAACCTTTAAATCAAGAAGAGCTTGGAGTGAAGTCTTTCCAGTTATGAGATAAAACAACGTCCAACTCAGATTGATGTACCCTGCAAAACTATCTTTCAAATTCAAATAAAAATAAAAATAAGATACTTTCATGACAAAGAACAACTAAAAAAATTCATGACCACTAAATCAGCTCTACAAAATGACCTAAAGGATATTTTAGAAAGAGATAATGAGGACCACAACTCTAAGAACACCAATAGAAAGAAGCCAGGGAAAGCAATTAAACAGAGGGGAAAGACAGGGAACCAACATCAGGAAAATTACATGACAAGCATAAGCCAATATATAACCATCAATGCAAATGATCTCAACTCTCCAATCAAAAGAAGCAGATCTGCAGAATTTATCAAGAAACAAGATCCAACAATTTGCTGCATACAGGAAACACATTTAACTCAAAAAGAAATTCATAGACTGAAAGTCAAAGAATGGAAAACAATACTTTTTGACAGGCAGCCAGAAAAAAGAAGAGATAACTATACTTTTTGCTGACAAAGTAGATTTCAATTCAAGCCAAGACTGATTAGGTCACTATGTCTTGGTAAAGGGAACAATCCAATAGGAAGATATAAAACCATAAATACATATGCACCAAACAGTGCATCAAGGTGTGTAAAACAAATATTAACAGACATGAAAAATCAAATGAGCACTAATACAATTGTAATGAGGAACCACACTACCCCACTTTCACAAATAGACAGATCAAATGGACAAAAAAAAAATCAGCAAAGAAATATCAGAACTGAACCGAACCTATGAACAAATGGACTTAGTGGTGGTATACAGAGTGTTCCATCCCACAACTTCAGAATACACAGTCTTCTCAGCTGCACACATGATGTTCTCCAAAACAGACTACATACTAGCCCATAGGACATGCTTAAGTAAATACAAAGGAATTAAAATTATCTCATACATAGTATCTGACCACAGGGCAATGAAACTGGAAATCAACAGCAAAACAAACCACAAAAATTTCATAAACACATGGAAATTAAATAACACCCTCCTGAATAATGAGTGAGTCACAGATGAAATTAAAGAAGAAATTAAACAGTATACATATAATTAAATACTAATGCTGATACAAAATATCAGAACCTATGGAACACAATGAAAGCAGTCCTAAGAGGAAAATTTATAGCAGTAAATTCTTATATCAGGAAATCAGAATGAACTCAAATAAACAACCTAATGTTGAACACCAAAATACATAAAAAAAAGAACAAGTCAAGCCCAAAGCCCATACAAGGGGGGAAATTATAAAGATCAGAGCAGAAATCAATGCAACTGAGACTGAAAAAACAATACAAGAAATCAATGAATTGAAGAATTGGTTCTTTGAAAGATTAAATAAAATTGATAAACACTTGGCCAACCTCAAAAAAAGCAAAGAAAATACTCAAATTCATGTAATTAGGAATGAAAAGGGTAAAATCATAAAGGATCCTATAGAAATCCAGAAAATCACTATTACCTATTTTGAGAACCTATACTCTAATAAAAAGGAAAACACAGAAATGGACAAATTCCTGCATACATATGAACTACCAAAGCTGAATCGAGAAGATATAAAAATTCTTAATAACCCAGTATCAGTCAACAAAATTGAAAATGTAATTTTAAAATTACCATCAAAGCCCAGGTCTTGACAGTTTCACTGATGAATTTTACATGAATTTAAAGATCTATGCCACCATTCTTCAAAATCTTCAGTGAAATTGAAAGGGAAGTAATGCTCCTAAAAATCATTCCTGGAAGCAAGTATTATCCTGACCCCAAAACCAGAAGAACCTGATACCAAACCAAAAAGAGAACTACAGGCCAATCTCCCTTATGAATGTACAGGCAAAAATCCTCAAGAAGATACTGGCAAAAAAAATGCAGCACATCATCAAAAAGATTATGCACCATGACCAAGTAGGTTTCCTCACAGGGATGCAGGGATAGTTCAATCAATAATCACAAATCAATAAATGTGATACATCATATCAATAGACCTAAAGACAAAAATCACATGATTATCTCAATAGATGAAGAAAAAGCATTTGACAAAATTCAACACCCATTCATGATAAAAACCCTACAGAAAATTAGAATAGATTGTTTTTATCTCAATCTCATAAAAGCCATCTATGAAAAACCAACAGCCAACACTATATTAAATGATCAGAAACTGAAAGCTTTCCTTCTAAAATCAGGAACAAGACAAGGATGTCCACTATAACCACTTCTACTCAATATAGTTCTAGAAACATTAGCCACAGCAATTAGACAAGAGAAAGAAATAAAAGAAATAAAGACAGGAAAAGAAGAAGCTAAATTATCATTAGTTATGGATGACTGATACATTACATAGAAAACCCCCAAAAATCCCATCAAAAGACTTCTACATTTAATAACCAACTTTAGTAGCATAGCTGGATAAAAAGTAAACACTCAAAAATCAATAGCATTCCTGTACACAAACAACAATCTCTCTGAGAGAGAAATTAGTGAAACAATAACTTTCATAGCATCCAAAAAATAAAATACTTAAGAATCAATCTCACAAAAGAAGTAAAAGATCTTTACATTGAAAATCACAGTACTCTGAAAGGGAGATCAAAGAGATATCAGAAAATGGAAAGCTATTCTTTGCTCATGGATAGGAAGAACACAGTGAAAATGACTTGCAAAATTGTTATACAGATTTAATACAATCCCAATCAAAATACCATTAGCATACCTCATAGGAATAAAAAAAATCATTCCTAAAATTCATTTGGAATCAGAAGAGACGTAGAATAACAAGAGCAATTCTGGGCAACAAAGGCAAGACAAGAGGCATCACAATGCCTGGTTTGAAATTATACTATAAAGCTTCTGTGATAAAAACAGCATGGCAAAGAAAACCAGACTTAAAGATCAATGGAACAGAATAGAAGATGCAGAAAGAACCCCAAATACATTTAGCTACCTTATGTTTGACAAAAGGTCCAAAAATGTTCATTGGAAGAAAGATAGCCTTTTTAATAAATGGTATCAGAAAAACTGGCTTCCTTTATGCTGAAGACTAAAACCAGACCCATGCCTCTTACCATGCATTAAACTAAAATCAAAACAGACCAAAGAGCTAAATATTAAAACAGAAACACTAAATCTGCTGGAAGAGAGAATAGGTATAATGACATAGGAGTAGGCAAAGACTTCATGAACAAAACCCAGACTGCATGGGAAATACTACAATGAATAATAACCTGGACCTTATCTTATTAAAAAGCTTTTGCATAGCAAAAGAAATCACCAACGGAATGAAAAGACAGAGATAATTTTAGCTAGTGATTCCTCAGACAAAGGACCAATATCTAGAACATATAAAGAATTGAAAAATAGCCGCCCACCCAAATTTAAAGACCCAATCCAAAAATGGGCACCTGAGATGAATACATACTTCTCAGATGAAGAAGTAGAAACAGCAAATAAATACATGAGAAAATGTTCAACATCGCTGGTCATTCTAGAGATACAAATTAAAACAATGTTAAGATTCCATCTCGTAATAAAGGAGAGGAAAAAAATATGAGAAATTGAAAAATGGGAGGAGGGGGTGAAGGGAGGGCAGGGACAAGGGGAAAAAATGAGAATCAAGACCTATCATGTAAAGGTACAGGATTCCAATAATGAATGTAACTGTATTGTATACCTAGATTGTACCAATAAACTCAATAAAAAGAAAAAAAAAAGATTCCATCTCACTCCAGAAAGAATGGCTATTATCAAGAAATCAACCAACAACAAATGTTGGTGGGGCAGCAAAGAAAAAAGACTCCTTCTCCACTGTTGGTGGGCATGCATACTCGTGCAACCACTATAGAAATCCATATGGAGATTCCTCATAAAACTAGAATTAGAGGTCTCATTTCACCCAGCTATTCTCCTTTTGGGTATCTTCTCAAAAGAATTAAAAGCATCGTATCACAGAGATATATGTACACCCACATTTATTGCAGCACAATTTGTAGTAGCTAAATCTTGGAAACAACTTATAAAAAAATGTGGTGTTTTTTTTAAAAATATAATGGATTACTACTCCACCATAAGGAAGGATAAACTTGAGACATTTCTAGGTAAATGGATACATCTTGAGAATATAATCCTAAGTGAAATAAATCAAACACACATGTGTAAATATCATATTGTCCAAGTAAGTTAAGTTACTCTTTTGTAAACTTGTCTTTCAGAGGTTGAGTTTGGCATCAGGCTAACCAAGTGCAAGGAACTGATGTTAATGGGTAGAAGTTAAGGAAATCCCCCTGGAAGAGCACTTTCCATCCATAAGGATACAGGCTTCCCATAAAATTGCCAAGAAACAAACTTTTAAAAGGGTTTAAAGTTTCACTGAGGAATGGCATACTCAAAAGAATACTATGACTATTGGGATCCGTGTGTTTATTTTTAAACATTCCAGTTATGTCTTAAAAAATTAAAAATTAAAGGTTAGACAGTCTTATTAACTTATATGCCTTTAGACAGGAAGTCTAAAAACTATACTTTTCAAGGACTACAAATTTACTGTAGTCCATGTTCTCTTTGACTTTTTTTGAACAGACAATTATCATACAGGAATTCATAGGCATTAACAGCATCAAAAACCCCAACCCTCTTTTGTCTCTTCAAAGGGCTCCCCCTTCAACTTCGCATAGCAAGTCCTCTCATTAATCCAGCTGAATCACTGACACAAGCCAAGTGCTGCAGAGAAGAGTAGAATGCAGAATAAGACATACCAGTTTGAGTTCAAGGCTGCAATGTTAATTTTATGTGTCAATTTGGTCACAGCATGCCCTCTTTTATCTATTCTATCATTTTAAACAGATTTTAGTAACTTTCAGTTTCTGGACCTCAAATATACAGGTTATTAATTCTCTTATTTGGCCTGTTGACTCTCCATCAGGGAGTCTTTCTTCTTTGTTGGTTTGTATTTCCCACTGTGAGCACATCTGTAGCAGGCCAAGGTCCTGGGAGCCAAGGTACTTGTGGAAATATCACCCATTTTGTGATAAAGAAGAGTTGCTATAGAAAAGTTTGGTAGCTGTTTCTGTAAATCATACCGAGAGTTGATACCTACTTTTATGATATATTCAGGGACTACTTGGGTAAATACAAATTTGAACTCCAAAGCTGGGTCTCTAACTTTTCAAGCTTGGAGAGATGTTCAGATCACTTGCCTGAATGGACAGGAAAACTGTTTCTAGTCTCATTTTCACTAAGAGTGCAACCTTTAAGGGCTCTAGATCCCCAGAGAGGTCTTAGATTTAGTTTCCTAATTTAAAAGGATCCAAGTCTATACCATTAGTCCACAAATGAACAGACATTAAATTTCCATCAACTAGTTCTTTGAGTTCATTTCCACACCAGTAACTTCCTGAGCTATTGGAGAATCAGCTCATGAAGTCACATACCAAGTTTCACATTCCTTCATTGTTTTTGACAGCCAGATTAGTTTTGGTTTCTTTGTTGTTGTTGTTGTTGTTTTGTTTGTTTTTCCTCATTGAGTTTATTGGTATATTTTAGGTATACAGTACAGTTACATTCATTTTTGGGATCTTGTACCTTTACATGACTGGTCTTGGTTCTTGTTTTTCCCCCATCCTTGCCCCCATTCACCCTCTCCTCCCCTCCCCATTTACAAACACTTTATTTCCATTTTCTCATTTTCTTCTATTTTTTTCTTTTCCTTACTACCTTTCCCCTACCCTTCCCACTTTCCCTACACCTTTAGCCCTTTTGTTCCTATTTCACATTGTCAATTATCTCGTTAGGATCTTATGTACTATTATAGTTTATTCACACCAGAGAAACTATTTGGTATTTACATGTGTGACTTATTTATTTCACTTAGGAGTATATCCTCAATATGCATCCATTTTCCTATGAATGACTTTAATTTCTCATTCTTTATGGCTGAGTAATATTCCATTTTATAGAAAAATCACATCTTTATCCAGTTTCCAACTGATGGGCAAATGGGCTGTTTCCAAGTTTTAGCTATTACAAATGGTTTTTATTTTTATTGCATTTAACATTTGTTGCAATGTTTTGTCTGTTACGAACTGTACCTGAGGTGAGGGATGGAGATAATATAGTAAGACATGTCACCAGAACCCTGGAAAATATTTTTATAAATTTTCCTATTAAATGGAAAGCATATATTATCCTAGCACAATTTTTAACAGAAAGTAATATTTGTATTTCCCATATTATTTTAGTTTATTCAGTTGTAAATACCTTTGTTAAAAATGATTAGATTTTTTAAAATGTAGAAGATCAAAATTTAAGCACATGTTTTATATACAATCTTATAACCTGCCTCTTTTATTCGGTTTTTATCTTAAAATATTAAATCATTGTCATTTCATTTAAAATTCATCAAAAGAATTAATTTTTAGGACCCACATTTATTTCATTGAAGTACAGTAATGTAATAGTTCTCTATGAGTATATTGAGCATAGACATATTTCACAATGTTTCATATAAATAATAAAGTGATGCTATCATGGCATTCAAGTATTGAACCATATTTTTTATTGTTTCTTTAAGGTATATTCATAGAAATGTCTTTGTTATTGCATTAACTCATTTAAGCCATCTAGTGTACTACATGAAAAATGATTGTTTAAATTTTATCAATTCCTAAAAACTGACAATGTACTAGCAGGTAGAAAATGATAGCAACTATTCTCTAGTAAACCACAATGTCATAAGATTATTATTTTTTTGCTAAAATTTGTCCTTTGCTTGTAAGTAATCCGGAACCAATAAAAGTCCTAGACGCATTTCAAAAGTGTGTTTAAATTTCACAAACTTTGCATATACTCAGTTGGTGCTTTGATATGATCTCCCAACTTCACTTCTCAAAGATGGCCCTTCTCTTTCTTCTCCACATTTCCAGATATCATCAGTCTTTAATGATGCAAATAAATTGCTATTTCCTTCAGGAACTTACCTTGCCAGAATCAATACCACACTTACCCCTCTTCAATTCTCACAGCACTCCCTGTACATTTAGAACATCACAATCACTTTTTTTTTTTTTTTGTACTGGGGATCGAACTTGGGTCCTTGCACTTACAAGGCAGGCCACCAAACCGCTGAGTTAAATCCCTGGCCCTCACAATCACTTTTTACCCTATCCTATAGTAATTGTGTCCATATTTGATCTCACATACTCAATGGTATGCTTTGAGGATAAAATCTTTTCTTTTAATAGTTTAATCTGGGCCTTCTACTCTTTTGTTTTGTTTTGCTGGTGTTGAGGATCAAACTCAGAACCTTGTGCATGCTAGGCAGGTGCTCTACCAATGAGCCACATTCCTAACTAAAGTCATAGAATCTTTGTCTAATCCATTCTCACATGCCTAAAGCACCAAGAACTCTAATTCTGTCTTCAGCATAAAAAGGACTCAATAAATCACTCTTGTGGACATTAATATACAAATAGTAGCAACTCTACATACCATGAAGTTCATTAACAATCAAAGACATATATTTCTACTGTTAAAGTATTATTAAGTTTAATTTTTCTTTAGGTATATTGAAGAATTTATTTTATCTTTCAGAACATAAATATTACTTTCATAAAAGCCTCAAAATACTAGAGTTGATTACATTAAAATCAATATTTAAAATCACAGCCTGGTTTGGTGGCTCATGCCTGTAATCCTAACCCTCTGAGAGGCTGAGGCAGGAGGATCACAAGTTTGAGCTCAGCCCAGACAACATAGCAAAAGCCTGTACCAAACCGAAAAATAAGAGCTGGAGAACCTTTGCATAGTGCAAACCTCCTAGGTTCAATCCTCAGTACAGTCTCCCTGCCCATCACAATTCTGGGTTTTTTCTCATATGTGTATTAACCTCAACATGGTAACTACTGGCCCTGTGAGTTTGAAGTCTCCTGTTGTCTATGTTATTAATGAATAATACTGTTCTATTGTTAGTGGAGGTGCAATTGTTGCATTTAGTAGATATTTACTGTTTGTCAATATTTGGTTTGTCTTGCTGGGGGTTTAGCTCAGGGATTCTGCCACCTGCCTTGGAAGCACAAGAACGCGAGTTTGATCCTCAGTACAAAACAGAAAAAAAAAATTGGTTTGCCTTGGTGCTCATGCTGTGATTATAGATCTCTTTTCGTTGGTTGAGGATAGTTCATTGTTGGTTCTTAGGGCATATTAATATCCAGTTTGAGGTCCCCTATTATAATTCTGTTCATATTTATTTGATCTTTTGTGTCTAGTAGTGTTTACTGTATGAAGTTGAATGGGTCAGTGTTGAGTGCATATATGTTTATAATCGTTATATCTTCCTGTTGAACTGTTCTATTGACCAATAGGTAGTGACTGTCTTTGCCTCTCTGATCAGTTTTGGCTTGAAGTCCACTTTTTCTGAAATTAAGATAGCTACTCTTGCTTTTTTTCATGTTCCTATTGCATGGAATATTGTTTTCCATCCTTTGATTTTTATTCTTTGATAATTTGTTTTTGAAATACATTTTTTTCTTTTTGGTACTGGGGATCAAACGGGTCCTTGCTGATAGTTTCTTTTTGGATTAAATGTGTTTCTTCTATACAGCATTGAATTTTGTTTCTTGATCCATTCTGCCAATCTGTGAGTTTTAATTGAGGAATTGAGACCATTCCCATTTATTTATTTATGACATAAATAAAGCAACTATGCAAAAAATCAATAAGGAAATATCACAATTGAAAAAGCCTTCAAACAAATAGGCTTGATACATATCTACAGAGTGTTCCATTCAACAACAACAGAACACACAGTCTTCTCAGCAGCATGTGGTACTTTCTCCAAACCAGCCACAATACAGTCAATAAAATATGCTTAAGTAAATGCAAAACAATTGAAATTATCCCACACATATTAACAAATCATGGCACAAGAAATCAATGGCAAAAGAAACCACAGAAAGTATGCAAATAATCAATCGGTCATAGAGAAATCAAGGAAGAAATCAGACAGTTCCTAGAATCAAACAATAATGCAAGTACAACACACCAGAACTTACAGAACACAATGAAAGCAATCCCAGGAGTGAAGTTTATAGATGTGAATTTCCACATTGAAAAATCACAGTGAGCCCAAAAAAACAACAAATCATGCATCTCAAGGTCCTAGAAAAACAAGAACAATGTAGATCCAAAGCTATACAAGGTAGGAAACTATGAAGATCAGAGCATAAATTAATGAAATTGAGACCAGCAAACCATACAAAGAATCAATTCATTGAGGAACTGGTTCTTTGAAAGAAAAACAGAATAGATAAGCCCTTAGCCAATCCTAACCAAAAAGGAAACAAAAAATCCAAATCAATGCAATTAGAAATGAAAAAGGTGAACAACAGACACTGATGAAATCCAGAAGAAATTTAGTAAACCTACCAAGCATAAAAAGACCAGGACCTGGAGGATTCACTGCTGAGTTTGATAAGACCTTCAGATGACCATACCACCCTGAATGCACCCAATCTCCTCTAAAAGATCTTCAGTGAGCATAGAAGGCCTCTCTCCTTAAACTCCTTAATGAAATTGAAAGGGAAGTATTCCCAAAGTCATTCCTGGTAGGTAGCATTACCCTGATCACAAAACCAGGTAAGTATCTAACCAAATAACAGAGTGGAGGCCAATCTCTTTAATGAACAGAGATGAAAAAAATCCTCAACAAGATACTAGAAAACAAAGTGTAATGAATCTTCAAAAAGTTATACAACATGACCAAGTAGGCTTCATCCCAGGAATATGAGGATGGTTCTCAGATGCAAATCAATAAATATAATTCACCATATGAACAGAAGCAAGGAAAAAAAATCACATGATCATCTCAATAGATTCAGAAAAAGCCTTTGACAGAAATCTAACATCCACTCATACTAAAAACCTTGAAGAAAATAGGTATAGAAAAATCTTATTTCAACCTGATAAAAGCCATTTATGGCAAACTTACTACCAACTTCATATTAAAAGATGTAAAACTAAAGCTCTGTCTTTAAAATCAGGAGTAAGACTAGGAAGTCCTTAATCACCATTCCTATTCTAGTACTGCAAACCTTAGCCAGAGCAATCAGGCAAGAGAAAGAAATAAAAAAAAATATATAGAAAATGAAAAAATAAAATTATCATTATTTTCAGAAGACATAATTCTCTATATAGAAGAGCGAAAAAATTCCACCAAAGACTCCTAAATGTAATAATCAAATTCAGCAATGTATCATGATACAAAATCAACACACAAAAATATGTGCTGGAGGGAGGACAGCCTCTTTAACAAATGGAGCCAGGAAAACTGGCCATTCACATACAGAAGATTGAATCTAGAACTATATTGCTCACCAGGTACTGGATTAAAATCAAAATGGGTCAAAGATCTAAATATTAGAATAGGAACACTTAATCTTCTAGAAGACAAAGTAAAATTCTTGAAGACATAAGTGTAGATAGTTTCTAAATAAAGCCCCAATTGCTCAAGAAATACAGTAACATCAAGAACCAATAAATGGGATAATATTAAATTAAAAAGTCTCTGCAAAAAGGAAACAACCAACAGAGTGAAGAGACAGCCTACATAATGGGAAAAACTTGTACCAGCTACCCTTCAGACAGAAGACTAATGTCTAGAATATATAAAGAACTAAAAAAAAAAAAATAGACTCCCAACTGTATATATGACAGATAATAAGAAAAAAAGAGGAGGAAAAAGTATTATAATCTAGCATGAACAATTTATCTAAAAGTGTCTTGACTTAGTACAGCTGTCTTACATGTTTTATTTGTTCTTTGGCTTATTAGTTTGGTTTTCAATCTGTACATATGATAATTAACTTTATAAGGTCTTAATTAAATTAATCTGGGCCGGGGATTTAGCTCAGTGGTTCTGCCTCCTGCCTCACAAGTGCAAGGTCTGGAGTTCAATCCCCAGTACCAAAAAAACAAAACAAAACAAAACAAAAGTAAATGAATCTGATGCTATAAAAAAACAAAAAATTAGACCCCCCCATGTAAAAGACCAATAAAAAATGGACAAGTAAATGAATAGACACTTCTCAGAAGTACAAATGGCCAATTGATACATAAAAAATGTTCAACACCTCTGGCCATTAATTACATAAATACAAACCAAAATAACACTGAAATTTTATCTTGCTCCAGAAAAAATGGCTATCATCAAGAAATTACATACTAACAAACAGTAAGGTTACAGGAAGAAAGAAACTATTCCACAGATGTTGGTGGGAATGTGAAGTAGTACAGCCAGCGTGGAAACCAGTGTGGAGAGTCCTCAAAAATATAAATTCCATTCAACCCAGCTATTTCCCCTCTAGATATCTTCCCAAAAGAGTTAAAGACATCATATTACAATACCTTCAGACCCAATAGCTAAATCTTGGAAGCAGCCTAATATATCTACCAACAGATAAAAGAATATGTGGTATTTATACACAGTCCTACTCTGCCATTAAGAAGGATAAATTGTGGTGCACGCCTGTAATCCCAGCATTTGGGAGGCTGAGGCAGGAGGATCTCTGAGTTCAAAACCAGCCTGGGCTACATAGTGAGTTCCAGCTCAGTCTCAATTACATAGTAAGACCCTGTCTCAAAAAACAAAAAACAAGAAGAAGAAGAAAAAGAAGAAGAAGAAGAAGAAGAAGAAGAAGAAGGAGAAGGAGAAGGAGAAGGAGAAGGAGAAGGAGAAGGAGAAGGAGAAGGAGAAGGAGAAGGAGAAGGAGAAGGAGAAGAAGAAGGATAAACTTGAGCCATTTGTAGGAAAATGGGTGCAACTTGAGGCCATAATGTTAAGTGAAATAAATTATACACACAAAATACATCATGGTTTCTCTTAAATGAGAAATACAAAATGTAAATAAAGAGCAAAATAAAAAAAATTTTTTGATCATAGCAATCATTTTTAAGGAATGAATCTGGCCATCAATTACTATTTTGTATTTTCCCTTTTAATGATTTTATAAGGGATTTATTGGTAGAGATGTGATAAAGCAAATACAGCATGTTAGTAACTGCATCTTTTAAATCAAGGGTAGGCAAACTTCTAAAGTAAAAGGTCAAATACTACTTCGCCCTGTGGCTGTGGTGCCAAAGCAGCCAGAGGCAACATGTAAAGGAATAGGCAAGTTTGTCTTTCAATAAACTTGAGGTACAAAAATAGATCAAGCAACTATATTTGGTCCAAAGTCTCCAACTGCCAACCCCTGATCTAAACAGATGTTCACTATATAATTCCTTTTAAATTCTAAATACAGTTTAAAGCTTTCATAATAAAATTTTGGAAACAATGTACCTAGGAATTGTCTGGGTTTTTAAAAGCTATTATTAAAAGATCTAAATACTAAAAGTCTATAAAATGTCCCCCAAGTTTTTTTGTGTGTATTCCTTAAAACAGTCTTTAATGGTAAAAGTTAAGTATCAAATTTTCTGAAGTGCGCTTTGATTTGGACGTTAAAATCATCCTGAACAAGAACGACTGATCCCAAGCTGGCTAGTTCTTGGTAATAAGAAACTTTTCCTCCCTGCTTTTCTCCATCTAGGCTACAGTGACTTTTCACTTAATTACAACCTTTCCATTCCTGTCAAGAAAGGAGAAGTAGATGTTTTTATGGCACTATTATATACATGTATGTGCTTTGTTCCACGGATTTAAAAAAATGTTCCATGATTTAAATCTGATATTATCTAAAGTTGACAGCAGTGATTTTTCAAATTATGTTATTTCCTTTTGAATAATTCCATCTACATGGCACTTAAATAATTTGACATATTTTCACTTCTTTCACAATGTGGATTATTTTAAACTGCTTTTTATGGAAGTGGTGACACTGATTACTTTTAAAAAAAGAATCTAAATTTCTATGTGTTTAGAATATCAGCTCCGCTAGACTGAGCAAGCTGACAACTAGGCCATAAGACACCCCAAGAAGAAGACAATAAGGCCATAAGATGCCCTTTAGGATCTGCTGACAGTCTTGGATTGAAGCAGAAAAAAATCTATTTTGTCATGGCTGGTTTAATTCATAGTCAAACCAGACATTAGAAAAACTTATACCGTCTTTGTTGCTGAAAAAATTTTTTTCTTTAAGCCTACAAAATTATCTGACCTTCTCTCAGACCATTCTCCATTAAAAAAAAAAAAAAAGGGAAAATGGGGGGGGATGTCTATATTTTAGATCATTTCAGCCACAGTGGTGCTTCTACTGAGACTCCCATACCTTGGTCGCTGAGGGCAGCCTGCGCTAAGGTTCCCCCACTTAACTCCTGCTCCTCTGCTCTTAAAGAAACCTTTGGTTGAAGACCCAGAAAATATTCCCTGGAGTTTCTGGTTCTCCCACTGTGCTGCAATCATCTGCTCTAAGCACCCACAGGCCTTGTTTTAAGAGGTCACTATTTCAAATGAAGAAACTGGAGCTGAGAGAGATTAGATTATTGCACTTCCTCCCCTCCTGCTTAGTGAATCCCCACATCTCCTCTCCTCCATCCCTGTCTTATCGCCACCACTTTCCATCAGTGCAGCTATTTGCAAATCCCCACTTAAAGTACAAACTTTGAAGTCATATAAATTAGGGTGCAGCTTTTGCAACTGCCATTTACTAGTTATAGAATTTTTGGTCGAGTTACTTAAACCTTCTGAGGTAGGCTATTAATGGCACCAGAGATGTGGGTCCAGGTCTGAACATCTGTGAATGTTACCTTTATAGTAAAATTTTTGCAGGTGTAATTAAATATTTTGAAATAAAGAAGTTATACCAATCATCAAAGCAGGCACTAAATGTCATCACAATCATACTTAAACAGGAGAGTAGACTCTACACAAAGGAGAAGACTACCTGAAGATGGAGGCAGAGATTGGAGGGATGTGAACTCATGCTTAAGAATGGAGCAGCCATCAGAAGCTGGAAGAAGTTAGGAATGGATACTCCTCTAAAGCCTTGAGAAGAAACCAGCCCTCTGGAAACCTTGACTTCTGGTCTCCAGAAATGTGAAAGAACTTGTTTTAAGCCACCAAGTTTTGTGGTAATTTGTTGTAATAGCCAAGGAAAACTACTATGCCTGCTAAGCCTCAGTTTTCTCATCGTTAAACAGAGATAAGATATGACTTTCTGGCTTTTTCAATAACTAGTTAATAAATAGAACAAGCTAGTTCAATGCCTGGCCCCTAGTAGGCATACAGAATATAGCAGCAGTTACTCTATTATAATTATCTTTATTACATTTGAAAGTGGATTTTTAAAAAGCACAGGTAGCTTATCCTAAACCTAGTACTATTTTAAGAAACAAATTAAATACTCAGTGGAATTATCTTCATATAATATATATGCTAATATAATTTATTTCAAAATAGTGTGTTTCATCAAAAAAAGCTGCCTTCTTGATGTTATTATTAGGTATATTCATGCCAATAGTTAAATAAGCCTTCTATTTTTCCAACTATTTAATTGTATATCCTATCATAAATTATAAGTTTAAGATGGAAAATAAACTTTTCTAGCTGAGAACAGCAAATCTAAATTCAAACTGCTGAATTCTAAAAAAACTACAGATCTTTTAGTGTGCTAAAATTTCTAAATACCAATGTCAATTCCTGCTTATTCAGAAGTTGAACATTCACTGAGATATAATTAAGGAAGAGTGGGAGTTTCACATAATGGAAAGATTGCCTCCCAAACACAAACACAAACAATTAACAATTGCATTGGAGAATGCAAGGGTGCAATAAAAGCTACTACCTTGGAGTGACACAAAGGACATTGAAAGGCATATAGATATAGTAAACAGGTTAAAATTCAGAGTGATAATAGTGAAGCTAACATTTACCAAGGATGTATTATGTCTCAGACACTAGAGCTTTAAAGTTAACTTGCAAATATAGGGAGGAGTGAAGTCACGGAGAAAGGGGTGCTTTGGCCAAATGGCCTCAGGGTCTGGAATAGTCCAGTTCCCTTTTAGGTGCTTTTATATTCTTCTCAAAACAATTCTGAACTCAGAGTTTGTCAGGGTGTTGCTATGTAGTTCAGGCTGGTCTTCAATTCACTGTGTCGTCCATGCTAGACTCAAACTGGCAGCTATCCTCCTGCCTTAGTCTCTGGAGTGCTGGGATTGAGGGTGTGTGCCTTCACACCATGTCTGTAATTTTTGTATTTGAGAGAGGATCTCATCAAGTTTCCCAAGCTGGACTTGAGAGCTTGCTTGGAGATTCTAGCAGGGGAGCACAGCTAATTATATAAACTTGACCAAGGCAATGGTCCTCCCTAATTGAGAGTCTTTCACCCAGCACTCAGCTTTGGGAAGGACACACATGGGGCAGTGAGGAGGAAGGGGACACTTGCCTAGCCAGCCAGATCAGCCAAATCAACCCTGGGGATCAATAGGGTAACAAAAGTGGCAGCCAGATTGCCCTCACATCTTCCAGGCTGGACTTGAACTGTTGATCCTCCTGCTTCAGCCCTCTGAGTAGCTGGGATTGCAGGTATTTCTTCATTCTCTTCTAGAGCAGTAGTCTTCCTTTACCTACTCACTTTACTCTGTGGTTCCGAATGAAAAAGACTGCTTTCTTTTGTTCCACCTCTTAGCTTTAACACAGAGAAGCCCTCAGGATTCAGTTATCCTGTGAGTTTTAGGAAGAAAAAGCAACTGAAATGGGTCTTCTGCTGCAGTTTGCTTAATTATAAAAAAAAATTATTTCAAGCTGAAGGCATATGTTTAGATTTAAATAGGTGTATAGATCATGATATTTGTGAATTCACTTTTGTTCTAAACAAAAAGAGCAAATAAACAGCAAGAGCAGATGACTTCAAGGGTTCTTAAAAATGTCTTGCGAGAACCACACCTGCTCCTGCCACAGCCGCCATCACTCAAGTGCTGGGAGGTAGCCTGGGCCCCAATCCACAGTGGAAAGGAGAGTCACGCCTTCTCCCACCCCAACAACCATTGCTCAAGTGCCGGGAAGGTAGTCGCACGGGCACCCCTGAACCCCTGTAAGTCCTCCCCCACCCGCGCACTCTCAGACATCGTGACTGTGCCAGTCTTTGGAACCACTCTGCAGAGGCAGAGGTGGTCATCCAGGGTATTTTTCTGAGTTCCCAACTTTGAACATCATTAAAGAAAGGGCATGGGAAACCTGTAATAGAACATTGTGGAGTTCAACCATTCAGAAGGTTGGGGAACTCAATCTGGGCCTTGCAGCCCGAGGTCAGTCAGCGTCATGGGGTTCAGCCATCAGCTAACTGAGACCAGGGGACTTACATCCTCACTCTGTTTGAGCCATTAAATGGTAAACACACTGTATTAAAGTTTTGTTCACTGCAGACATGTTCTGGACTGCTTCTTGATTTCAATTTAATTCAAATGATTTAAGGGTGATAGACTAGTGACTACCACAGGTGGTCAGTTTCCAAGTTGTGCTTGATCATATTGTGTTTCTAATCGTATCAGTTGGGATAAATCATTGCGGTTGATTTGATGAGCTGTTTTCTCTGATGTTAGGAAGATGAGAATGTTTGTGGGTCATTAGAGACACAGAAGCTAGGGCGCAACTATATCAGGAAGATTTGGGTGATAACCCAGAGATTAAACCAAGGACAGTCTGACAACAAAAATAAAAATGAGAAAACACTTAAGCAAGACACAAGGACAGACTTCCAGTTCATCAATGGCAAACAGTAGGACAAATGAGGATGAAAAGGCTGATAGTGAACCACCAGGACACCCTGAACTCAAAGCACAGGAAGTAACAAAACAGATCAATCAGGCTCTAGAAAAATTCAAAACAGAACTAATTTCCCAGATAACCATAGAGATAATGAGCAAAATGGAAGTCACAATTCGAGACTCTAGAGCAGAAAGTGACAAAAAAAAATAGATGAGCTCAAGACCAGGATAGAAGCCATGAAGGCCCAGCAGAAGAAAGAAATGGAAAAAATAAACGCCCAACATAGGAAAGAAATGGAATCCATAAAACAGATTCAAACTGATATCCAGAAGATTAAACACTCCATAGAAAGTGTACACAACTGAATAAAAGAATGCGAAGATAGACTCTCAGATATACAAGATAAGATTGCAGTCAGTGACCATGAAAAGAGAGGTCTCTTAAAAACAGTAAGGGATCATGAGAAAACAATTCAACAACTCCTAGATCATGCAAAGAAGAATAACATAGGACTGATAGGAATCCATGAAGTAGCAGGAGAAAATACAAATGACTTTAAAAAGCTGTTTGCAGAATTAATGACAGAAAACTTCCCAAACAGAGGGGAAGAATTTGACATTCTGATAACTGAGGCATATAGGACCCCAACTAGCTACAATCAAAAAAAAATCTACACCTAGATATATAATAATCAAGATCCCAGAAACCCAAGAGAAGAACAAAATACTATAAGCAGTAAGAGAAAAGAAACCAATCATATGCAAAGGAAAGCCCATCAGAATCAAAGCAGACTTTTCAACACAAACCCTTGGGGCAAGGAGATCCTGGAATGAGATATTTCAAGTACTAAAAGAAAACAACCTCCAACCTAGACTGATGTATCCAGCAAAACTCTCTTTCAAAATGGAGGGGGAAATAAGACACTTCCACAACAAAGAACACCTGAGAAACTACATGAATACCAAACCGGCACTACAAGTAATTCTAAACAAGATCCTAGAAAAGACAATGAAGGCAACAACACCATGAGGCCCAACAGAGCAAATCAAATAGGCAAGGCAAGAAATTAAAAGGAGAAGGTGAAAAAGTAAAAAGAGTCAACAAAAGGCCAATAACATGTCAATAAT